>NC_041392.1:551455044-551494956 GCF_002162155.2 Triticum dicoccoides | reverse complement strand
TGAGATCTCGAGCCCCGGAGGCCGGATCCGTCCAGCCCAGAACATTGGCTGTGAAAGCAAATGGAAGTATTGCTTAACAGAAACAGAAAAGACAAGTGGAAGTTTTGGGTTATGCATGCGGAGGAATAGCAATATACACAGGAGAGCCCTACGTAGACGTCTAGTAAACATCCACCATCTTGACAACCGTCGGATCTTCACGCGCGAGCCGTCCGATCTAACACCTCGCACGCGGCTCGTCGCCTTCCCGACACACTAATTCCTGAAACAACAAACCAGTTGCAGAAACAACGGCCGCATTGCAGAAACAATCCTGAAACAATGACCGTGTTGCAGAAACAATTCCTGAAACAACGGCCACGTTGGAGAAGCAATTCCTGAAACAATGGCTACGTTGCAGAAACAACTACCATGTTGCAAAAATTTGAAGATTGGAGGAACAATTCCTAAAACAACGACCGCGTTGCAGAAACAATTCCTAAAACAACGGTTGCGTTGCAGAAACAACTACCATGTTGCTTCCGTCGAATGGTGGTGAGAGAGGAGCGCCGACAAGCTCACCTCACCGGCAAGGTGGCGCACCGCACGCGGCCGACCGTCATGGTGGAAGCGGGGTGACAACGGCGACGATGGTGCGAGGCCTAGCTGCAACAGCGCACCGCCGCGGCGACCGGTGACGACGGCAAAGGCCTGCCTAGCCGGTGAGGATGGCTGCCAACACGTGGCGGTGGCGAGCAAGGGCACGCTCATGGTGCAGAGTGTAGACGACCATCTCGCTTGGCACCACTGATTCAGGAAGGAGATTAAGGAGATGAGGATAAGGTACGAGCCATTCTGTTGCAAAGAATGTGCTGGTGCGGTCCACTGGGGACGCGTGGCAAGCAACCGAGGGGGCGGACGCAAACGTGATTGTCCGCCGGGTGATGTGTAACGTTTCCCATGGATCATCAAACCTTTGGTATTCCCATGAATACCAAAGAATACCAATGGCATAGGCCCTGTAACTACAGTAAACAAACAGTGGCACTAGTAGAAAACAAGACTTTGGTTCGAGGAAGAGTCTCTGGACTGCTGTGAAGCAAGCAAAGCAAGATAGAGCAATCATTCTTACGAGTAAGTAACCTTCAACCTATAACCATTCCTTTGCTTGTGCTTGGCCATAGTTTCCTATTCCATGGTAGCCAACTAGCCATCATAACCCCAGCGGCTCCTCCTCCCAACCCTAGCCGCCCCTCCTCCTCACCCCCTCCCCATGTTCCCTTCCTCGCCGCTGCCTGAGGCAGCCGCCGGGCAAGCCCGGGGCGTCAAGGATGGTGGCAGCGGGGCCTCGGTTGCCCTGCATCTGCGTGGGGAACCCCGGATCTGGAGCGACGGCTCCATTGGCAAGCACTAGTAGAAAAAGGGGCTTTGGTTCGGCCAGAAAAGAGCATTAGTACCGGTTGCATTACGAACCGGGACTAATATGAGCATTAGTCCCGGTTCGAGAGGCTAGGGCACCGTACATGCATTACTCCCGGTTCAAATGGGACCTTTAGTCCCGGTTGGTGCCACGAACCAGGACTAAAGGGTGCGATGCCCATTAGTACCGGTTCGTGCCACGAACGGGTACCAATGGGGTTCGTGCCCTTATGAACCGGGACAAATGGCCCTTTTTCTACTAGTGTGGTAAAATGGATTTGCATTTGTGCTAACGTAAGTCGTCCGAAACTTTCTTATTTATATGTCAGATTCTGAAAGAAAAAGATGCACTTCTTTTTTGAGTGAAAAGTCAAATTTACATATTTTTAGAACGTCAAACTTCACTATGCGCTTTTTCAAAAGTGCATGTGCTTGAAAAAAAAGTGCAAAATGCACTTTTCAGTAAGCAAAAGTTGCAAATCTTGGAATGAACTTAGACATAATAAATGACTCAGAGCATAATATAAGACTTAGAGTAACTACAACTATGCAAATCCGATCCCCGCCGACCGGCCTGCTCTTCATGGAAGTGTTTGGTAGCCTGCATTAGGCCTAATTAGGCTCACGTGGAAAGAAAATGGCCAGTTTGGTTGTCTGGGCTGCATCTGCTTCTCTGGCCGCGCGAAACTTAAATCACCCTCGAGCTAGGCCTTGCAAGAACGGCCGAATCAGGAGTTTTTCCAGAGCAAGGCTCGGCGCGGCCACGCGTGCCAATTCGGTGCATGCCTCGGGGAGCGCGGGAGACAGACATGACGTCTCATAACTCTCCCTCTCTCGTGTCACCACCCGCTCCTTCGTTCACATCACTGCCTCTCACTCTTCTCACTGCCCCCTGCTCTCCTCTCCTTCGATTGCTCGCCCGCCGCTGCACCGCCCCCTGACCCCCATCATCCCGGCAGGAACATCATCCAAGACCAGTGGGTGCCCGGCCTCGCGAACTCATGCATTGACCTGATGGCGGCCATCCGCGCGCCCTTGCCATTCTGCACCACGCCCCCATGTCAGGCGAATGAGGTGTCGGCCGCTCCTGCACCGCCGTCGTATCCGGACTTGATGGTCCTGGGTTCGGTGGCGCCACCAGAGTGGACATTGGGTGCACTGCTGCTCGGGACCCAAGTGAGCGGAGGGGGTATTTTTACCCCCATTCGAGGGTTTTCTCAGGGCAGCGCATTTGGGCCATGGACGACGGCGCCCCATACACTATGTTGGACATCTTTTATGATTATGAGCACTCATTAAAATATTATATGCTAATAAGTTATTGGACCTGGAAGACAACATGATGTGCTATGTTCCTTTATATCCGAATAGAAGTTATATTGTCATGGATCCTCCAACATGTTGGGCTTGCTTTCTATCCCTTGCTAGCCAAATCTTTTGCACCAAGTAGAGATACTACTTGTGCATCCAGAAACTATCAACCCAGTTTTGCCATGAGAGTCCATTATATCTACCTATGGATTGAGTAAGATCCTTCAAGTAAGTTGTCATCGGTGCAAGCAATAAAATTGCTCTCTAAATATGTATGATCTTTTAGTGTGAGGGAAATAAACTTTATACGAACTTATGATGAGGAAGAAATAAAAGCGACGGATTGCATAATAAAGTTATCTATCACAAGCGGCAATATAAAGTGACGTTCTATTGCATTAAGACTTCATGCATCCAATCATAAAAGCGCATGATAACCTTTGCTTCCCTCTGCGAAGGGCCTATCTTTTATTATACTTTCTATATTTATACAAGAGTCAAGGTGATCTTCACCCTTCCATTTATATTTTCTCTTTTTGGCAAGCACTATATGTTGGGGATGATCCAGACATTTATACCCACACGGATGTAGGTGATCATAAATTATTATTGTTGACATTACCCATGAGGTAAACGGTTGGGAGGCGCCACTATAAGCCCCTACCTTTCTATGTGTCTTATTGAAGCTTTGATCTCATAAGTATCACATGAATGTTAGCAATTATGAAATACTAAAAGATGGTTGAGTATGTGGACTTGCTACGTAAGAGCTCTTACATTGACTCTTTCCTATGTTATTATAAACTGCAATTGCATCAATGACCGAGATCATAGTTTGTTAGTTTTCAATAAAGTTTTTGGTTCATACTTTACCGTGTGAATGAATTATCACTTTAGCATAAGAAGTTATATGACAATATATTACTGTTCTAAAGATGATCATGATGCCCTCATGTTCGTATTTTATTTTATCGACACCTCTATCTCTAAACATGTGGTCATGATCATCAGTTTCGTCTTTTGCTTGAGGACAAGCGAGGTCTAAGCTTGGGGGAGTTGATACGTCCATTTTGTATCATGTTTTTATGTTGATATTTATTGCATTATGGATAGTCATTTCATATTATGGTACAATACTTATGCATTTTCTCTCTTATTTTACAAGGTTTACATGAAGAGGGAGAATGACGGCAGCTGGAATTCCGGACCGGAAAGGAGAAAATCTGAGATACCTGTTTTGCACAACTCCAAATGTCTTGAAACTTTACGAAGAATTATTTTGGATTATATAAAAAATATTGGGTAAAGAAACAACACAAGGGGACCCACCAGGTGGCCACAAGCCTGGGGGCGTGCCCTACCCCCCAGGGCGCGCCGCTTGAGCTTGTGGGCCCCCTGGCCAGCCCCCGGTGCCCATCTTCTACTATATGGAGGGTTTTGACCTATAAAAAATCATAAGGAGGCTTTTAGGACAAAGCACCACCATCTCGAGGCGGAACTTGGGCAGAAGCAATCTAGGGCTCCGACGGAGCTATTCTGCCAGGGAAACTTCCCTCCGGGAGGGGGAAATCGAAGTCATCATCATCACCAACGATCCTCTCATCGCGGGAGGGTCAATCTTCACTAACATCTTCACTAGCACCATCTCCTCTCAAACCCTAGTTCATTTCCTGTATTCAATCTTTGTCCCAAAACCTCATATTGGTACCTGTGGGTTGCTAGTAGTGTTGATTACTCCTTGTAGTTGATGCTAGTTGGTTTATTTGGTGGAAGATCATATGTTCAGATCCTTAATGATATTTATTACCCCTCTGATCTTGAACATGAACATGCTTTGTGAGTAGTTATGTTTGTTCCTGAGGACATGGGAGAAGTCTTGTTATAAGTAATCATGTGAATTTGGTATTCGTTCGATATTTTTATGAGATGTGTGTTGTATTTATGCTAGTGGTGTTATGTGAACATCGACTACATGACACTTCACCATGATTTGGGCCTAGGGGAAGGCATTGGGAAGTAATAAGTAGATGATGGGTTGCTAGAGTGACATAAGCTTAAACCCTAGTTTGTGTGTTGCTTCGTAAGGGGCTGATATGGATCCATATGTTTCATGCTATGGTTAGATTTATCTTAATTCTTCTTTCGTAGATGCAAATTCTTGCGAGAGGGGTTAATCATAAGTGGGAGGCTTGTCCAAGTAAGGACAACACCCAAGCACCGGTCCACCCACATATCAAACTATCAAAGTAACGAACGTGAATCATATGAGCATGATGAAAATTAGCTTGACAATAATTCCCATCACTACAAAAAAATACACTTCCATGATGATACGTGTTTGTCACAGTAGGTCACGTTTTTTGTCATGCATGTACATCCATGATGATTTTATGACAGAATCGAGATAGTCATACATGTGCTGTCGTAGAAGTGTTCCATGACATTACCAAAATTATCATCACGGAAGTGTCCACTTCCACGATGATAAATCGCGCGTCATAGAAGTGCTTTCGTCAAGGGTGACCGACACGTGGCACCGTAACGGGTCGCCGTTAAGCTATCGGGTTCCGGTTTGGATCCGATAACCCATTAACAGCCCGGACCAATGGGCATTTTCCATGTGTAAAATCATCATTGGCTGGAGGAAACACGTGTCTGCTCCTCGGTGGGCCAGATGTCGTCCGTCCATTGGAGGAGACATGCCTATGATACGTCAACATGTGGCAGGGCCCAACAGAGGCCCATATAGGTTAAAAGGCCGGCCCAGTCAAAGGCCCGTAGTACTTACTCAAGTACTAGTGGGCCAGTCCAATCACGACCTGTTTAAACATGGCCCATTTACGACCCGAAGCCAGATCTGGCCCGTTAATTGTTCGCCGAGTATTTGGGCCCAATTACAGCCTAGTGACTTTCGGTCTGTTAGAGGCCCGATGTAGACATGGGTCCATTTGAGGCCGGTGTGTCTTTTGGCTTGGGAATGGCCCATGCTGCCCATGGGCCATATATGGTCCGAGGCGACATCTGACCCACTAATGGCCTGTGATAAAGGTAGCAACAGTTCAGCCCAACGTGACTTTGGGCCTGTTAAAGGCCTGTCGTATAATTCGGCCCATTGATGCTTGTACTAAGTTGTTGGCCTCTTAAAGGCCCATGATATCAGTGGGCCAACTAAGGCCCGAGATATGTTTCGGCCTGGTAATGGCCCATCATATAACTGGGCCAAAAAAGGCCCGGTCTACATTTCAGCCAGCTGAAGGCCCATCAACGACTAGTGAAAATTAAGGCCTAACACACATTTCGGCCTGCTAAAGGCTCATGGTTTCTTCTGGACCGTAACAAGCCAGCAGAATATTCATCCTATTAATGGCCCAAAGCTACATGGGCCAAACTAAGCGCTGGGTCCATAAAAGGCCCAACTAAAATTTGGTCCGAATATAGGTCGGAGTAAGTTGTGGGCCTGGCGCAAAGTGTGAAGGCCCCAATGGCCATTCGAGCACAAGAAAGTTGCAGGCCGGCCCAATTGTGGCCCGCTAAAAACCAGGCCCGTTAGAGGCGAATGTTTTGGCCCGGTCAACTACGTCAGATTTTTTAAGATAGGGAATAATGGCAGTAACTAGTAGGAACTAAGAACAAACCTACTCTATACAATAAAGAAATTACGACATAGTAACTTAAAATAAACCTACACTATACAACAAAGGATTTATGGTATATTACATCCACTAGGCATTGCAGTTCACCACCAGTGATCATAAAAGCGCAACGAAGAAGCAGATTACAAAAACTGGGCACCATTACAGTGTAACAAAATAATACTGAACCGAGAACACTTCCAAGACAGTTTAAGAAAGGTTAGCCTTGCGCGGGAACTGCTGCGCAAGCTGCTGAGCAAGGCTGTGAGACTGGCCTAGCATGTCGGTCATAGCTTCCAAGTGTAGCTGTTTAACAATGAGGTTCTCATTGGTGTTCTCCGTAATCTTTCTTAGAGATAAGACTTCAAGTTGTAGTTGAGTTACAGAATGCCTTTCTGCTAGAACTTGGGACTGAAGAAGTCAAACTGATTGAGATGGCGAATTCTGTGAGCTTCTCTGACTACTAGTCTCAAGTAACTTGAACACTACATTAAGACAAGACTTTGGGATTGTCTCGCTATCTTCAAGATGTTTTGCCTTCTTTGCTGCAATATATGTTGGGTTTGTCTCACATCCTTCAGCAGACTTGTGCATGCCATCAGGCATATCACCCTGAAACAAGCAGAGAGATGACAAGTTTTGCATGTGTACAAACAAAGATGATAAATGTGCTGTCAATTCCATCCATTTTAAAATTAGAAAATAAAGAGTAAGTTCAAAATACCAATAACATAATTTGGCATTGTTCATAATGCAAGGAGCTTCACCACACTACTAGATTACCATGTCAACATAACAAGCATAGATGAAGGCAAAGACAATCATTGTATCTATTTTGGTTAATGTGTATGGCATGTTGTTCATATCGTCAGCCACATCAGTAAGATAAAATAGGAGATGACAAGGTGCAAACATGGGCTGCTTCACCACACACTGGATTATAAATCCACAAAAACAAGCATACATATAGGGAGTATTGAGTAATGTGCATGGTATGAATAAGGAATTTGGTTTTACAAGTAAAACTTGGAACTTACGGTTGTTGCGAACATGCATTTTGATAGAAACAACAAACTAAACAGCAGTTAACGGTAGGGAGTATGAAAAAATTAAACAGCAGTTGAGGATAAAGGCTTTAGATGGACTGACTTACATTAGCAGTTGACACCGGTTTTATAATGCCCTTCTCCATGTCAAGGGAAGGATAAATCAAGAATTTCAGCACATAATCTTCTTCATAAGCATTGCCTGTACTCTACATTTTGTAGAGAGTAATTATAGATATGATAATACTAGAAGGGATAGAGGATAATGAAGATGAGATGCAGATTGATGCTACATAATCAACTACCAATCCCTGGAAGTTAGCGTTATAGGACAAAGTGTACTGACAAGAGCAATGGGCTACACTTCTTCACTGGCATTGTCTGTGTATTCAACTTTTTGGTAAGATTAAATATAGATATGATATTTTTTAGTAAATGGTGGGCGAGGGAGATAAGTTGCAGAATGCTACACAATGAACCAATCCCTCTTTCCATAATACAAGAGTGTTTTGAACACTGGTGTACTGTACAAAACGTTCTTATATTATGGGACGGGGGGAGTAGTTGTTAATGTAAGTACAATGACAGACGACGTACAATCCTTACAAGAGGACTGTAGAGCTAAACCTCTTCAAAAGCATTGGGTTGATTCTAAATTTATGTAAGAGTCTATACAGATCTTATAATGTCCACCAAATGGACGTTAACGAGGCTAACATGTGCAGTGATGCTACATAATCAAACAACTATGAAAGTAAGTGTGGTCATACAGGGCAAGAGGTACTCACAAGAGCAATGCAGTGTGCAGTATAGTTGCGAAAGTCCGTGGTCCCTTGAGAATGAATGTTCTTCTGCTAACAGTTTTCGTACAAGTGAGACGTTAAGGCAAATGCAGAAATGTAGTTCAAATTGTGATGTGATATCATAGACAGTACTTTACGCTGCAGATGAGACCAATGTGTAACAAGATTATTCTAGTCACTATCTGATAGATGTAGCATCGGAGACTTTACAGAAATTTCGTTTAGAGGCTTGCCATCGAAGTGTGCTTGCCTCAGGTAGGAACGATACTTCATCAACAAGTGCTTGAAAAGCGCAACCAACCCTTGCTAGTCTTGACAATCCAGTTTGGTCCTCGCCTATTTAAAAGAATGAAATCTTGTGTCTTCTGTCAGCAGAAACATATGCAGTAATTACCATGAATAACATTAGTATATTACATATGCGTAAGTTGCGGAGGAAGACTAGAAATTGTTCTGTGCCTGCGGTATAAGCTTTCCATGAAGGAAAGATGCGCACAAAGTTCCTGACAACAATATAAGCTTCGTCTTCTAAACTGGGAAGAAATGGAACATGGGTCATATTTGCTGCAATTGGGGCCCTCTCTGGTTCGAAAAGGGATTTGACAACTGGATTTGGTGTACTCTTTGCTAGAATGTGGGTTTTGTGTCGTAGAGCTGGTGCTATGTCAACTGGCATCATCATACTATTTGCTGCAGTTGGGGTCTGCTGAGTTGGGGCATTAGAAATGACCAGTGTAGTAGGGCTAGAGTCTGCTAGAGTTGGGGCCGTGTTTTGTGGGTCAGCTGATATTGCAACTACACCTAATGGGCTATTTGATTTATCAGGTGACCTTTTCCAAATACTTTGCTCGTGCTCCTCCGCGATCAGCAACCGCCCTCTTCCTTTTGAACGTCTGATATACAAGAACAACATTTGAATGGATAAATATGGTATGATGAAAGATGAAATATGTACTGAAAATGGATAGGCAGGGAGTATTCACACACACGATGTGTAAACTAAGCTAATGGTAGTGCAACAAAGTAGAAGCAATGCAAAGCATTAGTTGCAAGATATGTGCGACCAGTATAACCTTGGAATGTTAGAGCAAGCACCTTGATGGGTGAATAAGATAGGGCATCTACCTCTGACTCCTCCACTAGGGGGCTACATTGACTTAGGTCTCCCTCTAGCTCAGAATAACTGTTAGGATCATACTCTGAGCATGAATCTGTAGGTGGAGAGCGTTTGCATTGCGTTGCATCTAGACTTGATTTCAGTCCCTTAATGCCAAGTTTGACAACCATGGCATTGTTCTGCTTTATTCTTTTCATGAACGCAAGCTCATAATCATTATGATGCTGTTCAGAATCTGATACGTCTGCAACATATCTATATTTTTTGATTGCTCCATGCTATTATATTATCTATTTTGGATGTTAATAGGCTTTATTTTACACTTCTATATCATTTTTGGGACTAACCTACCAACCGGAGGCCAGCCCAAATTGCTATTTTTTTGCCTATTTTAGAGTTTCGCCGAAAAGGAATATCAAACGGAGTCCAAACGGAATGAAACCTTTGGGAACGTGATTTTTCTCAACGAACATGATCCAGGAGACTTGGCATGGGCGTCAAGAAACAAACAAGGCGGCCACGAGGCAGGGGGTGCGCCTACCCTCCCTGGGTGCGCCCTCCACCCTCGTGGGCCCCTCGTTGCTCCACCGACCTACTTCTTCCTCCTATATATACCCACATACCCCCAAACATCCAGGAGCACCACTAAAACCTAATTCCACCGCCGCAACCTTCTGTACCCGAGAGATCCCATCTTGGGGCCTTTTCCGGAGCTCCGCCAGAGGGGGCATTGATCACGGAGGGTCTCTACATCAACTCCATGGCTTCTCCGGTGATCCGTGAGTAGTTTACTTCAGACCTTTGGGTCCATAGTTATTAGCTAGATGGCTTCTTATCTCTCTCTTTGGATCTCAATACAAAGTTCTCCTCGATCTTCTTGGAGATCTATTCGATGTAATCTTCTTTTGCGATGGGTTTGTCGAGATCTGATGAATTGTGGGTTTATGATCTAGATTATCTATGAACAATATTTGATTCTTCTCTGAATTCTTTTATGTATGATTGGTTTATCTCTGCAAGTCTCTTCGAATTATCAGTTTGGTTTGGCCTACTAGATTGATCTTTCTTGCAATGGAAGAAGTGCTTAGCTTTGGGTTCAATCTTGCGGTGCTCGATCCCAGTGACAGAAAGGGAAACGACACGTATTGTATTGTTGCCATCGAGGATAAAAAGATGGGGTTTATATCATATTGCATGAGTTTATCCCTCTACATCATGTCATCTTACTTAAAGCATTACTCTGTTCTTATGAACTTAATACTCTAGATGCATGCTGGATAGCGGTCGATGTGTGGAGTAATAGTAGTAGATGTAGAATCATTTTGGTCTAATTGTCACGAATGTGATGCCTATATACATGATCATACCTAGATATTCTCATAACTATGCTCAATTTTATCAATTGCTCGACAGTAATTCGTTTACCCATCGTAATACTTATGCTCTTGAGAGAAGCCACTAGTGAAACCTATGGCCCCCGGGTCTATCTTCCATCATATTAATCTTCCAACACTTAGTTATTTCTATTGCCGTTTATTTTACTTTGCATCTTTATTTCTCTTTATCATAAAAATACAAAAAATATTATCTTATCATGTCTATCAGGTCTCACTCTCGTAAGTAACCGTGAAGGGATTGACAACCCCTTTATCACGTTGGTTGCGAGGTTCTTATTTGTTTGTGTAGGTGCGTGGGACTCAAGCATGATCTCCTACTGGTTCTCAAAAACTGAGCGAAATACTTACACTACTTTACTATATCACCCTTTCCTCTTCAAGGGAAAACCAACACAGTGCTCAAGAGGTAGCAAGAAGGATTTCTGGCGCCGTTACCGGGGAGATTCGCGCCAAGTCAAGTCAAGATTCGACTCCCGACAACGAACCATTTCTGGCACTGTTGCCAGGGTGTCTACGCACAAGTCAAGACATACCAAGTACCCACTCACAAACTCTTATCCCTCGCATTACATTATTTGCCATTTGCCTCTCGTTTTCCTCTCCCCCACTTCACCCTTGCCGTTTTATTCACACTTCTTTTGTTCATCTTTCCATTTGCTTTGATGTCTTACTTGGCTCATTTGCTCGTTTGTTTGGAATAGTTGTTTATTTATTTCTAAAAAGAGAATCTAAGATCTATGGATCCTCATCCGCTTGCTAATCTTTTTAAGGGATCCAATTATGATGAACCAATTGCTAGTGAGTTTTGTGCACTAGATTATCTTTATGAAGTTTTGCTTGAAATTCGTGAATCTGAAAATTGTGATGAAGTACTTTATGGAGTGAATCACGATGGATCTTTGAATAGAAAGCATGATTGCAATGATTATAGTATAAATTCTATTAATGTCAATTGTGCTTATAATATGCAAAACCCTAAGCTTGGGGATGCTAGTTTTGCTTTGACTACTATTTGTTGCAATGATCATGATTGGGGTGATTCTTCTTATGATCTTGAAAATTTATTTAAGCCCCGTGATGAATATGAGATTGATAATAATGTTTGCAATAATATTAAAAGTGGGTTCAGAAGAGTGTCAATTTTAGATCCCACATATTTGTAGAATGTTCAATCTTATGAAGTTTTTGATAAAAGTGGGTTTGGAGAGGTCATGACTTTAGTTAATGTTAATCCCACTATTTCGGAAGAGTGTCAAATTTGCATGCATGTGGATCGTGTTGAGAATATTTTATGTGATCGCTATATTGTTGAATTTGCTTATGATCCTACATGTAATTATTATGAGAGAGGAAAATATGGTTGTAGAAATTTTCATCTTACTAAACTACCTCTCGTCATGTTGAGATTGCTATCGTCTCTTTCTTCTTCCTTGCATATGCTAATTTTTGCTTGCTATGATAATTTGTTTGCTTATAAAATGCCTATGCATAGGAAGTATGTTAGACTTAGATGTGTTTGTCACATGCTTTATGATGCTCCTTTTGTGCTTCAATTCTTGTCTTTCATGTGAGCATCATTAAAATTATCAATGCGTAGCTAAAAGGCTTTAAAGAAAAGCGCTTGTTGGGAGACAACCCAATATATTTCCTTCCTGTTTTTGAATAAATAATTTATCCAGCCTCTGTTTTGGTTGTGTTTTTTGTGTTTAATTAGTGTTTGTGCCAAGTAGAACCGTTGGGAAGACTTGGGGAAAGTCTTTTTGATCTTGCTGTAAAAAAAACTTTAGCGCTCACGAGAATTGCTGCCATTTTTATTTGGAAAGTGATATTTAGTTAATTATTTTTGAAGATGATTAATAGATAAATTCCCGACGTCTAGAAATTTATTTTAGAATTTTTGGGTTTCCAGAAGTTTGCATTAGCTACAGATTACTACAGACTGTTCTGTTTTTGACATATTCTGTTTTTCGTGTGTTGTTTGCTTATTTTGATGAATCTATGGCTAGTAAAAGATTTTATAAACCATATAGAAGTTGGAATACAATAGGTTTAACACAAATATAAATCAAGAATGAGTTCATTGCAGTACTGTCGGAGTAATGGGCCACGGGTAGGCTAACCCGAGTCCCTAAATCTTTCAAGACATCGGGGCAGGCTGTGCCCCTCAAGACCCCAGGACGAAGAGCCGCCTTCTCAGAAGTCGGCGTCAAGGCAACCGACTGCCCACTCGCAGCCAAGTCCCGGGGACGACTTCAGGACGAGTCGACTCCTAACTAGCAACCTCCAGAAAAGCCGGCCATGGGAGCCGGCCCGCGACTCCAACAAACCCCCTGCCATCATCAAGAGGGACGGGACGGGGAGTGGCTACAACAAAGCCCACTCCCACCCCTTTTCCAAAGGCAGGCATGGACATAGTATGCCGTACCCGCAGAGATCTCCGTCCGGCGCAGCACTGGTGCCATGCCGGCCCTGACATCAGCACCAGTGGGCAGAATCCTGCACCCACGACGGCTTGTCTGTACGACCCTGGGGCGGCGGGTCTCACCAGTCAGCGGGAGTCCAGTAGACGGCGAGAGCGTCACTAGTCGGACCCGTTGGGAGTCAGCCCCCGAGAGTGGGCCAGCCCCTCCCTCGGGGACCACGCGCCACTAACCAGATGTGACGGGGAGTGGCAATAGTGATCTCCCGCCAGGCGGCGGGGCTGTTGCCACGACCCCATGACCAAGCCCGCGTCATTAGAAGCACGGCTATAGTAATCATCAGCTGGCAAGACCCACCAGCAGCGGACACGGCCTGTCGGCGCTGTACCGGACCAGTCGGCGGGGCCCGCCAGTTGGCGGGCCCCAGCAGTCAGCGGAGAAGACGGAGGCCGGAGAAACTGACGGCTGGGTCCATGCCCAGCCGGATTACCATTGTACCCCTGGGGGTAGGCCTATATAAACCCCCCCAGGGCACCCATGCAAAGGGTTCGAATCCATTAGCACTAGACCCAATCATATAGAAAGGAGAGAGCTAGCCTAGCCTTCTCCTACCTCCAAGAAATAGCTCAAGGGGCAACCTGTACACACTTTGCTATAGTGATCATGCGGAGACCCCGCAGAGCAGCAGTAGGGGTATTATCTCCCCGAAGAGCCCCGAAGCTGGGTAAGATTCGCCGGCGTGCATGCCTTCGCCTTATCCCATTTGCAGGCACCGGCGACGTTCTACTCGCCCCCACCATGATAAGCCATCCTTTGGCATATGTCGCACCCAACCCCCGACATTTGGCGCCCACCTTGAGGCCCGGTGCACCGTCGTCCAGAGACCTGCTCTGGACGGGAACCCTTTTCCTCCCTGGCGAGCGTAGCCAGCCCGGCACGCCAGACGGAGTTTGCGCCGACGCACTGCACGGCGCTGAGATCACCTACGCAGCCAGCTGCCTTGCCGATCTTGTCGGCGAGGTTCGCCTCTCCGACGAGCCTGCATCCGACGCAGGCACGGGCGGCCCCGAGAGCCTCCTCGTGGGCCTCCTTGACCAACTCCACGTCGCCGACGAGCCTGCCGTGGACTTGGAGTCTGTAGGCTCCACCGATCCGATGTTGGTCGACTCCGACACCGCGTCGCTCGACGCGTTCCCCACCAACGTGGTGGTCTACGATGAGCCGCTCCCTCGCGCGGAGAGCGACGGAGGCACCGTCACAGAGGTGCTCGTCATCAGTCATGACGAGCATCCCGGTGGAGGAGCGCATGACCCACTTGGCGCGGCATTGCAAGACCTGACCGCCCCATTCCGGAAGACGCTGACGCGGAGACGCTGGAGGCGCGCCGCCTCCAGCTCGTCGAAGGCGCGAAGAAGCTGACTAGCATGAGACGCTTGTCAGAAGCCTACCAGCGTGAGATGGATCACGCTGTGGGTGGCTCGCCAGCCCCAGCCGCCTGGGCGCGGTCCAGCAGCGCGGCGTGGCCATCGCCAACCTATTCGGGGCAAATCGCCCTGTGTACGCCACGCCTGCGGAGAACATTCGAGCTGCCCAGGCGGCGGCGGACGAGCTGGACAACTTCGAAGGCGAAGAGCGCCGCCTGATGACGGAGCGAGTCCAGCGGCTCCTCGAGGCGGCTGCCGCACAGAACGAGGCCGGCTACCGGACGGAGGCGCCGCAATGACAAAACGACGACCCGCCTCCACGCCGAGATCAAGGCGTGACATCTCGGACGCCGACTGGCGGTGCCCGAGGAAGGAAAGACAAGGATCCGGCTGTCAGCCATAGCCGGACTCGCATTACCATAGAGCGCGACCAAGACGGCCGCCCGAGAGCAGTGGAACAACAGGACGACTGTCTGCCTCCTCCTCCTCGCAAGGAAAGGCGAGTCTCCCCGCCGCCTGTTGACCATCCGACTCTCGGCGACCGCCTTGGCCGCCGGGAGGGAGTCAGAGAAAACGACGCCCGCCACCGGATCGACCGACTTCACCGATCCCTAGCGCTGGAAGAAGAAGATGAGTTGGGTCCGCCTTGTTTCGGGCCCCGCATTCGAGACGAGCCCTTTCACAAAGGGTTCACGCTCCCAAGAGACACGCCCAAGTACACCGGCTCCGTGAAGCCGGAGGACTGGCTGGTTGACTACTCCACGTCCGTCAGCATAGCGAACGGCAATAAGCGTGTTGCCGTGAAATACGTTCCGCTCAAGCTCCAGGGCACGGCCCGGACATGGCTAAACAGCCTGAAGCCCCGCAACATCAACAGCTGGGTCGACTTCACCGATGCATTCGTCCGCAACTTCACAAGCACGTACAAGCGTCCTCCCAAGCCTCGTCAGCTTTCCTTGTGTGTGCAAGGCCCCAATGAGTCGACTTGCGACTACCTCACGCGTTGGGCCGAGCTCAGGAATTCTTGTGAGGGCGTGCACGAGGTACAGGCTATCGAGTACTTTGTCGCCGGGTGCAGAGAAGGCACCCTCCTCAAGCACAAGCTCCTCTGCAACGAGCCAGAAACCCTCAACGAGCTGCTCATCATAGCAGACAAGTATGCCACGGCCGACTCCTCCATGAAGGCGGAGATTCAAGTCAGTGCGACTGGCAAGGTGGCCCCTCAGGCTCCTAGAACTCCGGCTGGAGACGCCAGTCAGCGACAACAGTAGAGCGACCACAAGCGCAAGGCTCCGCAGTCGGCTTCCAGTAGCCGGCAGGTGGCGATAGTGGAAGACCAGCAGCCGGATGGGCAGCCTCCACCCAAGCGACAGAAAGGCGGCAAGCCCAACTGGTTACCGGCTTTCTCATACAAGCAGACTCTGGATGGTCCTTGCAAGTTCCATAGCGGCGCGAAGTCGTCGAATCACACCACCCGGAAGTGCCACTGGCTCACCAGGATCGCCAAAGGAGACAACCTCCTGCCTCCCCCGCCTGCTTGGCAGCAGCCTCCGCCTCCGCCCCAGCAGCCGGTTGTCAGGCCAGTCGGCGCAGTACAAGACGAGTACCCTAAAGAGCACGGAGCCTACGTGATATTTACCAGCATGGCTGATGATCGATGCAGCAGGCAGCTGCAGCAGCAAGACGTGAATGCAGTAGCACAAGAGACACCAGAATTCATGCACTGGTCCGAGAAGCCTATCAGCTGGAGCAGGGCTGATCACCTAGAGGTGATGCCGAGTCCGGGCTCTTATGCCTTGGTCTTGGACGCCACCTTTGCCACGGAGAGACGAGCTGCTCGTTTCTCACGAGTTCTGATAGACGGAGGCAGCAGCATCAACATCCTGTATAAGGACACCATGGAGAAGTTAGGAATCAAGCAAAGACAGCTTCAGAACAGCCGAACTGTGTTCCACAATATTGTTCCTGGCCTTTCCTGCTCACCAATCGGCAAGATCCCGATGGCCGTCCTCTTTGGAGACAAAGATCACTTCTGCTGAGAGTCAGTTTGGTTTGAGGTGGTGGATCTCGAGAGCCCATACCAAGCATTACTTGGCTGACCCGCCATGGCCAAGTTCATGGCGGTCCCCCACTACGCCTACCTCAAGATGAAGATGCCTAGTTCCAAGGGGATTCTGACCGTAGCCGGCGACTACCGGAAGTCGTCTTCCTGTGCGGCTGAGAGTAGTCGGTTGGCCGAGTCCCTGGTGATCGCGGCCGAGAAGCGGCTCCTTGACCGGGTTGTGGCGATGGCCGGCAAGCAGCTAGAGGTGTCGCCTAACCCCAAGGAGTCGGAGGCTGAGGGTTCGTTCAAGCCGGCCAAAGAGACAAAGAAGATACCCTTGGATCCGGAGCACCCAGAGAGGTACGCTGTCGTAGGCGCAAACCTCGATAGCAAATAGGAAGGCGAGCTCATCGATTTCCTCCGTGAGAATCGGGACATCTTCGCATGGTCCCCCAAAGACATGCCAGGTGTACCGACGGAATTCGCCGAGCACAAGTTACATGTCCGATCTGATGCAAAGCCAGTCAGGCAGCCCTTGCGCTGCTTATCAGAAGAAAAGAGAAGAGTTGTCGGAGAAGAGATAGCCCGACTCCTAGCAACCGGCTTCATTATGGAAGTGTTCTTTCCAGAATGGCTAGCCAACCCGGTCCTGGTACTGAAGAAGAACAAGCAGTGGCGAATGTGTATTGACTACACAAGCCTCAACAAGGCTTGCCCCAAGGACCCGTTTGCTTCGCCAAGAATCGATCAGGTGATAGACTCCACAGCCGGATGCGAGCTGCTGAGCTTCTTGGATGCATATTCAGGATATCACCAGATCAAGCTAAACCCGGCTGACAGACTAAAGACCGCCTTCATCACACCATTTTGAGCCTTCTGCTACCTAACCATGATGTTCGGCTTGAGGAATGCTGGCGCCACCTTTCAGCGTTGCATGCAGAAGTGCCTCCTCAAGCAACTTGGCAGAAATGCCCACGTCTACATGGACGATGTAGTGGTGAAGACGGAGAAGCGTGGAACACTGCTGGAGGACCTCAAGGAGACCTTTGAGAACCTGCGCCAATTCCAGATCAAGCTCAACCCTGAGAAGTGCATCTTCGGAGTACCAGCCGGCCAACTCCTTGGATTCCTGGTCTCTGAACGTGGCATAGAGTGCAACCCTATAAAGATCAAGGCCATCGAGAGGATGGAGGTACCGAGGCGACTGCTGGACGTGCAAAAGTTCACTGGCCGCTTGGTGTCCATCAGCCGATTCATCAGTCGGCTGGGCGAGAAAGCTCTCCCCTTATACCAGCTCATGAAGAAAACCACTTTTTTCGAGTGGAACCACAAGGCGGATGAAGCCTTTCTTCAGTTGAAGAAGATGTTGACTACTCCACCCGTTCTGGCGGCTCCGACTCCTAAGGAGCCCATGCTCCTGTACATCGCCGCCACCAGCCGGGTAGTCAGCACAGTCATTGTGGTGGAACGCAAGGAGGAAGGCAAGGCACTACCTGTCCAGAGACCGGTATATTACCCGAGCAAAGTGCTGTCGACCTCCAAGCAGAACTACCCCCACTACCAGAAGATGTGCTATGGCGTGCACTTTGCCGCCAAGAAGTTGAAGCCTTACTTTCAAGAGCATCCAATCATTGTGGTCTGCACGGCCCCACTTGCCGAGATCATCGGAAGTCGAGATGCTTCTGGCCGAGTGGCCAAATGGGCCATAGAGCTGGCTCCCTACACCATCTACTACCAGCCCCGCACCGCCATCAAGTCACAAGCACTGGCCGACTTCCTCGTCGACTGGGCCGAGACCCAGTACCTACCACCAGCGCCGGACTTCACCCATTGGCGGATGCATTTCGACGGCTCCAAGATGCGCACCGGCTTGGGAGCCGGTGTCGTCCTCACTTCCCCTAAAGGCGACAAGCTCAAATACGCACTGCAAATCCATTTTGCCGCCTCCAACAACGTCACCGAATACGAGGCGCTCATTCACGGGCTCCGGCTTGCCAAAGAACTTGGCATTCGCCGGATTCTGTGTTATGGTGACTCAGACTTAGTGGTCTAGCAGTCGTCCGGCGACTGGGATGCCAAAGATGCAAACATGGCAAGTTACCGTTTCCTCGTGCAACAACTTAGTGGATATTTCGAGGGGTGCGAGTTCCTCCATGTGCCAAGAAACGACAACGACCAAGCAGACGCTTTGGCACGAATCGGCTCTACCTGCCAAGCAATACCATCCGGCATCGCCCTTCAACGCCTCCTCAAGCCATCTGTCAAGCCTTCACCAGAATCATACTCCATCTTCGTGCCGGCTCCTCCTGAAGAAGTCGGATCCGACTCCAGGGCCCCGACAGATGGTACGGGGATTTTGGCAGATGGCTCCAAAGTCACCATAGTCAAGGCCGGCCCGGGGACTGCGGCGGCGGGTTCGAAGACTCCAGAACTCGGCCCAAGAGTCGCGCCAGTCGGCCCAGGGATTTCATTAACCCAGCAAGCGGTTGTTGACTCCAACCCGCCGCCTCCCAGCCCAACCGCCCTCGTCCAAGTGGCAGTTCTGGCAGTCGAAGAAATAGCAGCACCCTCATGGGCCCAGCCCATCCTCAAATTCCTGGTGAGCAAAGAGCTGTCGACTGATGAGACCTCAGCTCAACAAGTACAACGCCGAGCGGCAGCCTACACCATAGTTAACAGAGAGCTGGTCAGGCGCATCGTCACTAGTGTCTACCAGCTCTGCGTAGAGCCAGAGCAAGGCCAAGCAATTCTCAAAGACATCCATCAAGGCGAGTGCGGCCACCATGCAGCTTCAAGAGCACTGGTCGCAAAAGCCTTTCGACACGGTTTCTTCTGGCCGACTGCCTTAGAAGAGGCCAAGGAATTGGTCCAAAAATGCAAAGGGTGCCAGAAGTTCAGCTCCAAGCCGCACCAGCCGGCTTCTGCACTCAAGACCACCCCCATTGCCTGGCCTTTCGCAGTTTGGGGTCTAGACATGGTGGGACCATTCAAGACGGCACGAGGTGGCTTAACTCACTTACTTGTCGCGGTGAACAAGTTCACCAAGTGGATAGAAGCGAAGCCAATCAAGAAACTGAATGGTCCAACTGCCGTGATTTTCATCTCCGACATCACAATTCGGTACGGCGTACCACACAACATCATCACCGACAATGGCACAAATTTTGCCAAAGGCGCCTTGGGCCGTTTCTGCGTGACACAGGGCATCCGACTGGACCTAGCGTCCGTCGCCCATCCACAGTCAAACAGCCAGGTGGAGCGAGCAAACGGCCTCATCCTGTCCGGCATCAAGCCTCGACTAGTCGAACCGCTGGAGCGTTCGGCCGGCTGTTGGCTTGACAAGTTGCCAGCCGTCCTCTGGAGTCTGCATACGACTCCAAACAAGTCAACCGGCTTCACGCCTTTCTTCCTCGTCTACGGTGCTGAAGCCGTCATCCCAACAGACATAGAGTTCGACTCCCCGCGAGTCACCATGTACACTGAGGAGGAAGCAGAAGAAGCACGTCAAGACGGCGTCGATCCGCTGGAAGAGGGCCGGCTGTTGGCACTCAGCCGGTCCAGCATCTATCAGCAGAGCTTGCGTCGATACTACAACAGGAAGGTCAGGCCGAGATCTTTCCAAGAGGGCGACCTTGTGCTCTGACTGATCCAGCAAACAGCCGGCCAGCACAAGCTGTCGGCGCCTTGGGAAGGCCCTTTCATCATCAGCAAAGTGCTGGGCAACGACTCCTACTACCTGATTGACACTCAGAAGCCCCGAGCACGCAAGAGGGACGACTCCGGGAAAGAAACAGAGCAGCCATGGAATGCAAATCTCATCCGAAGATTTTATAGTTGATGTAGTATGTACCACGCTACCTTTTGTATTAAAGTACCAAGACTTCGGGCCCCCCCTGAGACGAGCTCGGGGACTTCCCTCTTTTATCTATATGATAAGAATTATGCCTACAAGTATGTTACTCTTTGTTATGCCGCTTGGCACCGGGTTCGACTAGTCGGCCCGGGGACTTGCCGCCTTGCACTATGAAATGCTTCCTGCAGCCGGACAAGTAGTGTGTGGCGCCTAAGCCATCTCATGTCAGAAGCCGCAGCTCGCAGGGCGACTTTCCAGTGGGAAGGAGTAAGGTAGAATGGGCGGTCACATGAAAAATGGCTAAGGACTCAAAGCATAAAACATAGCTTAAGCCGGCTTCCAGCCTTTTTTCGCAAACCGACTATTGAGCAGTCGGCTCGCCGCCTTCTATTCAACTTGCTAAAAAACTCTAAAAACGGCTAAGTACTTGCCTTCCCAAAAGTAGCCAAGCATTTGATCCAGCGGAAGTCCGCAGAGCGGCTTCCGACTGGCAAGACGGCAACTAAGGGAAGGCGGCAAAGGAAAAAGCCAAAGGAGCAATGAGCAAGAAAAGATAGAATTCGGATAAATATTTACATAACATAGACCCTTGGCCGAATCTTCGAGCAGAAGTTCAAAATACACCCCGCTGGTGGAATTGTGCGAATTAACATGTTCTTCAAAGACTACTAAAGCAGATAAAATAAAGATAAGGCGGCAGCCTAGGAAGCGGCAGACGGATTCAGAGGATCAGAGGAGATGGCGGTGTCAGGCGTTGGGGCGGCCGGCTGGGCAGTCTCGGCTTGACCGCCTCCGGCGGCAGTCGGCTCGGTCGCACGCGGCTCGTTTCTGGAGGCGCGGTCGAGCTAAGGCTGGCCGTCCGCTCCGTCTTCTGGTGCCTCCGTCTCGCCTCCGTCCTCCTCCTCGCCTTCCTCCTCGACGCTGGAGCCGATCACCTCCGCCGAGTCCTCGCCGTAGTCTGGGTTCATCCCAAACCACTCCGCCGGTACCTCCTCGCCGTCTTCAGCCCGCTCTGGGATGAAAATGCTGGTGTCGGTGTACTCGGCGATCGCTCCGGTGCGCTTGACGAGGGCGTCTTCCGCGGCTGCCAGCTCCGGCTGGGCCTCTAACCGCAGTGTGGCCAGCCGGTCTAGGTCCAGCCCTGGATACCACGCCTTGACGAATTCCAAGGCTCGGCGCACTCCAGACCGGGCCGAGGAACCTTTCTAGGCCTCAAGACGGCCAGCCGCGACCTCTAGCCAGTCGGCAGTCTGACTGGGGGTGCGTGGAGCCTGCATGTCTGGCCATAGGGCAGCGATCGCCTGGGCGCTGACACGTTGAAGCCGGCGCATCATCCAGTGAGCCAGCCGAAGGCGAGCCTCGATGCTCAGGATCTGCTCGTCAAGGGTTCGGGGGGCGTCGGCGGCGATCTCCGCGCCTTCCGCCCTCCGCCCTTCATGGTCAGCCTCGATGGCTTGGTTGGCGGCCTGCGAGTGGCCAAGGAAGAAGTCTGCCAAGACGAAAAGAATGAAGAAACAAGTCAAAAATCAGGAGTCGGCTCGACCTATAGTCGGCAGCTCGAAGAAAGAAAGTAAAGAAACTCACCATCAATGATGTCCTCAATCTCGTGGAAGCCGGAGGCCAGCAATGCCTCCTTGTCAGACCAGGAGGAGCGCTTGCTTGCGAACTCGGCCAGGAGGGCGGTCTCCGCTTCTTCCGCCTCCTTCTGCATCTTCTTAAGCAGCTCGTTCTGCTCTGCCAATTATGCGGCCAGCAGATCGCGCTCTGCGGTGAGCTTGCTGCACTCCTCCCCCTTGGCGCGCAACGCGGAGTTGGCTTCGCTCAGCTGCTGTTGAAGAGTGGCATTGGCCTTTGAAGAGAAAGAAGAAAGAAGGCGTTAAGTCATCAACAAAGAAGATTGTCGGGGAGATCCAGCCCGACTTCTCAGCAGTCGGCCTGAATCTCGGGGACTACAGCCCGCGGGTGCGCCAGCGCGCCCCCGCAAAGAAGAAAAATGACTCACTCCGGCTCTCCAACAAGTCGGCGGTCCGCTTGCCCAGCTCTTCAACGTTGCGGTTGAAGGCGGTGACACGGAGGTTGTGATAGTCCTGCGACAAGTATTTCACACGAAAGTTAGTACCCGAAACTCACCAATTGGAGTTCCGGGCCGCCTTCTCAGCAGCCAGCCCGAAACTTGGGGACTACACCCAGTGGGTGCGCTGGCGCGCCCCCATAGAGAGGAACAAGAAAACAAGGACAAAAGAGAAAGCATACCCGGACGGCTGCCCGCGACGCCAGGTGCGCCTTGGTGCAGTTCTGGATAGCGTCGCCCTCAGCTCGCAGCTTTGTCTGGATGTCCAGAAGCGCCTGGTTCAGCGGGCCCGTGCCGCCTCATCGCACCCACCCAATGGGCGCGGCGCTCGTCGCTTCAGCGTATGGGATCACAGAGCTGGTGGTGCCGGTCTCCAAGGGGCGTGGCGCCGAAGTCGCCTTCTCAAGACGGCGGCGCGTTGGCGAGCCGACTTGAAGGAGTAGCCTCGCCATGGCCTCGTCTTCAGTTGGCGGCACCGGTGGGTCCGCCGACTGTTTGCCTTGCGGCGGAACGATCATGTCCGGCATGGAGGCGTCGCCGCCTTCCCTCTCCATGATGGGGTTCTCGCCGCCGGCTTCCCCAGTCTACCCCGTGAACTCCGGAGGCGGCGGCGCAGAGTTCAGCGAGGTGACGAACACCGCCGATTGGCCGTGCGCGGCCTCCTCAGCCTGCCGCCTCGCCGCGACAGCGGCTTCGGCCTCTGCCAGCTTCTTCTCGGCGGAGGCCTCCGCCTTCTCGGCCTCCACCTTCTCCAGGCGAGCGGCCTCTTCCTCGTCGCGCTTCTTCCGCGCGTTCCGCTCTGTCACCTCCCGGAGGTCGGTGGCGGGGTCAATCCGCCAAGTGGTGGCGGACGTCTCCGCCGACCCCATGACGGAGGCAGCGACGACCCTCTCAAGAGTGAGGGGAGCCCTGAAGCAAGGGAAGCAAGTAAAGACTCAGACAAATGCCACAAAGAAGGAATAAAGGCGTTAAGATGGAATACTCACGCGGAGACCAGTGGCGGCTTCTTTACTTCCTTGCGGAAGCGGATGGCCTTCGTGGCCGCCTCGTCCCGCTTGGTCGCTGCAGCCGAACTCTTGGGCTTCTTCGGCCGACTGCCGAACAAGGTCGGCACGGCCCTGCGCTTCTTCCCACCGCCTGGAGCGTCCGGCGCGGCAGAAGAGCCCGCGTCGAGATGGCCGACTCCTGGACGGTGGCGGGGGCGACCTGCTCCTCCTCATCAGGCCAGTCCTCTAGACTGGCCCCGAGCCGCGGGCCGCCTCCTCCCTCGGCGTCGTCTTCCAAAGCCGCTGCCCCCAGATCGGGGTTGTTGACGTCGCTCTCTGCCCGGTCGGTGAGGAACTCGCGGGCCGGCCCCGCGGTGCTGGCTGATGGATGGAAGAGGGGATTCTGACCAAAGCCGACTGGTCAGGTCGAACAAGACAAACTCGAAAAGAAAGAAGACAATTCAAAGAAAGAAGGAAAAAGGCAACTCACTACGGACGGGGGGTTGGGGCGAGAGTACGGCTCCTTGCCGAACCGCCAATCCTCCAGGAGCTTGCTGTCCGAGAGGTAGTTCACCATGTAGGCCACCTCCTCGTGAGGCATGTCCTTGGTACACATCTGACTCGGGTCACGGTGCCCGCTCATTTGGCATATCATGTGGGGGCGACCTTGGAGCGGGAGAACTCGGTGCGCCACGAAGGCGGCCAGCAGATCTGGACCAGTCAAGCCCTCCGACTGCGTCAGCACTCGGAGTCGTGTGACGGTGCCGGCTCCCGCAAGCGTCATCGACTTGGCCCGATATGACTAGTTGGACAGCCTCCCTGCTGGCGGGCCAGCTTCGAAAGCCGGCAGATTGACCCAATCGCCCTCCGCGAAGACGCTCTTCACGTAGAAGTATGATCGCTGCCACATCTTCACTGACTTTATCAGCTTGATGGTGGGGAAGGGGTTGTCTGCCCCCGACCTCCACACGGCGATGAACGCGCCGCACTGAGCCGGCACGCCTGCGGCCTGGGTGCCGAGCTTGGAGTAGAAGAACTCCCCCCAGAGCTCGATGGTGGGGAGGACTCCGAGGAAGCCTTCGCACAGGGCAACGAAGGAAGACAGCAGCATGTCGGAGTAATGGGCCACGGGTAGGCTAACCCGAGCCCTAGAACCTTTCAAGACATCGGGGCAGGCTGCCCCCCTCAAGATCCCAGGACATGGAGCCGCCTTTAGAGAAGTCGGCGGCAAGGCAACCGACTAGCCACTCGCAGCCGAGTCCCAGGAATGACTTCAAGATAAGCCGACTCCTGACTGCCGACTTCCCAAGAAGCCGACCTTGGGGAGTCGGACCGCGACTCCAACAAACCCCATATTCTCATCGAGAGGGATAGGACCGGGGAGTGGCTACGGTAAAGCCCGCTCCCGCCCCTTACCAGGGGCAGGCATGGCCATAGCATGCCGTACCTCGAGAGATCTCCGTCCGGCGTGGCACTGTTGCCGTGACGACCCTGACATCAGCACCGAAGGACCGAATCCTGCGCCCACGACGGCTTGTCTGTATGACCCTGGGGCGGCGGGTCCCACCAGCCAGTGGGACCCCAGGAGACAGCAAGTGCGCCACCAGTCGGCCCCTGAGAGTCGGCCAGACTCTCCCCCGGAGCCCACACGCCATTAATCAGATGTGATGGAGAGTGGCAATAGTGATCGCCCGCCAGGCGGCGGGGCTGTTGCCACGACTCCATGAGCAAGCCCGCGTCATCAGAAGCACGACTACAGTAATCAGCAGCCGGCAAGACCCGCCCGCGGCGGACGCGGCCTGTCGGCTCCGTACCTAGCCAGTTGGTGGGGCCCACCAGTCGGCAGGCCCCAGCAGTCGGCGGAGAAGACGGAGGCCGGAGGCACTGACGGCTGGTCGGCACAAGCTGTCAGCACCTTGGGAAGGCCCTTTCATCATCAGCAAAGTGTTGGGCAACGACTCCTACTACCCGATTGACGCTCAGAAGCCCCGAGCACGCAAGAGGGATGACTCCGGCAAAGAGACAGAGCGGCCATGGAATGCAAATCTCCTCCGAAGATTTTACAGTTGATGCAGTATGTACCACGCTACCTTTTGTATTAAAGTACCAAGACTTCGGGTCCCCCGAGACAAGCTCGGGGACTGCCCTCTTTTGTCTATATGATAAAAGTTATGCCTACGAGTATGTTACTCTTTGATTGTTGCTTGGCACCGGGCTCGACAGGTCGGCCCGGGGACTTGCCGCCTTGCACTATGAAATGCTTCCTGCAGCTGGACAAGTACTGTGTGGCGCCTAAGTTGTCTCCTGTCAGAAGCCGCAGCTCGCAGAGCGACTGTACGGTGGGCAGGAGCAAGGTAGAATGGGTGTTCGCATGAAAAATGGCTAAGGACTCAAAGCATAAAACATAGCTTAAAGCCGGCTTCCAGCCTTCTTTTTTTCTTTTTGCAAACCGACTATTAAGCAGTCGATTCACCGCCTTCTATTCAACTTGCTAAAGAACTCTAAAGCGGCTAAGTACTTGCCTTCCCAAAGTAGCCAAGCATTTGATACAACGACAGTCCGCAGAGCGGCTGTCCAACTGGCAAGACAGGCAACTAAGGGAAGGCAGCAAGGAAAAGCCAAAAGAGCAATGAGCAAGAAAAGATAGAATTCATATAAATATTTACATAGCATAGGCCCTTGGCCGAATCTTCGAGCAGAAGTTCAAAATACACCCCGCGGGTGGAATTGTGCAAATTAACAAGTTCTTCAAAGACTACTAAAGCAGATAAAATAAAGATAAGGCGGCAGCCTAAGATGCGGCAGACGGATTCGGAGGGTCGGAGGAGACGGCCGCGTCAGACGTTGGGGCGGCCGGCTGGGCAGTCTCGGCTCGATCGCCCCCGGCGGCAGTCGGCTCAGTCACACGCGACTCGTTGCTAGAGGCACGGTCGAACTGAGGCTGGCCGTCTGCTCCGTCTTCTGGTTCTTCCGTCCCGCCTCCGTCCTCCGCCTCGCCTTCCTCCTCGACGCTGGAACCGATCACCTCCGCCGAGTCCTCGCCGTAGTCTGGGTTCATCCCAAACCACTCCGGCGGTACCTCCTCGCCGTCTTCAGACCGCTCGGGGACGAAGATGCTGGTGTCGGTTTACTCGGCGATCGCTGCAGCATGCTTGACGAGGGCGTCTTCCGCAGCTGCCAGCTCCGGCTGGGCCTCTGACCGGAGTGTGGCCAGCCGGTCTAGGTCCAGCCCCGAATACCACGCCTTGACGAACTACAAGGTCTAGCTCGGGCCGAGGAACCTTTCCAGGCTTCAAGACGACCAGCCGCGACCTCCAGCCAGTCGGCAGTCCGACTGGGGGTGCGCAGAGCCTGCATGTCCGGCCACAGGGCAGCAATCGCCTGGGCGCCGACACGTTGAAGCCGGCGCAGCATCCGGTGAGTCGGCCGAAGGCGAGCCTCGATGCTCAGGATATGCTCATCAAGGGTTCGGGGGGCGTCGGCGGCGATCTCTGCACCTTCCGCCCTCCGACCTTCACGGTCAGCCTCGATGGCTTGGATGGCGGCCTGCGAGTGCCCAAGGAAGAAGTCTGCCAAGATGGAAGAAACGAAGAAACAAGTCAAAAACCAGGAGTCGGCACGATTTATAATCGGCAGCTCGAAGAAAGAAAGTAAAGAAACTCACCATCAACAATGTCTTCAATCTCATGGAAGCCGGAGGCCAGCATTGCCTCTTTGTCAGTCCAGGAGGAGCGCTCTCTCGCGAACTCGGCCAGGAGGGCGGTTTCCGCCTCTTCCGCCTCCATCTGCGTCTTCGCAAGAAGCTCCCTCTACTCTGCCAATTGAGTGGCCAGCAGATCGCGCTCCGTGGCGAGCTTGCTGCACTCCTCCCCCTTGGCGCGCAATGCGGAGTTGGTTTCGCTCAGCTGCTATTGAAGAACAGCGTTTGCTTCTGAAGAGAAGGAAGAAAGAAGGCGTTAAGTCATCAGTAAAGAAGGTCGCCGGGGAGATCCGACCCGACTGCTCAGCAGTCGGCCCGAATCTCGAGGACTACAGCCCGCGGGTGCGCCAACGCGCCCCCGCAAAGAAGAAAAAGGACTCACTCCGGCTCTCCAACAAGTCGGTAGTCCGGTTGCCCAGCTCTTCAACGTTACGGTTGAAGGCAGTAACACGGAGATTGTGGTAGTCCTGCGGCAAAATATTTCAGACAAAAGTTAGTACCCGGAACTCACCAATTGGAGTTCCGGGCCGCCTGCTCAGCAGCCGGGCCGAAACTCGGGGACTACACCTAGTGGGTGCGCTGGCGCACCCCCCACAGAGAGGAACAAAAACAAGAAAAAAAGAGGACCAAAGAGAAAGCATACCCGGACGGCTGCTCGCGACGCCAGGTATGCCTTGGTGCAATTATAGATCGCGTCACCCTCAGCTCACAGCTTCGTCTGGACGTCCAGAAGCGCCTGGTTCAGCGGCCCTGTGTCGCCTCCTCGCACCCACCCAATGGGCGCGACACTCATCGCTTCGGCGTCCGGGATCGCCGAGCTGGCGGTGCCGGTCTCCAGGGGGCGTGGCACCGAAGTCGCCTTCTCAAGACGGCGGCGCGTTGGCGAGCCGACTTGAAGGAGTAGCCTCGCCACGGCCTCATCTTCAGTTGGCGGCACCGGCGGGTCCGCAGGCTGTTCGCCTTGCGCGCCCCCAGACGGCGGCGGAGGTGGCGGCGGAACGATCACATCCGGCGTGGAGGAGTTGCCGCCTTCCCTCTCCAAGATGGGGTTCTCGCTGCCGGCTTCCCAGTCTGCCCCGTGAACTCCGGAGGCGGCGGCGCAGAGTTCAATGGGGTGACGAACACCGCTGATAGGCGGTGCGCGGCCTCCTCAGCCTGCCGCTTCGTCGCGGCGACGGCTTCGGCCTCGGCCATTTTCTTCTTGGCGGAGGCCTCCGCCTTATCAGCCTCCACCTTCTCCAGGCGGGCGGCCTCTTCCTCGTTGCGCTTCTTCTGCGCATTCCGCTCCATCTTCTCCCGGAGGTCGGCGGCGGGGTCAATCCGCCGAGTGGTGGCGGACGTCTCCGCTGACCCCATGACGGAGGCGGCGACGACCCTCTCAAGAGTGAGGGGAGCCCTGAAGCAAGGGAAGCAAGCAAAAGACTCAGACAAAGCCACAAAGAAAGAATAAAGTGTTGAGACGGAATACTCATGCGGAGACCAGTGGCGGCTTCTTCACTTCCTTACGGAAGCGGATGGCCTTCGCAGCCGCCTCGTCCAGCCAGGTCGCCGCAACCGAACTCTTGGGCTTCTTCGGCCGACTGCCGAACAAGGTCGGCAGGGCCCTAGGCTTCTTCCCGCCGCCTGGAGCACCCGGCGCGGCAGAAGAGCCCGCGCCGGGGCGGCTGGCTCCTGGCCGATGGCAGGGGGCGACCTCCTCCTCATCATCAGGCCAGTCCTCTAGGCTGGCCCCGAGCCGCGGGCCGCCTCCTCCCTCCGCGTCGTCTTCCAAAGCCGCCGCTCCCAGATCGGGGTTGTCGACGTCGCGCTCTGCCCGGTCGGCAAGGAACTCGCGGGCCGACCCCGTGGTGCCAACTGGTGGATGGAGGAGGGGATTCTGACCAAAGCCGACTGGTCAGGCCACACAAAACAAACTCGGCAAAAAAGAAGACAATCCAAAGAAAGAAAGAAAGAAAAGGCAACTCACTGTGGGTAGGGGGTTGGCGCGGGAGTACGGCTCCTTGCCAAACCGCCAGTCCTCCAGGAGCTTGCTGTCCGAGAGGTAGTTCACCATGTAGGCCACCTCCTCGTGAGGCATGTCCTTGGTGCACATCCGACTCGGGTCACGGTGCCCGCTCATTTGACATATCATGTGGGGGCGACCTTGGAGCGGGAGAACTCGGCGCGCCACGAAGGCAGCCAGCAGGTCTGGACCAGTCAAGCCCTCCGACTGCGCCAGCACTCGGAGTCGCGCAACGGCACCGGCTCCCGCAGGCGTCAGCGACTTGGCCCGGTACGACTAGTTGGGCAGTCTCCCAGCCGGCGGGCCGGCTTCGAAAGCCGGCAGGTTGACCCAATCGCCCCTCGCAAAGACGCTCTTGACGTGGAAGTACGATCGCTGCCACATCTTCACCGACTTTATCAGCTTGATGGTGGGGAAGGGGTTGTCGGCCCCGATCTCCGCCCGGCGATGAACGTGCCGCATTGAGTTGGCACGCCTGCAGCCTGGGTGCCGAGCTTGGAGTAGAAGAACTCCCCCCAGAGCTCGAGGGTGGGGAGGACTCCGAGGAAGCCTTCGCACAAGGCCACGAAGGCGGACAGTAGCACCACCGTGTTGGGCGTGAGGTGGTGCGGCTGGAGGCCGTAGAACTCCAAAAAAGAGCGGAAGAAGCTGCTCGCCGGCAGCCCCAATCCGCGCAGGCAGTGCAAGCGGAAGATGACCCGCTCGCCCTCCTCCGGCGCTGGGGAAATCTCCTCCCTCGGTGCAAGACGCACCCTCATGTAATCTTCGCCGGGGAGATGACGAGTCTTGCGGAGGAACTCGATGTGGTCATCGTGAACTTCTGAACCGTCCCAGGTGCCGGAACGCACCGAGGGAGGCGCGGCGGCAGAAGAAGAACTCATCCTGAGCTGATCGCCACGGCGTTCGTCAAAGCTTGGGCGCACGGTGGGGCGAGGAAGAAGAAGAATGAGAAGAGCAAGGAGTAGTGGGAAGGAGGGGCGCGCGTGCTCTGCCGCGCCCCCTCCTCCCCCTACTTATAGCCTCATGGGCTGCGAAGCCGAGGGGGCGGTCGTGGGATTTACTGCGCCCACGACCCCACGACCCCCATGTTTCCGCGACAAAGTTACTACGTGCAATAACTTCACAAGAATCCCAACCGTCCGCACGGGCCACAGCAGATTTGCTTAAGCACCGAGGCGCGGTAATGGCGGGCCCCTCCTACAGGCCTGTCCCATCATGCACGTAGTGGCAGACTGGCCCGGCCGCGCGTTGCCTCGTGACGGGCCCGGAATGGGCGGCGGCCTGGGAGCTTAGCCGGCACGCTACTTGGATCCCGCCATGACGTTCGAAATACTGTGCAAGTCAGAGTTGGGCGGGCTCGACTCCTTCTAGTCGGCCCAGCGGAACTCAAGCAAGAACCATGTGTTGAGCACCCGGAAAGAGAAACTGCTGAGGCTTCTCGGCCGATCGTCCGCGGTGCCTCATCAGCTTCGGGGACTACTATCGGAGTAATGGGCCACGGGTAGGCTAACCCGAGCCCCAGAACCTTTCAAGACATCGGGGCAGGCTGCGCCCCTCAAGATCCCAGGACACGGAGCCGCCTTTAGAGAAGTCGGGGGCAAGGCAACCGACTAGCCACTTGCGGCCAAGTCCCAGGAACGACTTCAGGATAAGCCGACTCCTGACTGCCGACTTCCCAAGAAGCCGACCTTGGGGAGTCGGACCGCGACTCCAACAAACCCCATATCCTCATCGGGAGGGACAGGACCGGGGAGTGGCTACAGTAAAGCCCGCTCCGGCCCCTTACCAGGGGCAGGCATGGCCACAGCACGCCGTACCCGGGGAGATCTCCGTGCGGCGTGGCACTATTGCCGTGCCGACCCTGACATCAGCGCCGAAGGACCGAATCCTGCGCCCACGACGGCTTGTCTGTACGACCTTGGGGCGGCGGGTCCCACCAGCCAGTGGGACCCCAGGAGACGGCAAGTGCGCCACCAGTCGGCCCTCGAGAGTCGGCCAGACTCTCCCCCGGGGCCCACGCGCCATTAATCAGATGTGACGGAGAGTGGCAATAGTGATCGCCCGCCAGGTGGCGGGGCTGTTGCCACGACTCCATGACCAAGCCCACGTCATCAGAAGCATGGCTACAGTAATTAGCAGCCGGCAAGACCCGCCTGCGGGGACGCGGCCTGTCGGCTCCGTACCTAGACAGTCGGCGGGCCCCAGCAGTCGGCGGAGAAGACGGAGGCCGGAGGCACTGACGGCTGGTCCCGCGTCCAGCCGGATTACCATTGTACCCCCGGGGGGTAGGACTATATAAACCCCCCAGGGCACCCATGCAAAGGGTTGGAATCCATTAGCTCTAGACCAGATCATATAGGAGGGAGAGAGCTAGCCTTTCCCTCTCCTCCCTCCAGGAAACAGCTCAAGGAGCAATCGTGTAAACACTTTGCCATAGTGATCATGCGGAGACCCCGTAGAGCAGCAGTAGCGGTATTATCTCCCCGGAGAGCCCTGAAGCTGGGTAAGATTCGCTAGCGTGCATGTCTACGCCTCATCCCATTTCCAGGCACCGGCGACGTTCTACTCGCCCCCACCATGATAAGCCATCCTTTGGCATATGTCGCACCCAATCCCCGACACAGCACCACCGTGTTGGGCGTGAGGTGGTGCGGCTGGAGGCCGTAGAACTCCAGAAAGGAGCGGAAGAAGCTACTCACCGGCAGCCCCAGGCCACGCAGGCAGTGCGAGCGGAAGATAACCCGCTCGCCCTCCTCCGACGCCGGAGAGATCTCGCCCCTCGGCACAAGGCGTACCCGCACGTAATCCTCGCTGGGGAGCCGACGAGTCTTGTGGAGGAACTCGATGTGGTCTTCATGGACCTCTGAGCCATCCCAGGTGCCGGAATGCACCGAGGGAGGCGTGGCGGCGGAGGAAGAGCTCATCGTGAGCGGATCGCCGCAGCGTTCGGCAGAGCTTGGGCGCGCGGCGGTGCGAGGAAGAATAAGAAGAAGAGCAAGGAGTAGCATGGAGGAGGGGCGCGCGTGCTCTGCCGCGCCCCTTCTCCCCCTACTTATAGCCTCATGGGCTGCAAAGCCGAGGGGGCGGTCGTGGGATTTACTGCGCCCACGACCCCACGACCCCCATGTTTCCACGGCAAAGTTACTGCACGCAGTAACTTCATGGGAATCCCAACCATCCGCTCGGGCCGCAGCGGATCCGCTCGTGCGCCAAGGCATGGTAATGGCGGGCCCTGCCTGCGGGCCTGTCCCGTCACGCGCGTGGGCAGGTAGACTGGCCCTGCCGCGTGATGCCACGTGATAGGCCTGGAACGGGCGGCGGCCTAGAAGCTTAGCCAGCACGCCACTTGGATCCCGCCGCGGCGTTCGAAATATTGTACAAATCCGAGTTGAGCGAGTCCGACTCCTTCTAGTTGGCCCAGCAGAAGTCAAGCAAGATCCATGTCTTGGGCACCCGGAAAGAGAAACTGCTGAGGCTCCTCGGCCGATCGTCCGCGGCGCCTCATCAGCTTCGGGGACTACTGTCGGAGTAATGGGCCACGGGTAGGCTAACCCGAGTCCCTGAACCTTTGAAGACATCGGGGCAGGCTGCGCCCCTCAAGACCCCAGGACGAAGAGCCGCCTTCTGAGAAGTCGGCGGCCAGGCAACCAACTGCCCACTCGCGGCCGAGTCCCGGGGACGACTTCAGGATGAGCCGACTCCTAACTAGCGACCTCCAGAAAAGCCGGCCATGGGAGCCGGCTCGCGACTCCAACAAACCCCCTGCCCTCATCAAGAGGGACGGGACGGGGAGTGGCTACAGCAAAGCCCACTCCCACCACTTTCCAAAGGCAGGCATGACCACAGTACGCCGTACCCGCGGAGATCTCCGTCTGGCGCGGCACTCGTGCCATGGCGGCCCTGACATCAGCACCAGTGGGTAGAATCCTGCACCCACAACGGCTTGTCTGTACGACCCTAGGGCGGCGGGTCCCACCAGTCAGCGGGAGTCCAGAAGACGGCGAGAGCATCACCAGTCGGACCCGTTGGGAGTCGGCCCCCGAGAGTGGGCCAGCTCCTCCCCCGGGGCCCACGCGCCATTAACCATATGTGACGGGGAGTGGCAATAGTGATCGCCCGCCAGGCGGCGGGGCTGTTGCCACGACCCCATGACCAAGCCCGCGTCATTAGAAGCATGACTACAGTAATCAGCAGCCGGCAAGACCCGCGAGCAGCGGACACGGCCTGTCGGCGCCGTACCGGACCAGTCGGCGGGGCCGGCCAGTTGGCGGGCCCCAGCAGTCGGCGGAGAAGACGGAGGCCGGAGAAACTGACGGCTGGGCCCGCGCCCAACCGGATTACCATTGTACCCCTGGGGGTAGGCCTATTTAAACCCCCCAGGGCACCCATGCAAAGGGTTCAAATCCATTAGCACTAGACCCGATCATATAGAAAGGAGAGAGCTAGCCTAGCCTTCTCCTACCTCCAGGAAACAACTCAAGGAGCAACCGTGTACACACTTTGCTATAGTGATCATGCGGAGACCCCACAGAGCAGCAGTAGGGGTATTATCTCCTCGGAGAGCCCCAAAGCTGGGTAAGATTCGCCGGCGTGCATGCCTTCGCCTTATCCCGTTTCCAGGCACCGACGACGTTCTACTTGCCCCCACCATGATAAGCCATCCTTTGGCATATGCCGCACCCAACCCCCGACAAGTACCTTGAAGTGGTGTTTTGTTTTCTTTCGCTAACGGAGCTCACGAGATTTCCTATTTAAGTTTTGTGTTGTGAAGTTTTCAAGTTTTGGGTAAAGATTTGATGGATTATGGAACAAGGAGTGGCAAGAGCCTAAGCTTGGGGATGCCAATGGCACCCCAAGGTAAAATTCAAGGACACCAAAAAGCCTAAGCTTGGGGATGCCCCGGAAGGCGTTCCCTCTTTCGTCTTCGTCTATCGGTAACTTTACTTGGAGCTATATTTTTGTTCACCACATGATATGTGCTTTGCTTAGAGCGTCTTTTATGATTTGAGTCTTTGCTTTTTAGTTTACCACAATCATCCTTGTTGTACACACCTTTTGAGAGAGACTCACATGATTTGAAATTTATTAGAATACTCTATCTGCTTCACTTATACCTTTTGAGCTATATAGTTTTTGCTCTAGTGCTTCACTTATATCTTTTAGAGCATGGCGGTGGTTTTATTTTATAGAAATAATTGATCTCTCATGCCTCACTTATATTATTTTTAGAGTCTTTTAGAACAACATGGAAATTTGCTTTAATATAAAAACTTTCATACAAGTGCATTGAATACTATGAGAAGTTTGATACTTGATAATTGTTTTGAGATATGGAGATGGTGATATTAGAGTCATGCTAGTTGAGTAGTTGTGAATTTGAGAAATACTCACGTTGAAGTTTGTGATTCTCGTAGCATGCACGTATGGTGAACCGTTATGTTATGAAGTCGGAGCATGATATATTTATTGATTGTCTTCCTTATGAGTGGCGGTCGGGGACGAGCGATGGTCTTTTCCAACCAATCTATCCCCCTAGGAGCATGCGCGTAATACTTTGCTTTGATAACTTGTAGATTTTTGCAACAAGTATATGAGTTCTTTATGACTAATGTTGAGTCCATGGATTATACGCACTTTCACCCTTCCACAATTGCTAGCCTCTCTAATACCGCGCACTTTTCGCCGGTATCATAAACCCACCATATACCTTCCTCAAAACAGCCACCATACCTACCTATTATGGCATTTCCATAGCCATTCCGAGAAATATTGCCATGCAACTTTCCATCATTCCGTTATTATGACACGCTTCATCATTGTCATATTGCTTGCATGATCATGTAGTTGACATCGTATTTGTGGCAAAGACACCGTTCATAATTCTTCATACATGTCACTCATGCATCATTGCACATCCCTGTACATCACCAGAGGCATTCACATAGAGTCATATTTTATTCTAAGTATCGAGTTGTAATTCTCGAGTTGTAAGTAAATAAAGTGTGATGATGATCATAATTATTAGAGCATTGTCCCAAGTGACGAAAGGATAATGGAGACTATGATTCCCCCACAAGTTGGGATGAAACTCCGGACGAAAAAAGAGGCAAAAAAAGAAGAAGAAAGAAGTCCCAAAGAAAAAAAAGAAAAAAAAGAAAAAGAGAGAAGGGACAATGCTACTATACTTTTCTACACTTGTGCTTCAAAGTAGCACCATGATCTTCATGATAGAGAGTCTCCTATGATATCACTTTCATATACTAGTGGGAATTTTTCATTATAGAACTTGGCTTGTATATTCCAATGATGGGCTTCCTCAAAATGCCCTAGGTCTTCATGAGCAAGCGAGTTGGATGCACACCCACTTAGTTTCTTCTGTTGAGCTTTTATACTTATAGCTCTAGTGCATCCGTTGCATGGCAATCCCTACTCACTCACTCACATCGATATCTATTAATGGGCATCTCCATAGCCCATTGGTATGCCTAGTTGATGTGAGACTATCTTCTCCCTTTTGTCTTCTCCACAACCACCATTCTATTCCACCATATAGTGCTATATCCATGGCTCACACTCATGTATTGCGTGAAGATTGAAAAAGTTTGAGAACATCAAAAGTATGAAACAATTGCTTGGCTTGTCATCGGGGTTGTGCATGATTTAAATATTTTGTGTGGTGAAGATAGAGCATAGCCAGACTATATGATTTTGTAGGGATAACTTTCTTTGGCCATGTTATTTTGAGAAGAAATAATTGCTTAGTTAGTATGCTTGAAGTATTACTATTTTTATGTCAATATTAAACTTTTATCTTGAATCTTTCGGATCTGAACATTCATGCCAAAATAAAGAAAATTTACATTGAGAAATATGTTAGAAAGCATTCCACATCAAAAATTCTTCTTTTATCATTTACCTACTCGAGGATGAGCAGGAACTAAGCTTGGGGATGCTTGATACGTCTCCAACATATCTATAATTTTTGATTGCTCCATGCTATTATATTATCTATTTTGGATGTTAATGGGCTTTATTTTACACTTTTATATCATTTTTGGGACTAACCTACTAACTGGAGGCCCAGCCCAAATTGCTGTTTTTTTGCCTATTTTAGAGTCTCGCCGAATATCAAACGGAGTCCAAACGGAATGAAACCTTCGGGAACGTGATTTTCTCAACAAACGTGATCCAGGAGACTTGGAGTGGGCGTCAAGAAACAAACAAGGCGGCCATGAGGCAGGGGGGCGTGCCTACCCCCTGGGCGCGCCCTCCACCCTCGTGGGCCCCTCATTGCTCCACCGACCTACTTCTTCCTCATATATATCCATGTACCCCCCAAACATCCAGGAGGACCACGTAAACCTAATTCCACCGCCGCAACCTTCTGTACCCGAGAGATCCCATCTTGGGGCCTTTTCCGGAGCTCTGCCGGAGGGGGCATTGATCACGGAGGGCCTCTACATCAACTCCATGGCCTCTCCGGTGATGTGTGAGTAGTTCACTTCATACCTTCGGGTCCATATTTATTAGCTAGATGGCTTCTTCTCTCTCTTTGGATCTCAATACAAAGTTCTCCTCGATCTTCTTGGAGATCTGTTGAATGTAATCTTCTTTTGCGGTGTGTTTGTCGAGATCTGATGAATTGTGGGTTTATGATCCAGAGTATCTATGAACAATATTTGATTCTTCTCTGAATTCTTTTATGTATGATTGGTTTATCTTTGCAAGTCTCTTCGAATTATCAGTTTGGTTTGGCCTACTAGATTGATCTTTCTTGCAATGGGAGAAGTGCTTAACTTTGGGTTCAATCTTGCGGTGCTCGATCCTAGTGTCAGAAAGGGAAACAACACGTATTGTATTGTTGCCATTGAGGATAAAAAGATGGGGTTTATATCATATTGCATGAGTTTATCCCTCTACATCATGTCATCTTACTTAAAGCATTACTCTGTTCTTATGAACTTAATACTCTAGATGCATGCTGGATAGCGGTCGATGTGTGGAGTAACAGTAGTAGATGTAGAATCATTTCGGTCTACTTTTCACGGACGTGATGCCTATATACATGATCATACCTAGATATTCTCATAACTATGATCAATTCTATCAATTGCTTGACAGTAATTCGTTTACCCACCGTAATACTTATGCTCTTGAGAGAAGCCACTAGTGAAACCTATGGCCTCGGGTCTATCTTCCATCATATTAATATTCCAACAGTTAGTTATTCTATTGCCATTTATTTTACTTTGCATCTTTATTTCTCTTTATCATAAAAATACAAAAAAATATTATCTTATCATATCTACCAGATCTCACTCTCGCAAGTGACCGTGAAGGGATTGACAACCCCTTTATCGTGTTGGTTGAGAGGTTCTTATTTGTTTGTGTAGGTGCGTGTGACTTGAGCATGATCTCCTACTGGATTGATACCTTGGTTCTCAAAAACTGAGGGAAATACTTACACTACTTTATTGCATCACCCTTTCCTCTTCAAGAGAAAACCAACGCAGTGCTCAAGAGGTAGCAGAATCTGAGATTCAAGAAAACATAAAAAGTAGTCAAATTATCTATGGAATGCACTACAGATTCAACTCGAAGAGTGTCTCCCTATAAACCCCCACATATGCAAAGTTTACCCCAACCGTGCCGACCAGACTACACACAGAAATACAAACCTCTTATGTCTCTATAACAGGCAGACACACATTTCAAAACTTAAGTAGGAACTTTAGAATCATATCAAATTCATACTTGAACAAATAAACTAAGGAATTATGAGTGGCATAATGTTTATCTTCAAGGGTGGAGTGCTGGTAGTGCGACACAAAGCAAGTAGGGAGATTGTATTCCATGTAAAAGATCGTAGTCTATGTAAAAGTTGGAAATGACACTTTCTTTCTATACAATGCAGTGTTCGTTGCCCACACATGATGAAAGAGATCACACAGAGAAATACTATTCACTCATGTCTGCGGTTCCAGTGTTTTGAAACTGGGTGGTCCACCCTAAAAGCATATTGACAACAAATATGACAAGGCAGGCATAGATGTAGTGAATCAATCATTTACTTGTGAGCTTACTAGGACAAACATGCAGAATTGCAACTGCGGTAAGAGACCGTCCAAAATCTGAATCAAGAAGTTTGCCTAGCACTTATTGTTTGCAACTAATCGACGTGAATAACTGGATATCTTATCGAATGAGTAAGAAAGACAAATAAAATTGTCAACAAACCTGGCCTGCAGTAGTAATCTGGGTCAATGTCACTACGACCAACAATCCAAAATGACTAGTGTCTGTTCCTAGGGCCGGAATTTTGAAACCCTGTGAACTTTACAGGTACTAAAGATTACCGAAATACATCTGAACCATTAAGTGTAGGTAGCACTCAGCACACAACAAACCCTAATGACAGTCCTGCCTAATGAGTAATGAATAAATTAGAAAATGGGTGATGAGGAGTGGCTGCTGAGTATTGAGGACGTATCTCAGGATAAATCGGGTTGGCTTAGTGGGTGCTGCATGCCTGAGCCCTGAACGGACTGGGAAGGTAGGCACGGCGGCGTGCCCGGGCAGTGGTGACACTGTTGGGCGAGCGGCTCCTGACCTCCTTGTCGTGGCTTTGTCACGGCAGATGTCCTAGAGAAAGGACTTAGTCGTGGAGCCATCGCAACGGGTTAACTTGAAGGGGTTAAAGCGGACATAGGGACGCAAGAGAGTTTATACTAGTTCGGCCCCTTCGATGAAGGTAAAAGCCTACGTCTAGTTGTGATGGAATTGATGGGGTTTCGATGACTAGGGAGCAAACAAGCTTCGCCTAAGTCTCGAGTTGTTGTCTGTTCTCCTTGAACCGCCGCCGGGTCGTCCCCTTATATACACGGGTGACGCCCGTCAGTTCACAGAGTCCCAATACCGGCTCATAGATGTGTCCGGTTTGGTCTCTACTTATTCCTAACTTACAATACAAGTTAAATACCAACGCCGGTTTATGGCTACAGGCCTTGAACCGACTATGGGCCTTGAGCCCTCATCTGCCTTCTTGGGCTTTAACATAATTAACTACTGACGAAGTTAACCCGGCCCAGATAGGCCGGTTTACGCCCAGTAGTGATATCCCCAACATTAGGCCCCATATTGATTTGAACAGGTTCATGTCAATCCTTAGCAAAAATCTTCATCTTCAACATCTTCTTGTAGTTCGTTGAACCGCCCACTACTAGGAAAAGGGCTATAGATAGGATTGACACTAATGGCGCACCAGGGAAGTAGTGCGCCACTACTATATACTAATGGTGCACTAGTTGGTGATGCGCCATTAGTGTGGAAGACACTAATGGCGCACCAGAAAACTGGTGCGCCACTAGTGATAATTTTTTTCATTTTTACATACATACTAATGGCGCATCCTACCGAAGTGCACCATTACTAGTTCTAACTAGTAATGGCGCACCAGACATGGAGTGCGCCAGTACTGAATTTTTTGTATTCTTTTTTTTCCAAACCTACTAATGGCGCACCGCCTCACAGTGCGCCATTACTAGTTTAAACTAGTAATGGCGCACCCTGTAAAAGTGCGCCATTAGTATATATATATATATATATATATATATATTTACTTTTTTGCAAAACTACTAATGGCGCACCACCTGCAGGTGCGCCATTAGTAACCAGGGTTACTAATGGCGCATTTGCAGGTGGTGCGCCA
>NC_041392.1:551449550-551454478 GCF_002162155.2 Triticum dicoccoides | reverse complement strand
GTAACCTGGGACCCCAACAAGATATTTTGGACAGCCCCACACCTACCCACTCACTTTCCCCACTTCATTCCCTCCACCTCCTTCTCCAAGATTTCGGCTGCCTCCTCCTCCTCACCTCATTTCCACCATAGATTCATCAAAATTAAGTGGTGAAATTACCTTTTTTTGATAGGTAAGTAAGGGGAAAGCTATCTTCATGATGTAGATCTACTTTTTCTCTCCCTAGCTCGCTCCAACAACGTGCACATGCACTTTTTGTGGCCTAGCTAGATCTATGTATGTTTGTGGTGTTCCATGTGCTTGTGGTGTTGCATATATGTTTGTGTTTGCAGGTACCGGTATTTGAAATGCGATAGTTGCCAATATTTTGCCGGAATGTTGATTCATTTCCGTTTCGGCGAGAATTTTGGCACTATGCATTCTTTTCAGTCCTATTTTTAGGGAAGGTCATGCCAATTTTTTTCTTGGTTCTAAAATATCGTTTTGCTCTACCCCGCAGGTGACCATGGTCCGCACGATGACCGAAGGCATCGTGAATAGGTTTTTGAGCTCCACGAAGGCCGAGATGCTTCAAAAGAACGAGATGGAGATAAGATGTCCGTGTCGAAGATGCAAGCTGAAGAGCCTTATTGCGGACCCAGATTCCGGGCAGGTGCGGGACCACCTACTCTTGCGTGGTTTCATGGATGGCTATCGGTGGCAAGGTGATGAAGATGACTATGAAGTCGTCCATGGGGGCCGGGAAAGAAATGAGGAAGGGCAACAAGACAAGTACCACCGCGGCGAGGGCGGGCGAGAAGACGAAGAATCTCCAGGACATGATCACGACGGTGATGCTGTACACAGTCATCATGAAGAAGATGTCGTACATGATGATGAGAAAGATCAAGACGAAGGGCATGCTCATGAAGATGAAGATGCCAGAGCAGACGACGATGGGGGTTGGGTGCAGGACCCTCATATTCAAGAGCTGCTTCTCAAGCAGACGGATAACGCAAGAGCTGCCGCCCGAGAGAAAGCCAAGCTGGATCAACTGGAGATAGACGCGGTTACTCCATTGTATGAAGGATGCAGGCCCGAGGATACCCGCCTGAAAGTAACGCTCATGGCTCTGGAGATTAAGGTAAAACACAAAATGACCGACGCATGCTTCGACGAGAACATGTCATTCTGGCACGAATGTCTTCCCAAGGGGAACAAGTGCCCGACCAGTTTCGAGGAGGCGAAGAAAATCGTGTGTCCTCTGGATTTACCGCACGTGAAATACCATGTGTGCATGAACAATTGCATCATTTATCGGGACGAGCACGCGGAGTCTACCATATGTCCGGTGTGCGGCGTCACTCGATACAAGAAGAGGAAGAAAGCTCCTCGATCACTCCTCGTCTGCAGCGGTATTTCACGGACCCTAAGGTAGCAAAGCTCCTGCGTTGGCACGCGGATAGGTAGGAGAAGAGGCGGGAAGATGACGGAAATGATCCGGAGATAAATAAAAAAGAGAAGATGCTGAGTCACCCTAAGGATGCGAGCCAGTGGCAAGCGTTGAACTTCGAATACCCAGAATTTGGGAAGGATCCAAGGAACATCGTGCTGGGCGCGAGTACCGATGGAGTCAATCCGTTTGGCAGCCAGAGAAGCACACATAGCACGTGGCCTGTGTTTGTGTGGATGTACAACCTTCCCCCCTGGTTGTGCATGAAGAGGAAGTACATTCACATGAGTATGCTAATTGAAGGGCCGAAACAACCAGGGAACGACATTAATCTGTATCTGGGGCTGCTGAAAGAGGAGCTAGACACGCTGTGGAAAACGCCAGCCAATACGTGGGACGCCGCAGAGAAAGAATATTTCCCTATGAGAGGCGCACTGCTCACGACGGTGCACGACTATCTCGGTTACGGATATCTCGCGGGGCAGGTAGTCCACGGATTTTCTGGATGCGTAAGGTGCATGGATGACACAATGTATCGCCAGCTAGATAGAGATCCTGGATCTTTGAAAACCGTGTTCATGGGACATCGAAGGTGGCTTCGCGACGATGACCTGTGGAGGAAACGCAAGGATCTGTTCGATGGTGAAACCGAACCCCGAAAACACCCGCGTACGAGGAGCGGCGAGGAAATAGATGAGCTGTTGAAAAATTGGAAAGATTGCCCACTGCCGGGAAAGAAGCAAAAGGCGCAGAGCCGGGAAAGAAGCGAAAGGCACCAGAGCCGCTGCTGAAGGTATGGAAAACGAGGTCTGTTTTCTGGGACTTGCTGTACTGGAAGATCCATCGTGTGCCTCACAGCCTTAATGCCATGCATATCACGAAGAACGTGTGCGAGAGTCTGCTTGGTACCCTGCAAAACATGCCAGAGAGGACCAAAGATGGGCCGAAAGCAAGGGCAGACTTGAAATCAATGGGCATCAGGAAGGAGCTTCACGGAAATGATGATGATGATGAGGCGAAGCAGGACACAGAAACTCGTCGCAAAGGCAAAAAGGCCAAGAAGACCGGAAGTGACTACCCTCCCGCGTGCTTCACTCTAAGTCAGGAGGAGATCGAGCAGTTTTTCACCTGCCTCGTAGGAGTAAAACTTCCTTACGGTTACGCGGGGAAGATAAGCAGATACCTAGACCTAGCGAAGCAGAAGTTCAGCAGGATGAAGTCTCACGACTGTCACGTGCTGATGACGCAGATACTTCCAGTTGCAATCCATGGGATCATGGACACGCACGTCCGTGAAACGCTATTTGACCTATGCAACTTTTTTGACGTCATCTCTCAGAAGTCGATTGGCGTGAGGCAACTCAGAAGGCTACAGTAAGAGATCATGGTGATACTATGCGAGCTTGAGATGTACTTCCCGCCCGCATTCTTCAATGTTATGGTGCATCTGCTGGTCCATATCGTGGAGGATATCATCCAACTCGGGCCGACGTTCCTGCACAGCATGATGCCGTTCGAAAGGATGAATGGTGTCATCAAAGGATACGTTCGCAACATGTCACGTCCAAAGGGAAGTATAGCCAGGGGCTTTCTGACCGAAGAGTGCATCTCCTACTGCACGAATTATTAGGCATCAAGAACCCCGTTGGTCTGCCCGTCAACAGGCACCTTGGCAGGCTCGCTGGATGGGGTCACCGTGAGGGTCGCCGCGAAATGCATGTCGACTTTGAGGGTCGACTCGCCGACTTTGAAAGAGCAAACCTAGTCGCGCTACAACACATAGACGTGGTCGATCCTTGGGTGGTAGAGCACAAAACCTTTATTGAGAAGACGTACAATGATCGAGGCCAACAGAGGACGGACGGAGATATAATCAAAGAGCACAACTCATGTTTCATGCATTGGTTCAAGCTGAAGCTTCTGTCATACCCTTTACATGAGGATTCTTCCACGGAAGAACAACTCATATTCGCCTTGTCACAGGGCGCCGAGCACAACCTGATGACCTATGAGGTGTACGATATCAACGGCTACACATTCTACACCGAGGACAAGGACATGAAGAGCGATGGTTATCAGAACTCCGGGGTAACGATGGAATCCTACACCGATAACGACAAGGACAGATACTACGGAAGGATCGAGGAGATCTGGGAGCTGAGCTACGCTGGAGAGAAGGTCCTGATGTTCCGTGTCAGATGGGCCAAGAGCGTCCTAAAAGAAGACCGGTATTTCACCACCATGGTTATACCCGAAGCCAAATCCAAGACCACGGGCGCAAACGTCACCGCGAAAAATGAGCCATGGGTACTGGCTTCCCAAGTGGACCAATGCTTCTTCATTACCGACCCATCAAAGCCTAGTCGTGTTGTCGTGAGGAGAGGAAAAAGGAAGGAAAAAGGAAGATCATCGGAATGGATGGAGTAGCCAATGAGCAAGACTTCGACAAGTACGGCGACCCGAAGATCGAACATGACGACGACGATGAAGTAGCAGCACACACCACAAGAAGAAGCAGGACCACCCTACCTAAAGGACGTCCGTTCCACAAAAGAACTCCATTTGCGTAAAAGAAGGGCAAGAAGATTGTGAACAGATAGCTAGCTAAGATCGATTGTATTTAAAATCGTAGTCTTCATTTCTCGATTGTATTTCATGGGCACTTTTTGATATCATGAATATTTTTAAATTTCATGGGCACTTTTTGAATTCATGAGGACACTCGATCTCGATCCCCCTCCACTGCCGCCGACAAGCACCCGGCCCCCCGCACCATCCCCCGCTCCACCGCCGCCGATGGGCACCCCCCGCACCCTCCCCCGCTCCACCGCCGCCGCCGATGATATTTTCAAGTAACAAATTTGAATATATTTTTTAAAAAATTATTACTATTTTTATAAAAAAATATTAATGTTATGATTTAAACAAGTTTGAACATATTTAAACACAAATAAATATCAAACAACATTTAAAATGCAAAAAAAATATTGCGGAGCCTGGGAATCGAACCCAGGACCTCCTGGTGTGTGTGCTGCGTGTTGACCAGTCAGGCTAGTGGGCAGGTTCTGATGTGGATTGGGTTAGGTGCAATATAACCTGTGCTCGAACTGTAATAAAAAAAATCTAATGGCGCACCACTGCGGGGTGCGCCATTGCTATCTAAAAAAAGATTTCTAATGGCGCACCGCTGCGGGGTGCGCCATTGCTATCTAAAAAAAGATTTCTAATGGCGCACCGCTGCGGGGTGCGCCATTGCTATCTAAAAAAAGATTTCTAATGGCGCACCGAGGTGTGGTGCGCCATTAGTAAGCTTCCCCTAGCTATCTCCCTCTCCCTCGCCAGATCCCCTTCGACCCTCTCTCCCTCGCCACCAGATCCACCCACGCGCTGCCCCGACTCCACCCCCGCCGCCCCCGCGCCCCCGCGCCCCCACCCCCGCCGCCCCGACCCTCGCCGGACTCCACACCCCCGCCGCCCCCGCGCCCCCGCGCCCCCA
>NC_041392.1:551352669-551449456 GCF_002162155.2 Triticum dicoccoides | reverse complement strand
CCGCGCCCCCACCCCTGCCTTCTTCAGTTCAGTTCAGCGAGTCCGAAGCCATCCAAGACTGCACGACCGAACGCCTCCAGCCATACGCAGGTGGAGGGAATAGGGTTCCCCGGCGCCCCAGCCCCAGCCACCGCCGCCACCGCCGCCGACCCCTCCAGCGACCCTCCGCGCCCGCCCAGGTATCCCTCCTACCTCCCTCCTACCTCCCTCTCCACCCTTCCTCCCCATTCCCTCCCTCCCTCCCCTTCCGCCACTTTCACCCGCGGCCTTGGTCCGGCCGGCGCACCGGGCCTACTTTCTCCACCTGCCCCTGCTCCCACCACCAGAATGGTCGGCCGCATCGGGCTGCAGGCCTTCCATACTTTTTTTCACCAATAGGATTCATTACAAACCGTTGTTTGATGCATTGGTCAGTACTGTACGTGGTTAGTGTGAAATTCTTTGGATGAACTACACTTGTCTATTGCTTGTATGCTGTGGGGACCCCGACTCATAAGTCGTGATCACCGAATGCACGTGTACAGTGATCCCAGAGATCAATGCTCACTGAACACATAGAAGCTGAATAACAAGAGTCTTACATCCACACATAACGTATTACACAAGTAGGACCAGTATGGTCAAGTCTTGAGTATACCATCGCAGCGGAAATCTTCGTCGATAACTTGGACCCAAGCCATCTGCCTTAACCCTACAGGCATTCTCACTGGGAAGCGTCCTAGCTCGCATGTTTGTCACCGAGGTACTCTTCTTCATATCATGTTCTTTCATGCCTGGCCAATAAAATAACCAGTGGCAAGCCAATGAGTACTTTGAATGTACTCGCAAGCAACCCATGTTTTGGTTCAAGATACAACAATGCATGATATAGGTAATTTTTTTTTGCGGAAAGCTAGTTTTTGAGTGCAATGACATGTTCAACAACTCGTAAGACATGCATCAGGAGAATTCAAGTAACCAAGAGGACAGGTTACAGATATCAACACAAAGGGAGTGGGCTCCAACCCAACTCATCCATGTCAAGTTCTTTGACTTGACCCAAGTAGTTCTTCCCACACACACTGGTTTGTAAAAAAGTGGACGTAGCCCAAGAGCGGTTACCCAACTGTCCTTGACCGTGGACATGGCTATTCGAATAGTTTTACACTCTATAGAGGTTGCACACTTTACCCACAAGATCCGGGGAACTTCCGTGTCATCCACGACCCGCGGTAGCTCAAGTACCCGGGGTAAGCACCCGATCACTATCTTTCCCTAGACGACACTAACATAGAGTCCACTCGATTGGCAGTAACCCCCGTGCCCAACATTTCACATCTTAAAATTGTGGAGCCTCGCTCCCATTTTCATCACATCCACAAGCACGGGGTACCAACGGTGTGTCTGGTGCCCTGTGAACACAGTCATGGCCGCCCTACCTGGCATGACCCCGTCCCGAGATAGAGCACCAACTCTCCCCCGTCACTAGTAATGCGGGCTCCAAGCTAGTATTGGCCTAGGTAATCAATAATGCCCTTTCCCATACAAGGGTAGAGTGGTTGCGCATGTAAGGTTGGAATAACGGTCGCAACTTAAACCAATCCATTTTGAAAACAACACACACACTTGCCTCGGTACACCACTTTGTCATCAAGTGGCTACCCAGCTCATCATCTCCCTCGGGCATAAGTGGCACCTGATGGGGTTTTCGAAAAGTCCTTTGAAAATACTTTGTCTCCATCACCATGCATATTCCCATCCCTTTTGCATAGCACTACTTAGCATCCTATCTACTCCCACCGGCATAATCCTCATAAGGAGGTAGGGTCATGCACAATACAAGTATCAACGAGGAAGTAACAGAGGCAACCCATCAAACTGGTTACCATCTCATCATGATTCCGATGCAATACTAATAAAGTGCTATATGACATGCATAAAAAGGGTTTCATAAATATGGTCAAAGGGCTGTTGCCTGTTTTAACAAAGTCTTTGAGGTCTTCAAATATCTTTGGTCCAACTCCAAGCATTTCGTCTACTTCTTCAACTATCGTCGAAAGCAACCATAATAAGCAACACAACAAGGCAGGAAATGAAAGTGCTCTAAAAATATTGATTTGACTTTTCTAGGACATCTCTGGTTATATGAAAATTAACCAGAGTGGTTTCATTGGAATTGGGTCAGTGGATATTTCTAAACATTTGGATATGATGGAATCAAGGGGTTTATGGATTTGCAAGAGGTGTACAGAAATATTATTTTGAAAAATGAGCAAGGATACCCATTTAACAAGGCATGATTTTAGAAGCATCTAGGAGTTGGTTTCACTGGATTTGGAGTTCAAATGATTTCTCTATGAATTGCAAAGTTGGCTATATATGAAGGAATAGACCACTATTTGAGGTGATACAGAAAGTATTAGTAAAAATGTTCAAAAACTAAGTTTTGAACTTATAGACATCTAGGATTTTGAATCATGGAATTTGGATCAAAAATGGGCTCTCTGTGATTTTCTAAAGTTTATCATAGAAATGGAAAAATAGGATTTTGATAAATATTTCCGACGAGAAAGTTTTTGGAAAAATGTGCAAATATCACCATGTGATAGATCATGATTTGTGGATCCCCTAGAAATTTCAATCATCAAATTTGGATATATTTTGAATTATTTGTGGATTTTACAAGTTTACAGAAAAAGAAAAAGAAAAGGGGAAGGGTTTTACCCTTATCCTGCGCACTGGGCGAGGGATAGGCAGCGGGCCGGCCCAGCGGCTCAGCTGCCCGGGTGGCAGGGGCAATGTCGAAGGTGCCCCGGGCGGAGTACGCCTTCGCCGCGCGTGAAGCGGGTTTGCTCCCGGCCCGTCTCCACTTAAACGGGCGGGGCCCACCCACCGGGTCGCTGACGAGCGGGGCCCGGTGCTCAGGACGTCTCCTACCTCCCGCTCGAACAGAGCAGAGGCAGGAGAGGCGAGGCCGAGCGGGTGCCGGCGTTCTCCCCAGCGTCACCGGCCATACCCGGCGATGCCCAGCACACCGGCGGGTTGAGGAGGCCGAGACGCATCCGCCGAGGTGCGCCATGTCCGTAGGGGTGGTCGGATGCGAGCGCACCATCGGCCGTGGCGGGCGAAGCTGGCGGTGGTGATGGAACTCCATGGAACAGCCACGGGGAGGAGAGGGAGAAGCACGGGAGGGGCTCGCGGTGATGGTGGTGGTGCTCTAGTGCGGTCCAGAGGGAAGGAGGAGGAGAGGTGGGCACGAATTTAGGCGGAGTCCGACGGCTCGGCTCCGGCCATGGGGAGCGATGGAGGGGTCGGGGAGAGGTTTGGCTTCGTCCCGTGGGTCTCTGGGAGGGAGAGAGGGCGAGTGGTGAGGAGAGGAGGGCTCGGGGAGGCCCTTAAATAGGCGGGCGGCGGTCCACCGAGGACTCGTGCGCCGGCGAGCTCGTTGCCGTCACCACGGGTCACAGGAGCTCGTCGTGGTGTGTCTGGGGCGTTCCTGGATTCAGTCCAGAGCTAGGGGAGAGAAGAGAGAGAGAGAGAGAAAGCAGGGGGGCCAGGGGCACCGCGCATGTGAGCTTGCTCACTGGTGCACTCGGGCGGCTGGCGCGCGTGCGAGCAGGGGCAGGAGGAGGGAGAAGGAGGAGGGGGCCGACCGGCTGTCGTGTTGAGGACGCGGAGGAGCATCGTCGGGCGCGCTGGGGAGGCCCGAGGTGGCCGGAGGTGCTTGGCAGGGGGCGGCTATAGTGTGGGAGCGCACTGTAGCGCGCTCCAGAGCGCCCAAATGGCATGCCATGGCATTTTATATGCCTTGTGGGCGCGGCCACTAATGTCTGGTAGCTCTAGGAGGGAGTAAAGAAAGGGGAGGAAGCATTGGATGCCATGGAGGGCCACTGGAATGAGGAGGGAGGTGAGGAAGGAGAGGAATGCTGCTGTCCAGAAGGGTAAATCGGGTGTTTCACCCCTCAATCATTGAGCTGAGGCCAGGGAAGAGTTACTGGAGATAGTAGAAGACTAGGAGGAGATGTGGTAAAAAGTTGAGCTCAAGGAGAATAGTGTAAGTGGTCAAAGTGGTGATTTTTGAAAAGTGACAGAAGGTGTTTGATGCAAATTTGGGCAAGCAAATTAACTCCACTTGACATGAGAATTAACAGGATCAAGTGTCACATATAATTGAGGTTGACCACCAAGTTTGAGTCCATTTTGAGAAAGTCGCCAATGCAAGTTTTGTAAACCCTAGAAATCAGTAGAAATGGCTTTACCAAGATTTAGTCATGCAAATATATTCTCCTTGATGCACCACTTGGTGTAGTGTCATCATTTGAGGATTTGAACATGTCCACAAAATTTGATATCAAAATGAGAAAGTTGCCAATGTAAACTTGTTCAAATTTGGTTCTGGATAGAGAGGGTTTTGGGGCACTTTGATCAAGATAACATTCTCTCCAACTTGTGCCATTTGGTCTAGATGCATTATTACACCATTTGAGCATGTGCACCAAGTTTGAGAGCATTTGGACATGTTTGACAGTGCAAAGTTGTTCAAACTTGAAAAAGGACAGAAGTGGTTTTGAGAGGGTTTCATGGAGTTATACTGTTCTCCATGACATGAGACTTGTCAAGATCATCAAACATGTCATATGTGACATGCTAGAATTTTCTTGAAATTTTTGGGGAATATTTCCTTTGTAAATATTTCAAAAGCTTGAAATATCCAGAAAGGGTTTTTGAGGGATTTGACCAATATTTTGAACATGACCATGTGTTGAAACTCTTATATGTGGGAAATATATGTCCATTGAGTCTCCCTAATTTTTGTCAAATTTTTTTAAAGCTTTAAAATAATTTTAACCTATTAAAGACCATTTCTGGCCTTAAGAAAAAGCCTTTAAATCAAATAGGAAAATAACTTTTAAAATTATATTTTTGTGGTTTCTGGGTATCCTATATCTAATAGGAGTCAAACATATTTTTGGAAAGATTTTTACTGCCCTGAATTAAGTACTTGCAGTACAAATCTTAATTTAGGGGTTTTTGGAAAACTAATTTTTGAAAAATACTTTTTGGCCAAATTATTTTTGTAAGAAAATACTATATTGCTCTATACACATGGCATGATCATTGGTTCAAGAGTTTGGAGCAAGGAGATGAAGTATAGGAGTTGGAGGATTTATTTGCTTTTTAGAGCACTTGCAAACAACAGACAAAATCCAAACAAGGCAAGGTCCAAAACACTCAAAAGTTTTTGTCAAACCACATTTTATCATGATTTATTAGCTTAAGTGTTGTGGCATGAAAATCAGGGTGTGACATACCTACCCCCTTACAAGAATCTTGTCCCCGAGATTCCCAGACTAGGCGCGGAAAGGAATACAGAAACTTGGATTTGGGGTAGTCTTCATGTCCTCATACTGCTTCTGCTTCCGTTTGGTGCTCCATTGAACCTTGAAGTACTTGATGGCATGGCTTCGTGTTTGTTGTCCTGCTTGATCCAGATTGCAATTGGAATCTCTCGCGTAGGTCATATTGGCCTGGAGGTCGATGGCTCGTGGTCGATGTCCTTGTAGAGACTGGGCTAGTTAGGAAGTTGGAAATGTTTCTGGAGTGGTGTCGTGTGGAAAAACGTTGTGCACAGTGGGTGACTCAGGTGATAACTCTAGCTGGTAGCCGTCTATTCTTCGTCTTGCAGTGATCTTGGAGAGGGCTGATAAATCTTGGTGTGAGCTTCCCTTTGACATGGAAATGCTTGGTTCCTTTGAGAGAAGTGTTTTGCAGATATGCCTAGTCTTTGATGCGGAGGTATACTTCTAGAAGATGGTGGTTGGTGTAGTTCTTCCTCCTAGACATGACGATCTTCAGATGTTTCTTCACCAGCTCAGTGATTCTTCTTCCGTCTTCGGGTAGACAAGTATGTTACCAAAATAAAGATGACAACTATCTTGTCTAAGCACTCCATGAAAACTTTGTTCACGGGGTACATAAAGTAGGCTGGGGGTATTGGTGGTGGTCATGGTTGAGTATGGTCCGAGGTGTTCTCGATTCAGAGTCAAGACCTATGGTAATGACCCGACCATGTTGTGGCTTAGTAGGGCTTAAGGGTTTCAAGGATTCTAGTGTGCGAGTGAACATTTTATTATCTTATCCTTAAGCACGGTTTCTGAGATGCCAATAGTCTATCTAGTCCTTCAAACAAATAACCTTATACCATCGAAAGCATCATCTCGTATAGGCCAAATCCAATCATCACTCATGATTTACCAAAGTCTCAGATAATTCCTCAGGGTCAGTGATACAAACTCATGAAGTCATTTGTCCTCTATTCCTATATCCTCAAATTGGTCTTCCTTATGGCATCGTTAGTTCTTGTGCTATATTAGGGTGAAAATGTGCTTGCTCACTACGTCCACTAGTTCCATAATGAGCCCAGTGATAAGCAAGGTTACAGAGGCTTAACTGGTTCTCTTGCAATTCTGTGGGTCAAGCACATGGTTAAAGATTCGATATGGGGTATCTTGTGAAGTCTCGAAGGGTCTAAGAATGGGTTTCTAGTCTGGGGGTTAAACATGACTCTACGGGGTTTTACTTAGTCAAGGAGGCTGTAGAAAAATTCTTCAGTGCTAGTTGGTCGCCGAAGTAGACTCCTTGGTGCATCTTGTCTTGCTGGTCTTCAGTTGAGGAGAGAGATGAGAGGGATAAGTAGCATAAAGGGGGATGCCTAAAGGGGGTTCTATAGTGCAGGTGCAAACAAACAAGTGTCAAAAAGGGCCAAACACAACAACAAAATAAGGCAGGTGATATAGTTGCGTACTTGTTGCCTAGGGCAAAAAGGGCGACTGATATCAAAACACAAACAAATAAAAGCAAGCAACACACAATCATGGTTCTATTCGAACCATCATACGGACTCGACTGCGCATAGGGGGTACACGACTCATCCTACCCTAGGGGTTCTCGGACTCAATAGTCATGCCTTGTGCCTCGTGCAGTCTTCTGAGTTTTCCTCAGTGTTGCTACGTCTCTTGTAGTTGTTCGATGAAACAATCTGGGTTGAGCCTGAAGAGTCTTCAACAACTTCTCGCCTTTTGAAGTCATGGGGTGAAGGTGGCTCCATGTAGCAGGCATTGATTCAGTCTTCTGTTGTCTTCTTAATCATGACGACCCCTTTTGCCTTCTAAGGCGTCGACGGTACCAGGTAGGTAATCCCTTATGCAATGATATTAACAAGGCATAGTAGAGGTCCAACATGTCGGTTACGTTGATGAAAACATCGACACCAAGAGCGGGGGATGAAGAGAACCGTTTTCCTACTCACTATAGTGAGGCGGACCAAATGGCGAGGTTCTCATCCACCGGTGGTTGCCAATACAACAACGGTAGTGACAGGGTTACTCTATTAGCGATGTATATCATGATCTCGCATATCCTATGCCATGATCATCATAGGCTAACGTTGCATCATCCTGGGCAAATTCAAAGGTGTCACCGTCCTCTGGGTCTTCATGTCCTCATTCTTCAAAGGCGTATCTTCTGTTGGCATCGTCTTGCTGTGGTGTTTCCAATCTTGTGTTCAGAAGAGGTGGGTGAGTGTTTGGCAAGATGTAATCCTTCTAGGCTACCCACGAGGATTACAAGGAATCCCGTGGTCAGGGGCTTGAGGGTGCTAGCGACCGTTTGCAATAGTTTTGAAGGGAAGAGACCGATAGGGAAAGTATACCTTAGTTTTCGAAAAAAAAACTGAGAAGGGAAGAGAAGTATAGATAGTTTTGAAAACTTGTAATAGTTTTGGAAATAGTTTTACCCTGACTAACGACCATGCTAACTAAGGCTTCCTACAGTCAACCTGGCTCTGATACCAGCTCTATGGGGACCCTGACTCATAAGTCGTGATCATCGAATGCACGTGTACAGTAATCCCAGAGATCAATGCTCACTGAACAAACAGAAGCTGAATAACAAGAGTCTTACATCCATACATACCGTATTACACAAGTAGGACCATTATGGTCAATTCTTGAGTATAACATCGCAGTGGAAATCTTCGTCGATAACTTGGACCCATGCCATCTGCCTTAACCCTACAGGCATTCTGACTGGGAAGCGCCCTAGCTCGCATGTTCGTCACCGAGGTACTCTTCTTCATATCATGTTCTTTCATGCCTGGCAAATAAAATAACCAGTGGCAAGCCAATGAGTACTTTGAATGTACTCGCAAGCAACCCATGTTTTGGTTCAAGATACAACAATGCATGATATAGGTATTTTTTTTGCAGAAAGCTAGTTTTTGAGTGCAATGACATGTTCAACAAATCATAAGACATGCATGAAGAGAATTCAAGTAACCAAGAGGACAGGTTACAGATATCAACACAAAGGGAGTGGGCTCCAACCCAACTCATCCATGTCAAGTCCTTTGACTTGACCCAAGTAGTTCTTCCCACACACACTGGTTTGTAAACAAGTGGACGTAGCCCAAGAGCGGTTACCCAACTGTCCTTGACCGTGGACACGGCTATTCGAATAGTTTTACACTCTGCAGAGGTTCCACACTTTACCCACAAGATCCAGGGAACTTCCGTGTCATCCACGACACGCGATACCTCAAGTACCCGGGGTAAGCACCCGATCACTATCTTTCCCTAGACGACACTAACATAGAGTCCACTCGATTGGCAGTAACCCCAGTGCCCAACATTTCACATCTTAAAATTGTGGAGCCTCGCTCCCATTTTCATCACATACCACAAGCACGGGGTACCAACGGTGTGTCCGGTGCCCTGTGAAGACAGTCATGGCCGCCCTACCTGGCACGACCCCGTCCCGAGAGAGAGCACCAACTCTCCCCCGTCACTAGTAATGCAGGCTCCAAGCTAGTATCGGCCTAGGTAATCAATAATGCCCTTTCCCATACAAGGGTAGAGTGGTTGCGCATGTAAGGTTGGAATAACGGTCGCAACTTAAACCAATCCGTTTTGAAAACAACACACACACTTGCCTCGGTACACCACTTCGTCATCAAGTGGATACCCAACTCATCATCTCCCTCGGGCATAAGTGGCACCCGACGGGGTTTTCGAAAAGTCCTTTCAAAATACTTTGTCTCCATCACCATGCATATTCCCATCCCTTTTGCGTAGCACTACTTAGCATCCTATCTACTCCCACCGGCATAACCCTCATAAGGAGGTAGGGTCATGCGCAATGCAAGTATCAACGAGGAAGTGACAGAGGCAACCCATCAAACTGGTTACCATCTCATCATGATTCCGATGCAATACTAATAAAGTGCTATATGACATGCATAAAAAGGGTTTCATAAATATGGTCAAAGGGCTGTTGCCTGTTTTAACAAAGTCTTTGAGGTCTTCAAATATCTCTAGTCCAACTCCAAGCATTTCGTCTACTTCTTCAACTATCGTCGAAAGCAACCATAATAAGCAACACAACAAGGCAGGAAATGAAAGTGCTCTAAAAATATTGATTTGACTTTTCTAGGACATCTCTGGTTATATGAAAATTAACCAGAGTGGTTTCATTGGAATTGGGTCAGTGGATATTTCTAAACATTTGGATATGATGGAATCAAGGGGTTTATGGATTTGCAAGAGGTGTACAGAAATATTATTTTGAAAAATGAGCAAGGATACCCATTTAACAAGGCATGATTTTAGAAGCATCTAGGAGTTGGTTTCACTGGATTTGGAGTTCAAATGATTTCTCTATGAATTGCAAAGTTGGCTATATATGAAGGAATAGACCACTATTTGAGGTGATACAGAAAGTATTAGTAAAAATGTTCAAAAACTAAGTTTTGAACTTATAGACATCTAGGATTTTGAATCATGGAATTTGGATCAAAAATGGGCTCTCTGTGATTTTCTAAAGTTTATCATAGAAATGGAAAAATAGGATTTTGATAAATATTTTAGACGAGAAAGTTTTTGGAAAAATGTGCAAATATCACCATGTGATAGATCATGATTTGTGGATCCCCTAGAAATTTGAATCATCAAATTTGGATATCATTTGAATTATTTGTGGATTTTACAAGTTTACAGAAAAAGAAAAAGAAAAGGGGAAGGGTTTTACCCTTATCCTGCGCACTGGGCGAGGGATAGGCAGCGGGCCGGCCCAGCGGCTCAGCTGCGCGGGTGGCAGGGGCAACGTCGAAGGCGCCCCGGGCGGAGTACGCCTTCGCCGCGCGTGAAGCGGGTTTGCTCCCGACCCGTCTCCACTTAAACGGGCGGGGCCCACCCACCGGGTCACTGACGAGCGGGGCCCGGTGCTCAGGACGTCTCCTACCTCCCGCTCGAACAGAGCAGAGGCAGGAGAGGCGAGGCCGAGCGGGTGCCGGTGTTCTCCCCAGCGTCACCGGCCATACCCGGCGATGCCCAGCACACCGGCGGGTTGAGGAGGCCGAGATGCATCCGCCGATGTGCGCCATGTCCGTAGGGGTGGTCGGATGCGAGCGCACCATCGGCCGTGGCGGGCGAAGCTGGCGGTGGTGATGGAACTCCATGGAACAACCACGGGGAGGAGAGGGAGAAGCACGGGAGGGGCTCGCGGTGATGGTGGTGGTGCTCTAGTGCGGTCCAGAGGGAAGGAGGAGGAGAGGTGGGCACGAATTTAGGCGGAGTCCGACGGCTCGGCTCCGGCCATGGGGAGCGATGGAGGGCTCGGGGAGAGGTTTGGCTTCGTCCCATGGGTCTCTGGGAGGGAGAGAGGGCGAGTGGTGAGGAGAGGAGGGCTCGGGGAGGCCCTTAAATAGGCGGGCGGCGGTCCACCGAGGACTCGTGCGCCGGCGAGCTCGTTGCCGTCACCACGGGTCACAGGAGCTCGTCGCGGTGTGTGTGGGGCATTCCTGGATTCAGTCCAGAGCTAGGGGAGAGAAGAGAGAGAGAGAGCAGGGGGCCAGGGGCACCGTGCATGTGAGCTTGCTCACTGGTGCACTCGGGCGGCTGGCGCGCGTGCGAGTAGGGGCAGGAGGAGGGAGAAGGAGGAGGGGGCCGACCGGCTGTCGTGTTGAGGACGCGGAGGAGCATCGTCGGGCGCGCTGGGGAGGCCCGAGGTGGCCGGAGGTGCTTGGCAGGGGGCGGCTATAGTGCGGGAGCGCACTGTAGCGTGCTCCAGAGCGCCCAAATGGCATGCCATGGCATTTTATATGCCTTGTGGGCGCGGCCACTAATGTCTGGTAGCTCTAGGAGGGAGTAAAGAAAGGGGAGGAAGCATTGGATGCCATGGAGGGCCACTGGAATGAGGAGGGAGGTGAGAAAGGGGAGGAATGCTGCTGTCCAGAAGGGTAAATGGGGTGTTTCACCCCTCAATCATTGAGCTGAGGCCAGGGAAGAGTTACTGGAGATAGTAGAAGACTAGGAGGAGATGTGGTAAAAAGTTGAGCTCAAGGAGAATAGTGTAAGTGGTCAAAGTGGTGATTTTTGAAAAGTGACAGAAGGTGTTTGATGCAAATTTGGGCAAGCAAATTAACTCCACTTGACATGAGAATTAACAGGATCAAGTGTCACATATAATTGAGGTTGACCACCAAGTTTGAGTCCATTTTGAGAAAGTCGCCAATGCAACTTTTGTAAACCCTAGAAATCAGTAGAAATGGCTTTACCAAGATTTAGTCATGCAAATATATTCTCCTTGATGCACCACTTGGTGTAGTGTCATCATTTGAGGATTTGAACATGTCCACAAAATTTGAGATCAAAATGAGAAAGTTGCCAATGTAAACTTGTTCAAATTTGGTTCTGGACAGAGAGGGTTTTGGGGCACTTTGATCAAGATAACATTCTCTCCAACTTGTGCCATTTGGTCTAGATGCATTATTACACCATTTGAGCATGTGCACCAAGTTTGAGAGCATTTGGACATGTTTGACAGTGCAAAGCTGTTCAAACATGAAAAAGGACAGAAGTGGTTTTGAGAGGGTTTCATGGAGTTATACTGTTCTCCATGACATGAGACTTGTCAAGATAATCAAACATGTCATATGTGACATGCTAGAATTTTCTTGAAATTTTTGGGGAATATTTCCTTTGTAAATATTTCAAAAGCTTGAAATATCCAGAAAGGGTTTTTGAGGGATTTGACCAATATTTTGAACATGACCATGTGTTGAAACTCTTATATGTGGGAAATATATGTCCATTGAGTCTCCCTAATTTTTGTCAAATGTTTTTAAAGCTTTAAAATAATTTTAACCTATTAAAGACCATTTCTGATCTTAAGAAAAAGCCTTTAAATCAAATAGGAAAATAACTTTTAAAATTATATTTTTGTGGTTTCTGGGTATCCTATATCTAATAGGAGTCAAACATATTTTTGGAAAGATTTTTACTGCCCTGAATTAAGTACTTGCAGTACAAATCTTAATTCAGGGGTTTTTGGAAAACTAATTTTTGAAAAATACTTTTTGGCCAAATTATTTTTGTAAGAAAATACTATATTGCTCTATACACATGGCATGATCATTGGTTCAAGAGTTTGGAGCAAGGAGATGAAGTATAGGAGTTGGAGGATTTATTTGATTTTTAGAGCACTTGCAAACAACAGACAAAATCCAAACAAGGCAAGGTCCAAAACACTCAAAAGTTTTTGACAAACCACATTTTATCATGATTTATTAGCTTAAGTGTTGTGGCATGAAAATCAGGGTGTGACAGACCTACCCCCTTACAAGAATCTTGTCCCCGAGATTCCCAGACTAGGCGCGGAAAGGAATACAGAAACTTGGATTTGGGGTAGTCTTCATGTCCTCATACTGCTTCTGCTTCCGTTTGGTGCTCCATTGAACCTTGAAGTACTTGATGGCATGGCTTCGTGTTTGTCGTCCTGCTTGATCCAGATTGCAATTGGAATCTCTCGCGTAGGTCATATTGGCCTGGAGGTCGATGGCTCGTGGTCGATGTCCTTGTAGAGACTGGGCTAGTTAGGAAGTTGGAAATGTTTCTGGAGTGGTGTCGTGTGGAAAAACGTTGTGCACAGTGGGTGACTCAGGTGATAACTCTAGCTGGTAGCCGTCTATTCTTCGTCTTGCAGTGATCTTGGAGAGGGCTGATAAATCTTGGTGTGAGCTTCCCTTTGACATGGAAATGCTTGGTTCCTTTGAGAGAAGTGTTTTGCAGATATGCCTGGTCTTTGATGCGGAGGTATACTTCTTGAAGATGGTGGTTGGTGTAGTTCTTCCTCCTAGACATGACGATCTTCAGATGTTTCTTCACCAGCTCAGTGATTCTTCTTCCGTCTTCGGGTAGACAAGTATGTTACCAAAATAAAGATGACAACTATCTTGTCTAAGCACTCCATGAAAACTTTGTTCACGGGGTACATAAAGTAGGCTGGGGGTATTGGTGGTGGTCACGGTTGAGTATGGTCCGAGGTGTTCTCGATTCAGAGTCAAGACCTAAGGTAATGACCCGACCATGTTGTGGCTTAGTAGGGCTTAAGGGTTTCAAGGATTCTAGTGTGCGAGTGAACATTTTATTATCTTATCCTTAAGCACGGTTTCTGAGATGCCAATAGTCTATCTAGTCCTTCAAACAAATAACCTTATACCATCGAAAGCATCATCTCATATCGGCCAAATCCAATCATCACTCATGATTTACCAAAGTCTCAGATAATTCCTCAGGGTCAGTGATACAAACTCATGAAGTCATTTGTCCTCTATTCCTATATCCTCAAATTGGTCTTCCTTATGGCATCGTCAGTTCTTGTGCTATATTAGGGTGAAAATGTGCTTGCTCACTACGTCCACTAGTTCCATAATGAGCCCAGTGATAAGCAAGGTTACAGAGGCTTAACTGGTTCTCTTGCAATTCTGTGGGTCAAGCACATGGTTAAAGATTCGATATGGGGTATCTTGTGAAGTCTCGAAGGGTCTAAGAATGGGTTTCTAGTCTGGGGGTTAAACATGACTCTACGGGGTTTTACTTGGTCAAGGAGGCTATAGAAAAATTCTTCAGTGCTAGTTGGTCGCCGAAGTAGACTCCTTGGTGCATCTTGTCTTGCTGGTCTTCAGTTGAGGAGAGAGATGAGAGGGATAAGTAGCATAAAGGGGGATGCCTAAAGGGGGTTCTATAGTGCAGGTGCAAACAAACAAGTGTCAAAAAGGGCCAAACACAACAACAAAATAAGGCAGGTGATATAGTTGCGTACTTGTTGCCTAGGGCAAAAAGGGCGACTGATATCAAAACACAAACAAATAAAAGCAAGCAACACACAATCATGGTTCTATTCGAACCATCATACGGACTCGACTGCGCATAGGGGGTACACGACTCATCCTACCCTAGGGGTTCTCGGACTCAGTAGTCATGCCTTGTGCCTCGTGCAGTCTTCTGAGTTTTCCTCAGGTGTTGCTACGTCTCTTGTAGTTGTTCGATGAAACAATCTGGGTTGAGCCTGAAGAGTCTTCAACAACTTCTCGCCTTTTGAAGTGATGGGGTGAAGGTGGCTCCATGTAGCAGGCATTGATTCAGTCTTCTGTTGTCTTCTTAATCATGACGACCCCTTTTGCCTTCTAAGGCGTCGACGGTACCAGGTAGGTAATCCCTTATGCAATGATATTAACAAGGCATAGTAGAGGTCCAACATGTCGGTTACGTTGATGAAAACATCGACACCAAGAGCGGGGGATGAAGAGAACCGTTTTCCTACTCACTATAGTGAGGCGGACCAAATGGCGAGGTTCTCATCCACCGGTGGTTGCCGATACAACAACGGTAGTGACAGGGTTACTCTATTAGCGATGTATATCATGATCTCGCATATCCTATGCCATGATCATCATAGGCTAACGTTGCATCATCCTGGGCAAATTCAAAGGTGTCACCGTCCTCTGGGTCTTCATGTCCTCATTCTTCAAAGGCGTATCTTCTGTTGGCATCGTCTTGCTGTGGTGTTGCCAATCTTGTGTTCAGAAGAGGTGGGTGAGTGTTTGGCAAGATGTAATCCTTCTAGGCTACCCACGAGGATTACAAGGAATCCCGTGGTCAGGGGCTTGAGGGTGCTAGCGACCGTTTGCAATATTTTTGAAGGGAAGAGACCGATAGGGAAAGTATACCTTAGTTTTCGAAAAAAAAACTGAGAAGGGAAGAGAAGTATAGATAGTTTTGAAAACTTGTAATAGTTTTGGAAATAGTTTTACCCTGACTAACGACCATGCTAACTAAGGCTTCCTACAGTCAACCTGGCTCTGATACCAGCTCTATGGGGACCCTGACTCATAAGTCGTGATCATCGAATGCACGTGTACAGTAATCCCAGAGATCAATGCTCACTGAACACACAGAAGCTGAATAACAAGAGTCTTACATCCATACATACCGTATTACACAAGTAGGACCATTATGGTCAAGTCTTGAGTATAACATCGCAGTGGAAATCTTCGTCGATAACTGGGACCCATGCCATCTGCCTTAACCCTACAGGCATTCTGACTGGGAAGCGTTCTAGCTCGCATGTTCGTCACCGAGGTACTCTTCTTCATATCATGTTCTTTCATGCCTGGCAAATAAAATAACCAGTGGCAAGCCAATGAGTACTTTGAATGTACTCGCAAGCAACCCATGTTTTGGTTCAAGATACAACAATGCATGATATAGGTATTATTTTTTGCAGAAAGCTAGTTTTTGAGTGCAATGACATGTTCAACAAATCATAAGACATGCATGAAGAGAATTCAAGTAACCAAGAGGACAGGTTACATATATCAACACAAAGGGAGTGGGCTCCAACCCAACTCATCCATGTCAAGTCCTTTGACTTGACCCAAGTAGTTCTTCCCACACACACTAGTTGGTAAACAAGTGGACGTAGCCCAAGAGCGGTTACCCAACTGTCCTTGACCGTGGACACGGCTATTCGAATAGTTTTACACTCTGCAGAGGTTCCACACTTTACCCACAAGATCCAGGGAACTTCCGTGTCATCCACGACACGCGATACCTCAAGTACGCGGGGTAAGCACCCGATCACTATCTTTCCCTAGACGACACTAACATAGAGTCCACTCGATTGGCAGTAACCCCCGTGCCCAACATTTCACATCTTAAAATTGTGGAGCCTCGCTCCCATTTTCATCACATACCACAAGCACGGGGTACCAACGGTGTGTCCGGTGCCCTGTGAAGACAGTCATGGCCGCCCTACCTGGCACGACCCCGTCCCGAGAGAGAGCACCAACTCTCCCCCGTCACTAGTAATGCGGGCTCCAAGCTAGTATCGGCCTAGGTAATCAATAATGCCCTTTCCCATACAAGGGTAGAGTGGTTGTGCATGTAAGGTTGGAATAACGGTCGCAACTTAAACCAATCCGTTTTGAAAACAACACACACACTTGCCTCGGTACACCACTTCGTCATCAAGTGGCTACCCAACTCATCATCTCCCTCGGGCATAAGTGGCACCCGACGGGGTTTTCGAAAAGTCCTTTCAAAATACTTTGTCTCCATCACCATGCATATTCCCATCCCTTTTGCGTAGCACTACTTAGCATCCTATCTACTCCCACCGGCATAACCCTCATAAGGAGGTAGGGTCATGCGCAATGCAAGTATCAACGAGGAAGTAACAGAGGCAACCCATCAAACTGGTTACCATCTCATCATGATTCCGATGCAATACTAATAAAGTGCTATATGACATGCATAAAAAGGGTTTCATAAATGTGGTCAAAGGGCTGTTGCCTGTTTTAACAAAGTCTTTGAGGTCTTCAAATATCTTTGGTCCAACTCCAAGCATTTCGTCTACTTCTTCAACTATCGTCGAAAGCAACCATAATAAGCAACACAACAAGGCAGGAAATGAAAGTGCTCTAAAAATATTGATTTGACTTTTCTAGGACATCTCTGGTTATATGAAAATTAACCAGAGTGGTTTCATTGGAATTGGGTCAGTGGATATTTCTAAACATTTGGATATGATGGAATCAAGGGGTTTATGGATTTGCAAGAGGTGTACAGAAATATTATTTTGAAAAATGAGCAAGGATACCCATTTAACAAGGCATGATTTTAGAAGCATCTAGGAGTTGGTTTCACTAGATTTGGAGTTCAAATGATTTCTCTATGAATTGCAAAGTTGGCTATATATGAAGGAATAGACCACTATTTGAGGTGATACAGAAAGTATTAGTAAAAATGTTCAAAAACTAAGTTTTGAACTTATAGACATCTAGGATTTTGAATCATGGAATTTGAATCAAAAATGGGCTCTCTGTGATTTTCTAAAGTTTATCATAGAAATGGAAAAATAGGATTTTGATAAATATTTCCGACGAGAAAGTTTTTGGAAAAATGTGCAAATATCACCATGTGATAGATCATGATTTGTGGATCCCCTAGAAATTTGAATCATCAAATTTGGATATCATTTGAATTATTTGTGGATTTTACAAGTTTACAGAAAAAGAAAAAGAAAAGGGGAAGGGTTTTACCCTTATCCTGCGCACTGGGCGAGGGATAGGCAGCGGGCCGGCCCAGCGGCTCAGCTGCGCGGGTGGCAGGGCAACGTCGAAGGCACCCCGGGCGGAGTACGCCTTCGCCGCGCGTGAAGCGGGTTTGCTCCCGGCTCGTCTCCACTTAAACGGGTGGGGCCCACCCACCGGGTCACTGACGAGCAGGGCCCGATGCTCAGGACGTCTCCTACCTCCCGCTTGAATAGAGCAGAGGCAGGAGAGGCGGGTTTAGGAGGCCGAGACGCATCCACCGAGGTGCGCCATGTCCGCAGGGGTGGTCGGATGCGAGCGCACCATCGGCCGTGGCGGGCGAAGCTGGCGGTGGTTATGGAACTCCATGGAACAGCCACGGGGAGGAGAGGGAGAAGCACGGGAGGGGCTCGCGGTGATGGTGGTGGTGCTCTAGTGCGGTCTAGAGGGAAGGAGGAGGAGAGGTGGGCACGAATTTAGGCGGAGTCCGGCGGCTCGGCTCCGGCCATGGGGAGCGATGGAGGGCTCGGGGAGAGGTTTGGCTTCGTCCGTGGGTCTCTGGGAGGGAGAGAGGGCGAGTGGTGAGGAGAGGAGGGCTCGGGGAGGCCCTTAAATAGGCGGGCGACGGTCCACCGAGGACTCGTGCGCCGGCGAGCTCGTTGCCGTCACCACGGGTCACAGGAGCTCGTCGCGGTGTGTCTGGGGCGTTCCTGGATTCGGTCCAGAGCTAGGCGAGAGAAGAGAGAGAGAGCAGGGGGGCCAGGGGCACCGCGCGTGTGAGCTTGCTCACTGGTGCACTCGGGGGGCTGGCGCGCGTGCGAGCAGGGGCAGGAGGAGGGAGAAGGAGGAGGGGGCCGACTGGCTGTCGTGTTGAGGACGCCGAGGAGCATCGTCGGGCGCGCTGGGGAGGCCCGAGGTGGCCGGAGGTGCTTGGCAGGGGGCGGCTACAGTGCGGGAGCGCACTATAGGACGCTCCAGAGCGCTCAAATGGCATGCCATGGCATTTTATATGCCTTGTGGGCGCGGCCACTAATGTCTGGTAGCTCTAGGAGGGAGTAAAGAAAGGGGAGGAAGCATTGGAAGCCATGGAGGGCCACTGGAATGAGGAGGGAGGTGAGAAAGGAGAAGAATGCTGCTGTCCAGAAGGGTAAATGGGGTGTTTCACCCCTCAATCATTGAGCTGAGGCCAGGGAAGAGTTACTGGAGATAGGAGAAGACTAGGAGGAGATGTGGTAAAAAGTTGAGCTCACGGAGAATAGTGTAAGTGGTCAAAATGGTGATTTTTGAAAAGTGACAGAAGGTGTTTGATGCAAATTTGGGCAAGCAAATTAACTCCACTTGACATGAGAATTAACAGGATCAAGTGTCACACATAATTGAGGTTGACCACCAAGTTTGAGTCCATTTTGAGAAAGTTGCCAATGCAACTTTTGTAAACCCTAGAAATCAGTAGAAATGGCTTTACCAAGATTTAGTCATGCAAATCTATTCTCCTTGATGCACCACTTGGTGTAGTGTAATCATTTGATGATTTGAACATGTCCACAAAATTTGAGATCAAAATGAGAAAGTTGCCAATGTAAACTTGTTCAAATTTGGTTCTGGACAGAGAGGGTTTTGGGGCACTTTGATCAAGATAACATTCTCTCCAACTTGTGCCATTTGGTCTAGATGCATTATTACACCATTTGAGCATGTGCACCAAGTTTGAGAGCATTTGGACATGTTTGACAGTGCAAAGTTGTTCAAACTTGAAAAAGGACAGAAGTGGTTTTGAGAGGGCTTCATGGGGTTATACTGTTCTCCATGACATGAGACTTCTCAAGATCATCAAACATGTCATATGTGACATGCTAGAATTTTCTTGTAATTTTTGGGGAATAATTCCTTTGTAAATATTTCAAAAGCTTGAAATATCCAGAAAGGGTTTTTGAGGGATTTGACCAATATTTTGAACATGACCATGCGTTGAAACTCTTATATATGGGAAATATATGTCCATTGAGTCTCCCTAATTTTTCTCAATTTTTTTTAAAGCTTTAAAATAATTTTAACCTATTAAAGACCATTTCTGGCCTTAAGAAAAAGCCTTTAAATCAAATAGGAAAATAACTTTTAAAATTATATTTTTGTGATTTCTGGGTATCCTATATCTAATAGGAGTCAAACATATTTTTGGAAAGATTTTTACTGCCCTAAATTAAGTACTTGCAGTACAAATCTTAATTCAGGGGTTTTTGGAAAACTAATTTTTGAAAATACTTTTTGGCCAAATTATTTTTGTAAGAAAATACTATATTGCTCTATACACATGGCATGATCATTGGTTCAAGAGTTTGGAGCAAGGAGATGAAGTATAGGAGTTGGAGGATTTATTTGATTTTTAGAGCACTTGCAAACAACAGACAAAATCCAAACAAGGCAAGGTCCAAAACACTCAAAAGTTTTTGTCAAACCACATTTTATCATGATTTATTAGCTTAAGTGTTGTGGCATGAATATCAGGGTGTGACATATGCATGACATGTATTAGATGGTTTGTTGACATTATGTATTTTCATGTATGCTCCATCTTCTTCTACTGAAGCTGTATGTATGATGCCATATTCTTGCACTGCTTCATTCATAACTGAATGTTCCTTTGAAAAAGGGAATGCTCGTTGAATTACCGGGAAATGTAGTAGTACACATAAGTGCTTTACAGTCAATTATCATTTTCTATATAAGCAAAGTTGCCTTCTGTTCTTGTTTGCATTATCTAACGCAATACACAGTCATGGATTGTCTAAGGTGAATATTTTAAGTACAACTTGCTGCAAAACCTGGAGCGCATTGGCATGTTCCTTTATTTATGCCATTCCTATAGTCTGTTTGCTAGGCACTTACAAAGGCGCAATTAGTCAACCTTAAAACTCAACTGAATTGTATCGGTTACAAAAAACCAGTCCATGACAGATAGAAGCAATGACATGAGCTACTTCAGTGACCAGTTACACTTGCCTATACTTATCATTGTTTTGGTTTCTGAATATGCATCTGTGTGCCTGACAAGACTCCTCTAGTACACATAGTACTATTTTACTAGCAAGTTTTGGGAATTGTCTTTATTTATTTATTGCAGAAGCTTTTGATTTTTGAGCATGTGTTTCTCCCAGGGTTGTTGTTCTTGCTGTAGGAGTAAAATCCATGCCCTGTTAACAATGTATTACAAGAATTGTTTTCTTTTGTGTGTTTCCCTGAAATATTGTGTTATAATAGAACTGTTCCTGGATGTGGTCATGGCAGATAAATTTTTCATCAGTTTGTAGGTTGTCGAATCAGCAACTCGTAGTTGAATTGATTAGAGTTGGGTGAATTGATTAGAGTTGGGTGAATGATTTAAACAAGTTTTAGAGTGGCTAGTATGTATGTAGTGGAGCTAGCAGTAGCAGCTGCTTCTACGGCACCTTCTTTGCTGTTCAGCCGTGTCAAACAAAATTCCAATGGACTATCGTGTGGATGATGCTAAATAGAGATAGGAGTAGTAGTGGCCATCTAGTTGGACTACTACTGCTAGGACTTGCTCCAGATTTTAGGATTTCTTTTCTTTTAGGATTTATTTTCTTCTAGGACTAGGTTTTTATTATTTGAGCTCTTTCTTTTTCATTTCCTACTATCCTTATCCTAATTATCTTAAATTGTTATGATGTGTGTAACAGGATTAGATCTTGGATTTGCTAGTGGACTTTGGGAGTTTCTTAGCCAGCTTGGTGGCTCCATATTTTTCACTATTTCAGCAAGTCTTTTGTAAGCATTAAACTTTCAGCACTACATTTCTATCTTATGTGTACAAAAAAATGTATAGAAATATGCTGAATTTTCTGCTCTAATTGTTGCTCAAAGAAATTTAGCAAAAAAATGGGGTCCTGGGAGACGCCGCTGCTGCTTGAGGCCCTTGAGAGGCCCTTCGTGTCGTGATGATTTTGCAGGTACCCCGAGAGGCCCTTGAGTTTGCCGGAATGTCGATTAACTTCCGTTCCGGCAAATTCGGGTACTCCATATGTCCTATTTTCAGCAAAGGTCATGCTGAAGTTTTCCGTGAATTTTAGCATGACTTTGCTAAAAATCGGACATATGAGGTACTTGCTACTAATGCATGGGCCGGGGTATCTTAGTACTTAATTAAGTAGGATCAACTGCCCCTTTATTCTTGCTGCATTAAACCATAGGTGGCAATAGAGCCAAGTGATTAGGCCCAACTTAGAAATTCTCCTCAGCATCGATAAACCCTAGATGATAAACCCAACATAGGTGGCAATAGAGCCAACTGATTAGTGCCAAGTGATTAGGCCCAACCCAGGGTGCCTCGGCATCGATAAACCCTAAATGATGAAAACTTAGCATTTAGGGTGCCTCGGTGTCGACAAACCCTAAATGATGAAACCTTGGCTTTTAGGGTGCCTCGGTGTCAATGAGAACCTAAATGATGTACGCTTAGGCTTTTAGTGTGCCTCGGCGTCGACAAACCCTAAATGATAAAAGCTTAGCTTTTAGGATGCCTCGGTGTCGACAAACTCTAAATGATGAGACCATGATCTTGTTCCTTGACAATAACCAACTTTTTGACCAAACTTTTTTCCTATTTAGAGCAAAACATGGCCCACAACGATGAGGCCGGCGGTTCGGGCGGCAAGCAATTCTGGGAGCTGTTCCAGGAGTTGGAGGAAGAACCTCACCGCTATGAGGATGCCGCAGAAGACACCAATCCTGACTACACAACCCCTAGTGGCGTCGGGGATGACACCACTGATCATGGCGCCGCGGATGCCACCACTGATGATGGCGGCGCACGCACAGATGGCAGCCAACCGAAGAGGCAACAGAAGGACCGGCGCCCGAACGTGCTCGGCACCGTCAGGGAGGAATTTACTGAAGTGAACTCCGACGGCCATCCGACGGCGCCCAAACACATAGTCAAGGGGTACTCGATTCAGCTCGGGTGCATTCTCCGGAGCACCGCCTCGACCAACACTGAGAACCTAAGGCATAAGGACCGAGGGAATTTGCGCAACCTCCTCTTCACGAAGCTGCACGAACGATACAAGTTCCCCGCTGAGTTCGCAAACACACGCCTCTCGGGTAATAAAGTGAACGGTGCCGTCCTCACGACGATGAGCACGACCCTGTCTACTTGGAAAAGCATGGTGAAGGCAATGATTGACAAAGGTGATAGTTATGAGAAGATCAAGGCGAAATATCCTTTGATGAGCGAAGATGACTACAAGGAGTTCAAGATCAAGTGCGAGAGCCCCGCAACCTCCGAATCAAGTCAGTGGGGGAAAGAAATGCAGCAGTTGAACATAGGGGTCCACCAACTCGGTCCCGGCAGTTACAGAGTGGCGGAGCCTGTATGGGACAAGGAGGACACGGAGCATGCCGAGCAAGGCCTACTGCCCCGCTTCGAGAAATACAGTGACAAGCAGACCATGAACTTTCTCAGGGCCCGGTACAAGGAGGACCCGGTAACAAAGGAGCTTACCACGGATCCAAAGACCAAGGAGCTTGAGCTTGTTCTGGTAAGGAATACACCCCCGCGTAATTAGGTCCATATGGTTGCATTCTAATAAATCCCCAATATTTCTAAATGGTTCACGTTCCTTCCGCAGGACAAAGAAAGCAGTAGCGCGGGGTCATCTCAGAGCTCCCCTTTCGACACCCCTTTGAATAGGGCATTGAACGTAATGAAAAACAGGGATAAGCTCAATAAGCCGACGTCAGCTGGTCGTGTGGCCGGCAAAGGCTTGTCCACAAAATGGTCGTCATACTATGGCGCTGGTGGGCGAAAGGAGAAAAAGACCAGCTCGGAAAGCCAGTCACGCGAGGTTGAAGCACTCAAGGCGCAAGTGGCGCAGATTCCGGAGATGGTCCAAGAGCAAGTGCAACTACAACTGGGATCGACGCTTACCGGCATGCCTACCTTGATTCATGGGATAACGACGTGGATTGCGGGTGGCCAACAGGGGCTGCCCTCGATTCCCAGCTTCACGGCCAGCAACTCACACAACGCGCAGGCGGCGCCATTGGTGTCTCCGGCGGCGGCGGTATTGGTGTCTCCGGCGGCGGCGGTATTGGTGTCTCCGACGCCGGCATTGGAGCCTAATGCACCCGGGTGTACGCCGGCCGGCACCTCGCCAGCAAGCAGCCCCTCCATCAGTTGCATGCCCGCCGTTGGCGGTGCCTCGACATTAGCCGAGCTCGACGGCATCACGGTAACTAATCCTCTCGGCCGAGGACTTCATCTCCTTGCCTTTGACTGGGCATCCCTGACGCCCTACATGTTTTCGTAGGGCGCCGCCAACGTTCCTTGCACTCTCCTGCACTTCATGGGCGGCGAGTTGGTCGATGTCGCCAAGGGCAGAATCGTTCAACCGGGCAACCCCGTGTTCCACGGTAATCTGATGCCACCCACAATGTATAGGGTTGAAGTGGTTCGGGTGCTGCCAGGCTGCGACAAGCTGTTACCTCCAATTCGACCCGCTGGGGCCGACGAAGAAGATGAGATGACCCTCAGCGCCTGCGTAAGCTGGCCCCTGCTTTGGCCGAAGAGCCAGATTCGTTTGGGGGCGGGGGACACCACCCCACAGACAAGACCGCCAGTCGTGCCGGCGCCAAGCCATGGCAAGAACGCCGCAACGCTACCGGACATGCCGAACATCCCTATGGCACAGGATCCGGACATGCATATGGCACAGGATCCAGACGACGACAACGACGATGGTACATTTACCAACGTCGATAAGTACTTTGCCGAACATGGGTACGGTGACGAGTTCTGTGGGCCTCCTTCTCAAGAACCCAAACAAGACGACCGCGATCTAGCTGGTATGACGGAGAAACCCAATTGCAACAGGCGTCGTCTGGCGTTCAGTTCTCAGGAGACGCCTCCAGCTGCCGCCTTCACCGAGCCTCAGATAGCGGAGGTGCCAAATATTATCAGCCCCAACATGCTCAAGAAGGCGGTCTGTGAGCAGAACTCGGTCCCATTATAGTAGATCAAGAAGAAGGGCCAACTAAAAAGGCCGCCGGTGCGAGCCAGCCAGCACCGAGTACGATCCGTGCTCAGGACGGGCCACCTTCACCTAAGGATATCTCAAGGATGGTGCATGTGGCGGGTAGGGTGATGCTACCGACAAATATGCTCAGTGCTGCAACAGGTGCTATGCGGAGTCTGCACGACAGTGTTCTTTCTTTGGAGAAGCGGCGTCTCAGAGAGAATGATGTGGCATACCCAGTTTTCGTGGCCAAGGTGCCAGAGGGCAAGGGCTTTGTGGATGGCGCCATCGGGGGTACGATTGTCCTACGGTTTGATGACATCTTTGCTATGTTCAACCTTCATCTGCTGCACTACACCTTCGTTCGGCTGTTTTCGCTGAGTATGGAGATGCGGATCATTAGAGACAAGACCCCGGACATCGTGATCGTCGACCCCTTCTACATGCGTGCCAAACTCTTGAGCAGCACTGGGGACCACCAAGTCGCGAGTTCAGACCTCGAAGACGTCATTCTGGCAAACCCATATAAGGATAACTTCCTTATGCCTTACTTTCCTGAGTAAGTCATCCCTTAACCGCCCCGTAACATATGATTTCTTAGATTTCGATCATTCTTTTTTTTTTCTAACATTCCGTGTTCTGTGTAGTGACACACATTGCACACTCATCCTCTTAAGCCCAAAATATTCCATGGCCACGTATTTCGACCCAAACTGTAACTCCAAGATAGACTACACAAATATCAAGAAAGTTCTTGATGATGTTCTCCCTGGCCACGCCAACTCTGGAGGCACCTTCAACAGGGCAGTTCGTAAGTACGGCAAGCACGTGTTCGCCCACAATACGACGTTCTGCTGCGTCAAGCAGCCGCCTGGCGGTCAGAAGGATGCCTACTACGCCCTCCATCACATGCGGGCGATAAGGGACCATCATCACCTTATGCTACCAAATAATCTCAAAGATTGGGCCGCGAGCTTGTCGGCAATCCAGGACGCGGACATCAGACAAGAATTCTTTCGCATCCAGTTGGAGTTTGCGAACATCATCCATCAAGATGTCCTTCATACCTCGGGGTAGTTCTTCCTCAGATATCAGCTGTCCAACATTGAGATAGACGGAATGCTACAAATGCAGGCTGACAACGCCCGCAATTTCATGACCATCACGACAGACGGCGGCTTCATCCACGCTCCTATCCATGAGTCGAGTCGAAAGTAGTGATGTGTAGTTCTGAAACATTGATTGGCTCATGTTGTAATTAAACTTTAATGAATTGTATGTCTCTTTGGTTTGGACAGTCATTCAACTTAGATATAATCGATGCTATTTATTAGTAGGACTATGAATCGTGCTATTAATGTCTTGCTTTTCTCTTCCGATCCTTTTGTTGCATACTTATATATTGCTTATGTATGTATTGTCTGTTGTTTGGCTTGTGCATAGAGATGCTGTCATATGTCGTGTACAAGGGTAAGGTTCCCGGAGTCTACGACGACTGGGAGGAGTGTCGGAGACAGGTTCACCGTTTCAGCAGTAACAGTTACAAAGGGTACACCACTAGGGAGGAGGCCGAATCTAGATACGCCCGCTATCTAGCGGGAGAGAGGAGGGAGCATTGGAGGAACCGGATGAAGACCAGTTTGATTGCGATGATGCTCATCGTGATGACCGCAACTCTCTTCTATGTGATGGTAGTTTAGATGATTGATATCGACTTGTAATGTGAAGACAAACTCGATACTCGGGTCTCGAGACTTGTAATGTTTTATCTTTGTTCGGTCTTTTGAATTCGGAGACTAATATGATGAATTGTATTCGGAGACTAATCTTCTATTGTATTCGATGAATTTGCTGTTGCTGTGTGCTACTGTCTATATTCTGTCAAATAATATATTTTGTAACCTGTGCAAAAATCAAAAAAGTAAAAAAAACAAATATTCATACTAATAGCGCATCACCACAAGGTGCGCCATTAGTATGCCAAAGGATACTAATGGCGCATCAATATAGAGTGCGCCATTAGTATTCCAAAGGATACTAATGGCGCATCAAGACAGAGTGCGCCATTAGTATGCCAAGTATACTAATGGCGCATCTATCCGCAGTGCGCCATTAGTGTGCCAAAGCACATGGTTAAATATGGCCCCTGGGAGGCACACTAATGGCGCATGGTGTTATATACTAATGGCGCACTTGATGGTGCACCATTAGTATACCAGATACTAATGGCGCACCAGTGGTGCGCCATTAGTAAAAATTACTAGTGGCGTGCTACTAATGGCGCACCAATGATGCGCCATTAGTAGGCAAAACCGGTGCGCCATTAGTAGGCCTTTTCCTAGTAGTGGCCGTGATGTCATCTTCTCTAGTCGTTGTAAACCGGCGGGACGTCACCGGTTATAAAGAACCTTATCCATGATACCCTCTTTTTTTTGTTTAATAGGTCTGCGACAATTAAGGCGACATCTTCGTTTCCAAACCCACGATCCCTTGATTTTCACGCCTGACACCTGTCCCTTGCCTTATAAATAGGACTGAAGGGTCATTTCTTTTTCCCCTTCGTGCCCTTCTGCTTCGTCTTCCCCGCGTCGTCCAGCTTCGGAGCTCCACCGCCGTCGACGACCTCTACTCCAACCTTGGCCGCTGCATCACCCTGATTGTACCAGAGCATCGCGGCGACCTTCTGTTTCTTCCTCGGCTCCGATGAGTTCTTCACCTTTTCCTCCATAGATCCGTTCTAGGGTTTCCAAGTTCTTCAGTGTTCATTGTCTGCTTCGTACTCATATGATAGATCTTAGATGAACCTGTGAACCTTTGCTCTGTGTAGCGGTAGTTCTTAGCATCCGCCTTCATTTATATGCCTCAAGACCATAGATCTACCTGTATCTCTGCCCATTGATTCGGTACTATTCTTTTTTGAACCTTCAATATTTTCCTTCTTTTCTGAACTTGCTTCAGATCCGTCGCTGTAGAGAAATCTTGTGAAATCTATTTCTGTACATTTATCCATCTGCAATCTCAACTGTTTCAATGCTTAGGTCCGGCGGTTTAACTTTGTAGAAAAATTGCCAACCCGGTAGATACCATTAGACCCCTTGTTGAACCGCCAGATGTTGTTGCTTCATAAAACTCCGGTTTAGATAGAGTTGTCTCCGGTTTAACATTGTACATACCAGTGCACTTTAATCAATGCATTCTTGAACCGGAATCACCTATCTTGTAGATTTCATCATGGCCAAGCAAGTATATGAGTGCAACTGGGTTCCTTCTCGCGTCACAGAGACTCAACTGAACAATTTAGTCCTGATCGGTGCTTTAGGCAGCAAAAACACCATCCATTGGAGGGCCCCTGGCAAAGAATGCCCTCCCACACCTCAAGAAGGAGAGGTCATTGTTTTCGTAGATCACTTAGCCCGGGGCTTTAAGCCGCCCGGTTCTAAATTTTACCGACACATTTTAGCCGATTTTCAACTCCACCCACAAGACACTGGCCCCAACTCTGTTACAAACATGTGTCACTTCCAAGTGCTCTGTGAGGTGTTCTTTCAAGAGGAGCCCACAGTGGAGTTGTTCAGAGACTGTTTCCATCTAAACCGCCGTACTGAGTTTTCTGATGGTTCCAATACGGAATTGGGCGGTGTGGCGATTCAGAAAAGGAAAGAGGTCACATACCCTCACGCCAAACTGCACAGCCACCCCAAAGAGTGGAATCAAACATGGTTCTATTGCAAAGACACCTCCCCTACTGGTGAAAATCCTTTACCTGGCTTTCGTCCGGAGCGGCTTAGCAATACACACCCCTTTCTGCAAAGGTTGACTGCCAAGGAGAGAAGCAAATACGCTCCTCAACTGTGCAAGCTCAGAGCCTTCATGGCCAATGGTTTAACATGAGTTGATCTCGCTCGCTGTTGGATATCATGGAGCATACTGCCCCTTAGTCAGCGCTACGGTTTGATGTGCGAGTATACTGGCAGTGTTGATGACCCACTGCGACATGCTAACATCCAGCTCACCGACGAAGAAATCATAGAGGCTGTGAAGAAAATGCTGAATGAACCAGAACACGTCTGTGCTCAAACCGGCCTGCTTCCCTTCTGTGCCACCAACAAACCGCCAGCTGTAAGAGTTTGATTTTTCTTTTTACTGAACCTGTTATTGATATATCTGGTCATTGTTTAATATCAATGTTTATTTAAACAGGGTAAAAATCTGTTTTGGAGCAAGAAACTTCCACAGGAGAAGCCAGAAAAAATAGACAAACCGGAACGACCAACCCGGCCAAAGACTAAAGTCGTGAAACGACCTGCTCACAAGAAGAAAACCACTGCCTCTTCTGACCCGGCCCCTGATGATGATGTGGGTAATCCGGACCTTGAGGTAGAGCTTGACTCACTTGGCTTATTTTTCATGCGCCTTATTGATGATAGGATGATGCCGAAGCCAGCCATGCTGATGCTGGAGAGGTAATTATTCTCTCTTCCGATTCAGACCCTTTGCCTTCACTAAAAATCCGTCAGGCAAACCGGAAGGTTAAATTTTCTCATCCTCTTGCTTACTTGGATCCCAAATTTCTTATGAAGATCCAATAGCACAAAGCTCACCGCACAACCCGGCACAGCGGCCAGGTAGTTACCTCCACCGGTTTACCGAACAGTCCGGTTCGGAAACGCTGTTCAGAGGTCTCTAATTTGCTTGTCAGTGCTTGTCCTAAAGTGGGCTGTTTTCGTCAACCTCTTAATCGATCTGACTCCGATTATCAGGTTACTTCCCACCCATCCTCTGGCGAGTCATCGGCTACTCAGCTGCCACCACTCAAAATGGTGCTTGGGTAAGCTATACTTATCATAATATTTCCGGTACATCACCTTGGAACATATGCTGTATTTGACTTTGTTATTCCTTTCAGGGCCAAGCCTAGGCCGAGCAAGAAGGCTAGCCTGGATAAAGCGGCCGAGGAGGACGCCGTCCCTGAACCGGGAAAGACACCAGATCTTGAAGCGGCTATTCCTGAAGATATACCCAATGATCCACCGCAGCAAGATGATGATTTTATTGCTGAAGAAAGGCCTATTGATACCTCAAGTCCTGTCAACCAGCCCACAAGCCCCATCCGATTTGGAAGATCCACTAGTCCATCCCAGCCTGCTGACAAACCGACTGCGTGAGTGCAAACCGGTGATGCTAAGGATGATGAAGTTGTAATTACTGGCATTGGCCGTACAGAGCCCAGCAATCCTGTTGTTTTATCCAAGCATACCGCCAAAGAAGACTTTGCTGCCATGGGCAAAGGCAAGTGGAATGTTGACTTGGCGACCTATGCTGCTCTGAATGCCCAAGATCTTCATTCTGGCTACCTGAACCGGCTATATACCAGCCGTGATTATGAAGCTGGTCTGGTGAATATGATGAAAGAGAAATTTGAGGTAACTTTCATGTATTTTTTCCTGCTTGGATATTTCAATCTTGTTAACTCTCCTAGCCCCCAAGGGCCGGTTTAGAATCTTCATCTAAACCGGGACTTGCTAATATAAATCCCAATGCTTCGGAATTCGCTGATGTAGCCCCCAAGGGCCGGTTCAACTTAGCGTAGTTAAACCGGGACTTTAAGTAATTGAGAACATAGCATCAGAATTTATTCGAGCAAATAGCCATTAGCCCCCAAGTGCCAAGTTGAATACTTGTATTGATCTTGGGACTTTATAATCAAGTGAAATATGAGGATCAAATAGGCATTAGCCCCCAAGCGCCAAGTGCATAACTTGTTATGTGGTTGGTGCTTCAATTCTTGCACTGCTTGCTGAATCATATAACTGTCTGTATGCATGCTGAGCTGAAGACAAAAGAAAACCAAATCGCCGATCTCCAAGAAAATCTGAAGACCAGCGCTTTAAGCATCATAGAACAGCTTAAGAAGGATTTCAAGAAGGAGCGGGCAGATTGGGCCACTGAAAAATCCGCTTTAACCAAACGAGCAGAAGATGCCGAGGCTGCACTAAAACCGGTGGTGGACGAACTGACCAGCATAAAGCGGCACGTGCATGCCATGACCGCTGCTATCTTTGGTAAGCCGGTTTGATTTCTGGATTGATTCGGCCGTCTTATAGAGCTACCGGTTTGTTAACCCTTTGTGATATTTCAGGGACACGCATTGGTCACTTGGGGTCAGATGTGCGGAAGAAATTGAAAGCCGCCTACACATAGACCGAACAACTGTACACTTGTGCACAGTGGATCATCTCTACTGCATCCCACAACAATTCGGCGCCCACTTTGATTCAAGATACTCTGAAGAGACTGTCGATGCTTCCTGCCCGGGTTGAAGAGCTGAAGAAATCTGCTGCTCGAACCGGTGCGATCAATGCCTTAATGCGGGCAAAAGCGTGGGTGCCAGATTTTGATCCTGTTGAAGCGGCTCAGGGCTATCCCAGCTTGAAGGAAGACATGTCAGAGTTTAGTGAAGCGGATCTGCGAGCAATAAACTAGGAGGTGCGTCCGCTAGCTTGTCAATTGGTTGAAGAAGCAGACTTGTCTCATTATCAAGCCCGATATGACAACCAAAACAAGCGAGTAGCTGCACCAACTCCTGAAGCGGAAAATCTTATCCCTCCAATCCGTAAGCATACTTACGCTCCCGATATTGAACCGTCATTGCTGATCCACGATGAAGCTGTCTTTCGAGCATTAATGGGAATCGACTGGACAAATGTTGATTTCCAGCCGCTGGGTAGAGAAGCTGAAGTTGAAGCGGCGCGGGATGACCCACAACCATCAGGCCAGGCTGGTGACCAAGCTTGAACCGGAAGCCGGTTTAAACTGCCTCTCCTTTGAAAAAACAATGATCTTATTTTGGGCACCATGTTGCCTTGTAATAGGCTAGCCGATACTCTTGATTTTGATATGCCTTCGTGCATAATTACTGCAACTTGTTCTTCCTTTGGGTGATGAACTTTCCAAAGTATTTTCTGCAATATAAAAAATCCTAAAGTGCCACCGCGGTTGTACCGTCAGGCGGAGTATGATGTCTGCATATATGAAATCAAAATATCAGAATTTTAAGCATATGATCAAATATTTGAGATACATAATACCTGCCATCGTTGGGCATGAAGTTGGCTTAGTCAATCTTGAAGCGGAGGTTTATAAACCCACACTGTTGGAGGAGATAGCAGCTCCTGTATATACATAATGCCGGTTTACCATGTAAACTGCGCCGGGTTATAATAAAACACCGTGTTACTCAGTAATAGGATGTTAATAAAAAATCAAACCGGGCAAATAGTCTCCGGATAAAAAATGAACCGTGTTCCGTCAATTGACAATTTGAACCGGCTTAAAACTTTGTCGGTTTAAAAAATGCAACAAGAAAGAAAGAAATATCTATCAAAGAAAAATGTGAAGCAAAGGCAATGATAAAACCGTTTGCAAAAAGAGGCTTTATTGGAGCCGATCAGATGGCGTTACCATGGTCGGACCCGACCAAGCGCCCGATAGGTGTAGCTATGGTTCAAGTCAGCCAGGTCCCCAAATGAAACCGTGGCATTTATGCCGATCAAGAGGCGTGGCAATGGTTCGGGTTCGACCAAGCCCCCAAGTGATTCTGTGGCCTTAGGCCGATCAAGAGGCGTGAATGGTTCAGACGTGACCAAGTCCCCAAGTGATGTGGTGGCTCTCGCCTATCAAGAGGTGTTGCATTGGTCCGGACACGACCAAGTCCCCAAGTGATGTGACATGATGCTTTGAAAAGCTAACTCAAGGGGTAAACCGGAGGCCGCTTTAGAACAACTCCGTGTAACCACACATGATGTAAAAGAACAGATACCCCGCTTTAGCTGAGGTTCTGGTTTATTATATTTAATCATATATATACATCATCGTAATATGTACATAAGTAGAGCCAATGGCTCAGGTATAGTAAGGCCGAAGATGAGCTATGTTCCACGGCCTGTTGGTCTCCTCTTCTGATGTATGTGAGTCTTTATGCTCTCGAATATTGATCAGATAGTATGACCCGTTGTGCAGATTCTTGCTGACCATGAAAGGTCCCTCCCAAGGTGGGGATAGCTTATGCATATTAGTCTAATCTTGGATGAGCCGAAGCACCAAATCTCCTTCCTGAAAGGTTCTGGTTCTGACTCGGCGACTGTGATAACGACGAAGATCCTGTTGGTAAATCGCCGAGCGGGAGGCTGCTATGTCACGTTCTTCATCCAACAGGTCCAAAGCGTCTTGTCGTGCTGTCTCGTTGTCCGCTTCAACATAAGCCGCCACACGAGGTGAGTCATGACGGATATCACTGGGGAGAACCACCTCCGCTCCATAAACCATGAAGAACGGTGTATATCCTGTTGATCTGTTGGGTGTAGTATTGATGCTGCACAACACAGATGGTAACTCTTCTACCCAACAACCCGGTGTTCTCTGCAAAGGAACCATAAGCCGGGGCTTGATGCCTTTCAAGATCTCTTTATTAGCCCTTTCTGCTTGACCATTGGACTGTGGGTGTGCCACTGATGAAATGTCAAGCCGGATGTGCTCCTGTTCGCAGAACTCCTTCATGGCACCCTTGGACAAATTGGTACCATTATCTGTGATGATACTGTGTGGAAAGCCAAAATGGAAAATCACTTTTTTGATGAACTGAACCGCCATGGCCGCATCACACTTGCTAACAGGTTCTGCCTCCACCCACTTTGTAAACTTGTCAACCGCCACCAGGAGGTGGGTCTTCTTATCCTTGGACCTTTTGAAAGGCCCAACCATATCCAGCCCCCAAGTCGCAAACGGCCAAGTAATTGGAATCATTCTCAATTCTTGAGCCGGCACATGAGCACGTCTTGAAAACTTTTGGCAACCGTCACATCGTCTGACCAGATCCTCCGCATCAGCATGAGCAGTTAACCAATAGAAGCCATGGCGAAACGCTTTAGCCACCAAAGATTTTGAACCGGCATGGTGACCACAATCTCCTTCATGGATCTCACGCAAAATTTCACAGCCTTCTTCAGGAGACACACAGCGTTGAAACGCCCCTGATACACTGCAATGATGCAACTCGCCATTGACAATAGTCATGGACTTGGACCGTCGGATTATCTGTCGGGCCAGAGTCTCATCCTCTGGTAATTCGCCCCGGTTCATGTATGCCAGGTAAGGAAGCATCCAATCCGGAATGACATGAAGAGCTGCTACCAATTGAGCCTCCGGATCAAGAATAGCCAAATCCACTTCACCAGGGAGCTTGACCGACGGGTTGTGCAGCACATCCAGAAAAACATTGGGCGGGACCGGTTTGCGCTGAGAGCCCAGCCAGCTTAAAGCGTCCGCCGCTTCATTCTTCCGTCGGTCCACGTGGTCCACCTGATAGCCTTTAAAGTGACCTGCAATAATATCCACCTCACGACGATATGCTGCCATGAGTGGGTCCTTGGAATCCCAAGTGCCAGATACTTGTTGAGCCACGAGGTCCGAGTCACCAAAGCACTTAACTCGACTTAGATTCATCCCCTTAGCCATCCGGAGACCATGGAGCAAGGCTTCATACTCAGCTGCATTGTTAGTACAAGGGAACATTAAACGGAGAATGTAACAAAACTTATCACCTCGTGGGGAAGTTAATATGACTCCGACCCCCGAGCCTTCCAATTGCCTGGATCCGTCGAAATGGATGGTCCAATATGTGTGATCCGGTTTTTCTTCAGGTGCTTGCAGTTTCGTCCAATCATTGATGAAATCAACAAGTGCTTGAGACTTTACCGCCGTATGAGGCACATACTTCAACCTGTGCGGCCCAAGCTCTATAGCCCACTTGGCAATCCGGCCAGTCGCTTCCCGGTTCTGGATGATATCCCCCAAGGGAGCAGAACTAACCAGTGTAATGGGGTGCCCTTGGAAGTATTGCTTGAGATTCCGGCTTGCCATAAAAACTCCATATACCAGCTTCTGCCAATGCGGATACCTTTGCTTGGACTCAATGAGTACCTTGCTGATATAATAGACCAGACGCTGAACCGGATGCTCCTTGCCTGCCTCCTTTCGCTCCACCACAATAGCCACACTGACCGCATGAGCATTAGCAGCAACATATAACAGCAATGGCTCCTTGTCCATGGGAGCGGCGAGCACAGGCGGATTGGCCAGTTGCCATTTTAAGTCCTCAAATGCTTTGTCAGCAGCCAAACTCCAGACGAATTGATCCGTCTTCTTCAACATCTGATACAAAGGGATCGCCTTCTCACCAAGGCGGCTGATAAACCGACTTAACGCGGCAATCCGGCCTGCCAGGCATTGAACATCGTTGATACACTTCGGTTTAGCCAGGGAGGTGATGGCTGTGATCTTCTCCGGATTAGCTTCGATTCCCCTGTTGGACACCAAAAAACCCAATAACTTGCCTGCCGGTACACCAAAGACACACTTGGCCGGATTAAGCATCATCTTGTACGTCCTCAGGTTATCAAAGGTTTCCTTCAAGTCGTCAACCAGAGTCTCCTTCTCCCTTGACTTAACCACGATATCATCCACGTAAGCATGCACATTACGACCAATCTGCTTGTGAAGACAATTTTGTACACACCGTTGATAAGTTGCCTGGGCACTCTTGAGCCCAAAGGGCATAGACACATAGTAGAGGGCTCCAAAGGGAGTTATGAACGTCGTCTTCTCCTAGTCCTTAACTGCCATTTTGATCTGATGATAGCCACAATATGCATCCAAAAAACTCAAACGCTCACAACCCGCCGTAGCATCAATAATTTGATCAATACGGGGGAGGGCAAAGGGATCTGCTGGACAAGCCTTATTAAGATCTGTGTAATCCACACACATGCGCCAGGTGCCGTTTTTCTTAAGGACCAGCACCGGATTGGCAAGCCACTCAGGGTGGAAAACTTCAACAATAAAGCCAGCTGCTAAGAGCCTGGCTACCTCTTCTCCAATCGCCTTGCGTCTTTCTTCGTTAAACTGGTGGAGGAACTGTTTCACCGGTTTGTATTTAGGATCCACATTAAGGGTGTGCTCAGCGAGTTGCCTCGGTACACCTGGCATGTTAGAGGGCTTCCATGCAAAAATGTCCCGATTCTCATGGATGAACTCGATGAGCGCGCTTTCCTATTTCGGATCCAAGTTGGCACTGATGTTGAACTGCTTGGACGAATCGCCAGGCACGAAGTGAACAAGCTTAGTTTCAGCTGCCGATTTGAACTTCAGGGCCGGATCATGCTCCGTAGTTGGCTTCTTTAATGGAGTCATGTCCGCCGGATCAACATTGTCCTTATATTACTTCAGCTCCTCGGTGGCACAAACCGACTCTGCGTAGGCCGCATCTCCTTCCTCTCACTCCAAAGCGATTTTACGGCTTCCGTGAACCGTTATTGTCCCCTTGTGACCTGGCATCTTGAGCTGCAAATACACATAACAGGGTCGTGCCATAAACTTGGCGTAGGCCGGTCACCCAAACAAGGCGTGATATGGACTTTGGATTTTCACCACTTCAAACGTCAATGTTTCCGACCTAGAATCATGATCATCTCCAAAGGCCACTTCCAGAGCTATCTTACCAACAGGATATGATGACTTGCCAGGTACCACACCATGGAACACCGTATTGGACGGTTTGAGATTTTTATCTGTTAGCACCATACGACGGAAGGTCTCATAGTATAAGATATTAATGCTGCTCCCTCCATCCATGAGCACCTTGGTGAACTTATAACCTCCCACCTGAGGCGCCACCACCAGAGCTAATTGACCCGGATTATCAACCTGGGGAGGGTGATCCTCTCTGCTCCATATGATTGGCTGTTCAGACCAGCGTAGATAATGGGGCACGGCCGGTTCAACAGAGTTGACTGCCCACCTCTGAACCTTCCGGTCTCGCTTGTCCAAGCTAGTGGTGAAAACATGGTACTGCCCACTATTCAACTGCTTTGGGTTGCTCTGGTAACCCGACTGTTGCTGCTGCTGGTTGTAACCATCCTGGTTGTTCTGATTATTTTGATTGTTATGTCCGCCTGGCTTACCATTAAATCCTGAACCGGAATTTCCTCCACCGTATCCCGGCCCGGATCCTGAGCCACCGTCGGAGCCGTGATCATACCGGAAAGCACTAGAATTCTTGAACTCCTGCATAATGAAGCAATCCTTCCAAAGGTGGTTTGCTGGCACCTCCTTCGTCCCATGTTTTGGACAGGGCTGGTTCAATAGATAATTTAAGCGGTCCGGGTTAGGGTTAGGCGCTCCACTGCGATTTGGCGGTTTACCCTTGCGTCGCTGACCCTTGTCCTGTGCGTTGGTATTAGCCACGAAATCCATGTTGCCATCCGCTTTATGCTTGCCTCCGTTACCGTTGCCTGTCGAGTGGTGCTGTTGACCTTTGGAGTTGTTGTTCTTCTTTCCCTTCCCTGTCTTGTCGTCATCAGACTTGGGATCTTTGGTACTATCAGAATCAGCATACTTAACCAAGGCAGCCATGAGGGTCCCTATGTCAGTGCAATGGCGCTTCATGTGTCCTAATTTCAGCTTTAGGGTCCCAAATCGGCAATTGCCTTCTAGGGTTATAACCGCGGTGTCAGCGTTGATGCGGTCTGATGAATGCAGAACCTGCGAGACCCGGCGCACCCAATGAGTCATCAATTCTCCTTCCTCTTGGACATAGGCAGCTACGTCCACTATCGACATGGGCTGCTTACATGTATCCTTGAAATTACTGATAAACCGGGCTCGTAATTGGTCCCATGAACTGATAGAATTGGTTGGTAAGCTTTTTAACCAAGTACGGGCCATTCCTTTGAGCATCATGGTGAAGTACTTCACACATGCCGCATCATCCACATCAAGCATTTCCATGGTCATCTCATAGCTCTCCACCCATGTCTCTGGAGGTTGATCCGCCGTGTAATTTGGTACCTTGCGCGGGCCTTTGAAATCCTTGGGCAGGCGCACATTGCGTAAAGCGGGGACAAGGCAAGGTACCCCCAAAGAACTAGAAGTAACACCAGGTTCGATCGAGATAGTTGGACGAACTGGCGTAAGCTGCCGAGCCTGATATTGTGCAGCTAACTCGGCCTCCCTGTGCGCTCGGGCCCGGTCCACCACTTCCTGAGTGTTATCAGCACCACCCGCCGAGTTGTTGCCGCGGGGTGCTCCACGTTGTTCATTACTTGATACTGCCGGTTCATCCATACGCCTGCTATAGCTCCGGCTTGGATGAGGGGTCGAGTGGATCCGGTCGCAGCTGTACGAGTATGCTTCCTGTTGGACCAAAGCTGTTCTAAGAAGCTCTTTGACCCGTCGCGTCTCTATCGCCTGCGGCGAGTCACCTTCAATTGGAATGGCCTCCAGCTGTGCAGCAGCGGCAACGAGATTGTCCATCGGGTTGGAGTAGTGACCCGGAGGTGTTGAAATAGCCTAAGGTATAACAGTGTTTTGATGAGGCAGATCCATCAGACGAGGCTGAACCGGCGTGCCGGTCCCAGGAGCTTCCGCCCGGTTTCCCTCCAGCGGGTTACTGGTTCCTGCTCCTGGGGTGTTGAAAAGGTCTCTGGCCTCGAAGACCGAAGGCAAACAGGACCGATACTTCCTCGTCATGACTTCATGCTACGCGTTCTGGTCCAACATGAGCCTGTAGGCTTGTGCGTCTAAAGCGGCCCGCTCTGCGGTCATCCTGGCGTTCTCAGCTGCAAGGTCCGCCTTGGCCTGGGTGATCTGTTCCTTCACCTCTGCAATCTCCACGTTGTGGACGTCCTGATCCGCCGGGTTAGCTTCTGCCATAAGCACGGCCAATGCATAAAATAGATCTGATAGAACTTGAGCCGGCGGGTGTACAGAGCTTCCTGCCCCGGTAGCCGTCGCCGCTACTGAACCGGAGGTAATTGGCGCAGCGGTCGAAGAATGAAGCGCTGCTTGTGTGCCGGCCATGAATATTCCAACTCGGTTGGGTAGATCAGAGGGGTTCGGAATACTATCGCCATCGGAACAGCCCCCAATCCGTCCATCTTGTAGCTGATATAGAGATTCGGTTTCTCCGGTTGATGACTCGTCACCGGAATAAACGACGTTCTCGCCGTGAGATTCCGATCCATCCTTGTAACTTCCTCCATGGATGACTCCCACGAAGGCACGCTTCACGGCCGGTTTAACCCTGGCGGACCGTGCACGCTGAGCCGTTTCGATGAGGTCGGTGCAGATGTCCGGCTCAGGGCCCGGTTCACCGATCTTGCCGATGAAAACGTGTATGCCACCAAAGGGGACCCGGTACCCGTACTCAACTGAGCCGGCCTCGGGGCCCTAGCCTGCATCATCGATGTAGAGCTTGCCGCGACAACTCTTAGTCATCCGGCCCACAGCGTAGCCCTCGAGTCCTTCAAAGCGGCCCTCCAAGAACTTGAAACCATCGTGCGATAGCCCCACGGTGGGCGCCAACTGTCGTGGCTTTGTCACGGCAGATGTCCTAGAGAAAGGACTTAGTCGTGGAGCCATCGCAACGGGTTAACTTGAAGGGGTTAAAGTGGACACATGGACGCAAGAGAGTTTATACTAGTTCGGCCCCTTCGATGAAGGTAAAATCCTACGTCTAGTTGTGATGGAATTGATGGGGTTTCGATGACTAGGGAGCAAACAAGCTTCGCCTAAGTCTCGAGTTGTTGTCTGTTCTCCTTGAACCGCCGCCGGGTCGTCCCCTTATATACACGGGTGACGCCCGTCGGTTCACAAAGTCCCAATACCGGCTCATAGATGTGTCCGGTTTGGTCTCTACTTATTCCTAACTTACAATACAAGTTAAATACCAACGTCTCTTTATGGCTACAGGCCTTGAACCGACTATGGGCCTTGAGCCCTCATCTGCCTTCTTGGGCTTTAACATAATTAACTACTGACGAAGTTAACCCGGCCCAGATAGGCCGGTTTACGCCCAGTAGTGATATCCCCAACACTCATGTTAGTCCGGTGTCTCCTCCTAGAGTCATGCCGTCCGGGGACGGCAAGTCGCCGGCGAGGAAGGCGGTTGGGGGCGAGTAGAGATCGGAAGCGCACAACAGAACAGAGGGAATCGGGGCCTGGGCCGACCCAAAATCCCAGGGTGGGCCGCGGCCCACCGTGGGCACCCTGTAGAGATACACACCCGAGCGGCGAACATGCATTTTCAAAACTAAATCAGGAACATTTAGCTGACCAATTAAATGACTCTATTTTAATAATAACAGATTCGTATTTGAACAACTAAGCTTGTTTAGCTTGATGGGTGGAGCAGTGCTATTATGACACGAAGCACGTATGCTGATCGTATAGTGATCATAAAAGGGGGAAACCCTAAGCATTTTTTTAGCAAAAGAGGGTTTTCCCTCCTATTTATATTAAAGAAACCACCACGGAACCAACATGATCAATTAAACCCTAAGCATGATCAATTAAACCCTGTTATGACTGTGCCATCGCAGATTTGAAGCTGCAAACCGGAGAAATGCTAATTAGCATCCATTGTTTGCTTCAAACTGAGAACTAAATTCTAAGAGCTGAAAAGAAGTACAGTAACCAAGTTGAGATCAAAAGGTTGAGGAGATATAAAGTACCACCTCTCTTGCGGTGCCGTGTAGGCATCGGGGGTGCGATTGCTGTCAGTGGCATTGAAGCAGATCTGCGATGGTAGACGGGTGCATCTTGACATAAGTCCCGTTGTGGTGGAAGAGAAGGTCATGTGAGCGGCCCCGGCAAAGAGGACGACGTCGCCGATGAACCGAGAGGACGCGATGCAAGGCTCTTGGTCCGTCGCCGTGGATGAGAAACGCCCATCTCTAGCAGTGGACGACACGGTCTTGGTAGGCGCTTCGGCATGGTGGAGGACGGTGGCGATGTATGGGGTGGAGGATGGCGGCGATGGATGGGGTGGCGTGCGTAGCAGGCTGGTTGGGGATGGTGTTCTAGCGTGGACGGTGTATGAATGGGAAAATGGAGGGAGAGGTACAGGGAACCATGTTTTTGGGACGCGCTTGTTTGAAATATGGGAAAGTTATGAACTTAGCCCCTTTTAAAATTTGGGCGTCTCATCGGTTGGGGATAGGATAATAATCTCGCATCTCGCTAATATTTGCCCAGAGCAATTTCGGGCGAGGAGAGGGTGTTTTGACGCCCATGGTTGGCACCCATGGTGTATGAACGGGGCTGACAGGTAGAGCAGTTGTGTCACGCCTGAGTGAAGTTACAAACCTGCTCCTATTGAAAATATTTGCCTACATCAATTTCGGCCTAGTCGAGTTTGTTTTGCCGCCCACCGTGTATGAATGGGGAAATGGAGGGAGAGACAGAGGTCCTTCAGACGAGCTAGAATCAAATGTGTTTTGCCGCCCATGTTTGGCGCCCACCATGTCGGAATGGGCTCAGAGGCGGTCGTGTCATGTCTAATTGCAGTTACTAACCTACCCCTATTGAGACCAGTGGAAATCGGGCCGATGGATTGTCCGTGTAAGGAGTAGACAGTAACTTCCATCTCCCAAACACTTGGCTTCGGGCAGACGATGTGGGAGTGGACACTTTGCCGCTTCTTTCGAATTTTGGGACAATAAGCATCCAGGTGTGCCCTGAAAACTAAATTCGAATCCATTTTGTATTCCTATATGAATCTTTATAAATCATATCTTCAAAAGCACGACAAAGATGTATTGCACTGTCATATATGAATATGATTTACAAATGCCGATACTCGAATTCAGAAGCTAGAATCCAGTTTAAGGTGAATTTGAATATCTGAAACCACTTTATGTCCAGCTCAAGTGTCACACATAGCATAATGTGTACTCCCATTTAGATATGTACACCAGCGATGTATCAAGATTCAACTACCGAGTCAATCAACCAATAATGTACAAAACTAACAGACATATCAACTAACATACATAAGCCAGGCCGCTGTACTTTTTTTTTGCTAGAAGAGCATCCTTTTTAGCGAAGCTAGTACATCATATTTGCCCTTTCCAATGTGTGACACTTAAGGTCCATCTGTACTACTATTATTGTTGAATGCACATTCAGCCCGATTGGCATATTTGTAGGTCTGGCACAACAATGAAAATGAATTGTCTCCGAGTCTTATCAATTAATACAGACTTGTGCTAAAAAAATTACAAACCAAAAAACAAAAAACAATTATTACATGATCTCTAAAACAAATGGTTTGATCGATTACATGAACAAACAACACAAAGGTTATTCAATGATGGAAAGAACATTTCACCTATGATTTACCAAGTGGAAATTTAATTTCCTTTTTCCCTTCAGGACCTTAACAATGCGGCCAGTCTCAGCTTGCTTTATTTTGAAATCCATCAAATATTTAATGGTTCTCTTGACTACTGCTTGTGATCCGCTGTTTGCTTCCTCAACATGTCAACTTCATCTCTAAGTGCAGAAGCAGAATCTCTTTCTACCAATAGTTTAGCCTCTAGAGCATCAGTAGTTGGCAATTCATGATGCACGATTGGGCCGGTGCCACCGCTGTGGGATGATACAACGTACATGGGGACCTCGCTCTTTGATCTTGGGCTAACCTATTTTGCCATTCAAGTTCCGATTGGATTCCGAAAAGTTGAAGTTAGCAAAACATCTCAACTAGGAGTTATAACAGTAAACCAGTTAAACAAACAAGGAATTAAAGAGTTTCAATTGGATGCGGAAAAGTAGTTATTAACATCATTGTAACTGGTTGTTGCAGCAACAAAGCAGTTAAACAAACAATTTTTGCAAAAGGTACCTGTTGTGGCATTGTAGTTTCTCTTGGATCCTGAAAAGTTGAGTAGTCAGTAATTTGATTAGAGCAACAAGTTACAACAGCAAACTTGTTACACAAATATATTTTTGAAAATGTACCTGCTGTGCAATTGGACTTCCAATTGGATCCTGAAAACTTGAACTTGGTAAGATGATTATAGAAACAAGTTACATCAGCAAACCAGGTAAACAAGGAAGTTTCTGAAAACATACATGTTGTGCCAATGGAGTTCCAGTCGGATCTTGCAAACTTGAATGTTAGCAATCATAAATAAAGTGTTGCAAGAGCCATAAGAAACTAACATCAAACTAGTAAAACTAACCAGTTTTGGCAACGTATTTAATTACACATGAACTAGTAAAACTAACAAGTTCTTGACAGCATATTAAAGTAACAAGTCGGTACCGTTTACCGGCAACACAAACAACTGTAAATTTCTTTGATGTAAGCAAAATGATTCCAACACATATATAAGTTAAAAAGACGGTGTCCCTCATATAAACCCGACAGTTGTCTATCTATGACCATGCAAACATTACTAGTGCTACAAGTGATAACAACAAGCGATTTAAACAAATAGGGTATCAGAACATAAATTACATGTGAATTCTACTGCACCCTAGAAGTACATATGACCAGCTATCTACGTGCTTAAGTAGCTATTTAAGTTCAGGCAAATAGGTAATTCTTAACAGTAAGTATCAAACAGATAGATACGCACAGTCTATAATAGGATTATCAGGCTATGGCATTATGTAATCAATAGCAAACTAAATTAAGCCAAGCAACGTAATTGAACAATTTTGCAGTAAGTGGCTAACTAAAATTCTGAGAAGCAGATAACTGAACTTACGCTAGCTCTTTGTACAGGCACACTGCAACTTCTTTTTCGCTTACAAGGTTCTACGAAGGAGTCCATGGCATCAATTGCTTGGATACGCAGTCCCAATACTTCTTTTTCCCACACTGCATTGGTAAGTCGAATGGTTAATCTGGTAAGATGGTGCGTCCTTGATATGTTATATGAGGACGGGTAGTCAAACTAGTTGTAGCCACACACATCACACTGACTTTTACAATATATTTCATGCGATTACATTTGGCATGTTGAGATCTAAGCAATCTACAATAGGATGAAAAGACTAGCATCCATCACATTATTGGCGAACTCAGTTCATAGAAACAAGCAATTCAACCATTCCGTGGGCAAATCAAAAGCACCACAAGAATATTTTTCACTACCCCAATCATACATGTAAAAAGGGGCGACGCCACCGTAGGGGCTGGTATGGGCAGCCACCTCGGGTGGCTGGAAAGTGTGCACCTAGTTTGAGTCATCTAGGTTGGCCCAGGGTAGTTTTGTTCATCCCAACGCACGAGCGGGAAATGTAAAAAATGAAGAAAAACATTTCAAGTTGGATGGGCCAATAACGTAAGTGCAAGGCAGGCCCTATAGCAGGCTCGCGGCCCAAATGAGCGCCTCCAATATCGATCGACAGCAGGAAAAATCCCAATTCATTCGCTCCAGCCTCCAGTTTGGTTCGCTCCTAACCTAGACGCCGCTGGACAGACTGACATAGCACTTCCTTGCGCACTCGTTGGAGGGCGGTCGCTGGGCTTCAAGCGAATGGAAGTACAAGAAGATCACAGTCGTCACTCGCTTTCCGCTGAAAAGGATACTGCAAAATCCAGAAGCAACAGGCATGATTGTCGAGTGGGCGCTGGAACTGTCAAGCTTTGGCCTCAAGTTTGAGAGCACCTCAACTATCGAAAGCAGAGCATTGGCAGAGTTCATAGCAGAGTGGACGCCAACCCCAGATGAAGAAATTCCAGAGACAAGCATCCCCGTCAAGGAAGCAAGCAAAGAGTGGCTGATGTACTTTGATGGTGCCTTCTCGCTGCAAGGCGCCGGTGCAGGCGTGCTGCTTATCGCACCCACCGGAGAGCACCTTAAGTACATAGTCCAGATGCACTTTCCCAAGGAGCAAGCAACCAACAATACCACAGAGTATGAAGGATTGCTCGCCGAACTCAGAATCGCGGCAGACCTTGGGATCAGCAAGCTCATTGTTAGGGGTGACTCGCAGTTGGTCGTCCGCCAAGTAAACAAAAATTATCAGAGTCCGTTGATGGAAGCTTACGTCGATGAAGTGAGGAAACTAGAAGAGCACTTTGACGGCCTATAGATGGAACATATCCCGAGAGCTCAGAATGATATTGCTGATGTCTTGTCAAAGTGCACCGCACTAAAGTTACCTATGAAACCAGGGATCTTTGTGCTTAAGTTGACTCAACCATCCGTGACACCATCAACTGGACAAAGCAAGAAAAGGAAGTTGGTTTCTGGTGACTACCTTCCGGCAGAGCTCCCCGAAGCCGCCGCCAAGAAGGTCCCCAGAATCGACGCCGAAGGCGCTGAGGGGAGTCTGCTCCGGCAAGCCTCATGGTTTGTTCCGTCGAAGCAGACACTCCCGACAGGTTTTGCTCCGGCAAGCTTGTCGGGGAATGTCAAGCTCCGGCAGAGGTGCAGCTCCTCGCCGTAGAAGCGGACGTTCCCACAGCAGCTGAGAGCAACACCGAGAACGCTGAGGAGCAGTCTGCTCCGGCAAGCCTTATGGTTTGTTCCGTTGAAGCAGACGCTCCCGACAAGTTTTGCTCCGGCAAGCTTGTCAGGGAACGTCAAGCTCCGGCAGAGCCACATGTTCTTGCCGTAGAAGCGGATGTTCCCCCAGCGGCAGATTTGCCTTTAGTCCTTGTTGTCGAGCCACAAGCTCCAACATGGGCGCAACAGATTGTCCGTTTCCTTCAGACAGGAGAACTTCCCGAAGAGCAAGAAGAAGCGGAAAGAGTAGCCCGGCAGTCAAGTATGTACCAGTTTGTCGACAAGACACTGTACAGAAGAAGGCTCAACGGTGTGAAATTGAAGTGTATTCCCCGGGAAGACGGACAAAAGCTGTTGGCAGAGATACACGGAGGCATATGTGGTCACCACATTGGCGCAAGAGCACTTGTCGGCAAAGCATTTCGGCAAGGTTTCTTCTGGCCAACAGCCCTCCAGGATGCAACTGCACAAGTAACCAAGTGTGAAGCGTGCCAATTCCATTCCAAGCAGATACACCAGCCAGCTCAAGCTCTCCAGACGATCCCTTTATCCTGGCCATTTTCGGTCTGGGGGCTCGACATCCTCGGCCCCTTTCCCCGAGCTGTCGGGGGCTTTGAGTACTTGTACGTCACAATCGACAAGTTCACAAAGTGGCCGGAAGTGAAACCAGTGAGGAAGGTGACCGCACAGTCAGCCGTCAAGTTCTTCAGGTCGATTGTTTGCCGCTTTGGGATCCCCAACAGGATAATCACCGACAACGGCACACAATTTACGAGCCGCACCTTCATGCAGTACGTCCAAGTCCTTGGCGCCAAGGTCTGCTTTGCTTCTGTTGCTCATCCGAGAAGCAACGGTCAAGCAGAGAGGGCAAATGCTGAAGTGCTGCGCGGGCTCAAGACCAGAACTTTCGATAGGATGCACAAGTGCGGAAGGAACTGGATCGAGGAGCTACCGGTGGTTCTTTGGTCGATCAGAACGACGCCAAATCGAGCCACTGGCCAGACACCCTTTGCTCTAATCTATGGATCAGAGGTAGTTACCCCCACGGAACTCGTATACTGGTCACCTTGAGTGCTCGCTTATGATGAGCTCGAGCAAGAGCAGCTGCGGCAAGATGACGCGCTGCTCCTTGAGGAAGACCGTCTCCAGGCTGCTGTGCGAGCTGATCACTACCAGCAAGCTCTGCGCCGCTACCATAGCCGCAGAGTCAATGCCAGGAGTCTCGAGGAAGGCGAACTTGTTCTTCGGCGCGTTCAGTCGGCCAAGAATTCCAACAAGTTGACGCCAAAGTGGGAAGGCCCTTACCGGGTGAAGCGAGTCACAAGGCCTGGCGCTGTCCGCCTTGAGACCGAAGATGGCGTACCAGTGAGCAACTCCTGGAACATCGAGCATCTTCGTAAGTTTTACCCGTAAGGCGCGGTTGTCGGACCCTGTCCGGCAACCACCCTTCTGTATAAGTCTTGCCGCTGTTGCATGTAAACCTTTGTACAGAGCCGGGCGCAGACCCCATGCACCAGTAAAGCTCATGTGCCCCACGGAACTCGTATACGGGTCACCTCGAGTACTCGCTTATGATGAGCTCGAGAAAGAGCAGCTGCGGCAAGATGACGCGCTGCTCCTTGAGGAAGACCGTCTCCAGGCTGCTGTGCGAGCTGCTCGCTACCAGCAAGCTCTGCGCCGCTACCATAGCCGCAGAGTCAATGCCAGGAGTCTCGAGGAAGGCGACCTTGTTCTTCGGCACGTTGAGTCGGCCAAGGATTCCAACAAGTTGACGCCGAAGTGGGAAGGCCCTTACCGGGTGAAGCGAGTCACAAGGCCTGGCGCAGTCCGCCTTGAGACCGAAGATGGCGTACCAGTGAGCAACTCCTGGAACATCGAGCATCTTCGTAAGTTTTACCCGTAAGGCGCGGTTGCCGGACCCTGTCCGGCAACCACCTTTCTGTACAAGTCTTGCCGCTGTTGCATGTAATCCTTTGTACAGAGCCAGGTGCAGACCCTGAGCACCAGTAAATGAAGCGCTGACACCCCGGGGTTAGAGCATGCATGCTAGGTTGAGTCTCGTCCTTGGTTAGGGTTGACAGTGCCTAACAGCGGCTAACCCCTAGCTTAGAGGTCGAGTTTCCGTCCCTTTGCTTTCCTTTCGTTCGCAGGGCTCACACGTCCTGGCTAGACTGCTTGAGGACGAAAGGGAGAAGAAGGGCGCACCGGCACCTAGGCCCCGGCAAGCCAGTGATGCCGGGGGCTGCGAATGCCAAGATTCGCCCATGGCAAGCCAGAGTTGTCGGGGGCTGCGATATCAGATAAGTCTTTCATCGCTCATCATGCATCCTCTTATGGACTGGGGAATGCGAAATCGTGTTTCTTCCCGAAAACTGCCGTGCTCCCTCAACTCTAGGCCCTGGAGCTCGTTCCCGGGGGCCAAGTTTGGTCGTAGCCGCGGCAGCGAAGGGACGAAACGAGGAGACCGCACCCACCTCGTTCCCGGCTCCGTCAAAGGCGTGAGAAAGGTCGAGCGACGTGGGAAGGCGGCAGGGCCTGTTGCCGGGAGAAGAAATGTCTGTCCGAGGATACCAAGGACTTGCTCCTTGGCGTGGGTTCAACCCGCGAGACAACTAACCCGGCAAGCATCCCCTTTTCATTAAAAAAACATCCCACTCAGGTACACTCCATAGAGGATGAAAAACATGAAAGAGAGGATTACAAGTTTTAAATACACCTAAGGCCCGAAGGCTTACAAATTAAAAAGATAAGATGCCCGTAATCACTTTCCTGTCCCTCTCTACAGGAGGCAGGTCAAGGAGGCGAAAAGGGCAAAAGGAGCGCCTAGGCGAACTACGGGTGCCAGAAGACACCAAGAGAACATCCCGGGGGCCGTCCGAAGGCTGGACGGTGATGGCGGCGCTGGAAGCGGGGCTCGAAGACGGGGCGGCAGGACGTCAGCACGCTGTCGAGGGCACCATGCCCTCGTACTCCGACCTGACGGCCTTGTCGCCAGCCCTCTTCCCCTTCCGCAGCCTCCCTACGCCAGCCGCCCAAGGAGACGACCCCGGGGAGTTCAAGGCGCCGGCAACACGGATGATGGGGTCGCCGGTGCCGTGCGAAGCGGCGCCCGACGCCTAGTCGGACCCGCCATTCCGCCACCCGCTACCCTTGTCGTCGCTGTCGCTCTCCTCCTCGTCACTCTCGCTCGAGGAGGAGTCTTCGCTATCGGAGGAGCTGTCCATGCAGCACTTCGCCCGAGTGCCGAAGCACCCGAAGACCTTGACGGAGAGGAGATCGCCCTCCATCAACTTGAAATGGAGGGTAAACCCCTCCATCAGGCTGTGGATACGGGCGAACGTCTTCCACCCTCGATCAAGATACATCACATTAGGGGCTGGGAATACAACGCGAACTCGCGTGCCGCTGATCCCACAGCCCCTCATGTGCAGCCTCAGTGTCTCGGGCGGGTCCAACTCCATCGCCCTCGCAAATGGAGCTGGAAGCCGGAGGCAATGACGAGGCGCCCGGCGCAGCCTGACGAAGAACTCGCAAGGGTCGTCCCCTATATGGACCGCCGTGGGGGGAGGAGCCGCCGGTGGAGGCGAAGCTGGCGCGCCGCCCCGTCCGCCTCTTCCCCGAGCGCCTCGACCCCGTCCTCGACCTCGTCCACGACCTCGCCCCCTCCCTCTTCCCCTTATGGTTGGGTCTGCCACCAAGGGCGCGGAAGAGGGAGAGGTGCGCTGTCTGGCGGCGACCCTCGCCGCCACCGATGAAGGGCCTGGGTTACCTTTCTACATGAAGAATGAGAGAAAGGGGAGCAGAAGTTGAAGAAAGGAGGAGATGAGAGAGTGCGGGCTTCTGTGCTCCCCTCCCGCTCTTTATAAAGGAGCGAGGTGGGGGCTCAGCCGCCCCGCTCAGCGAATCAAGGCACGGGAGGAACAGGGAGTCGGGGCCGGCCCGCTGCCTCTGCTCGCATCTCCCGCTCCCACCATCAGCGACCCCAAGTGCATGAGAGCCGCGTGGCGGAGATGCAGAACCGAGGCGACGAATGAAGCGGCCTCGCCCCACCCCGTGATCACGGGGAGTGGGTGCCTCGAAAACCGCGCACCGGCCTCGTCTAGTAAATGCACCACGCCCCCATGCCCACCTCTGTTTAGGTAGGAGGGCGTGAACCATCCCCTTCATCATGGCTCGGCGCATGCTCGCGGGGCTTAGCCCCACGCACGCCGCCCACGTCGCCGACGATGCCGCGTTTGACGCGTGCCGTTTTGGGCGTGCGCGGTGGAAGCGGAGAGATATGCGGCGTAACCTAGGCCGCGCATGCCCGTGCACTGTTTTGGGCCTGGCCCAACAGCGCTCGGCACCGTGTTTGGCCCAGGCCCGGGGGCTCCTGTCGGTGTACTAGAGTAGGGGTACCCTATTACCCCGAACTTGTGCACGGGCAGTCGCAGCATCCCGCGGCAAGGCTTGCCGGGTGACCGCCAAGATCCTCCGCGGCTACTTTGAAGACCATTCAAGAGCAAAGTACTCAAACCAAGGCCCCAGCAAGAGGAGCTTGCCGGAAAGGCCAACCAAGGCCCCGGCAAGAGGAGTTTGCCGGGAAAGCCAACCCAGGCCCCGGCAAGAGAAGCTGGCCGGGAAGGAAACACGACCCCGGCAAGAGGAGCTTGCCGGGAAGGCCACTCAAGGCATACCAAGGAACTTGCCGCGATGCGCCACGCGCTCCGGCAAGGCGACAAGGCCCCGGCAAGAGGATCTTGCCGGGAAGACTGGCCAAGGTACCTCGGAGCCCGGCGAGCGACAAGCTTCCGGGCCCGACGAGATAGCAGCAGCGACAAGATGACGACCGCGGCAAGGAGCTTGCCGCGGGAAACCCCTTTTCGTGCCCGCGCTCCATCCCACCTACCAACGTGTCGCTCTGGAACCCTCCCAAGCACACGCGGCAGAGGGCCGTGCAGCTAGGGGTGTGAGGTGGCAAGTAGGCGCTGACAAGATCACCATCGTGGCGAACGATGGCGCCCCTAACGGTCCTTCTCTGCACTGTTCGGGCGACTCAGACGGGCATTTATTGCCCTTGTCCCCTGCCGTCAGAGTTAGGTAGGGTGCACTGTACAAGCAACTGTACCAACTACCTTGCTTTTTATGTTTTTACCCTCCTCTGCGTTGCCACCTGTCGGTGACCCCTTTAGCGTATAAAAGGAGGCCCCTGCACAATGTAGAGGAGGTTCGGCTCGTTCGAAACATCAGGCACACCCTCGCGCTCAGGCTGGCAGCGTCCATCGCTCCTGAGCAAGAATCCAATACACACAAACAAGCAGCAGTAGGGTTTTACGCATCCGTGCGACCCGAAGCTGGGTAAAACCGCCCGTGTGGCTCGCCTCGATCTGCTCTTCGCGCGGTCTCCGCCCCCCCACCGAACCGAAAGGGGCCCGGCCAGCCGACCCCATAGGTGTTCGTGGGTCAGCATCCCCAAACATCTTTGGCGCGCCAGGTACGGGTGCCAGAAGACACCAAGAGAACATCCCGGGGGCCGTCCGAAGGCTGGACGGTGATGGCGGCGCTAGAAGCGGGGCTCGAAGACGGGGCGGCAGGACGTCAGCATGCTGTTGAGGGCACCACGCCCTCGTACTCCGACCTAACGGCCTTGTTGCCAGCCCTCTTCCCCTTCCGCAGCCTCCCTACGCCAGCCGCCCAAGGAGACGACCCCGGGGAGTTCAAGGCACCGGCAACACGGATGATGGGGTCGCCGGTGCCGTGCGAAGCGGCGCCCGACGCCTAGTCGGACCCGCCATTCCGCCGCCCGCTACCCTCGTTGTCACTGTCGCTCTCCTCCTCGTCACTCTCGCTCGAGGAGGAGTCTTCGCTATCGGAGGAGCTGTCCACGCAGCACTTTGGCCGAGTGCCGAAGCACCCGAAGACCTTGACGGAGAGGAGATCGCCCTCCATCAACTTGAAATGGAGGGTAAACCCCTCCATCAGGCTGTGGATACGGGCGAACGTCTTCCACCCTCGATCAAGATACATCACATTAGGGGCTGGGAATACAACGCGGACTCGCGTGCCGCTGATCCCACAGCCCCTCATGTGCAGTCTCAGTGTCTCGGGCGGGTCCAACTCCATCGCCCTCGCAAATGGAGCTGGAAGCCGGAGGCGACGACGAGGCGCCCGGCGCAGCCTGACGAAGAACTCGCAAGGGTCGTCCCCTATATGGACCGCCATGGGGGGAGGAGCCGCCGGTGGAGGCGAAGCTGGCGCGCCGCCTCGTCCGCCTCTTCCCCGAGCGCCTCGACCCCGTCCTCGACCTCGTCCACGACCTCGCCCCCTCCCTCTTCCCCTTATGGTTGGGTCTTCCACCAAGGGCGCGGAAGAGGGAGAGGTGCGCTGTCTGGCGGCGACCCTCGCCGCCACCGATGAAGGGCCTGGGTTCCCTTTCTCCATGACGAATGAGAGAAAGGGGAGCAGAAGTTGAAGAAAGGAGGATATGAGAGAGTGCGGGCTTCTGTGCTCCCCTCTCGCTCTTTATAAAGGAGCGAGGTGGGGGCTCAGCCGCCCCGCTCAGCGAATCAAGGCACGGGAGGAACAGGGAGTCGGGGCCGGCCCGCTGCCTCTGCTCGCATCTCCCGCTCCCACCGTCAGCGACCCCAAGTGCATGAGAGCCGCGTGGCGGAGATGCAGAACCGAGGCGACGAATGAAGCGGCCTCGCCCCACCCCGTGATCACGGGGAGTGGGCGCCTCGAAAACCGCGCACCGGCCTCGTCTAGTAAATGCACCACGCCCCCATGCCCATCTCCGTTTAGGTAGGAGGGCGTGAACCGTCCCCTTCATCATGGCTCAGCGCATGCTCGCGGGGCTTAGCCCCACGCACGCCGCCCACGTCGCCCATGATGCCGCATTTTACGCGTGCCGTTTTGGGCGTGCGCGGTGGAAGCGGAGAGATATGCGGCGTAACCTAGGCCGCGCATGCCCGTGCACTGTTTTGGGCCTGGCCCAACAACGCTCGGCACCGTGTCTGGCCCAGGCCCGGGGACTCCTGTCGGTGTACTAGAGTAGGGGTACCCTATTACCCCGAACTTGTGCACGGGCAGTCGCAGCATCCCACGGCAAGGCTTGCCGGGTGACTGCCAAGATCCTCCGCGGCTACTTTGAAGACCATTCAAGAGCAAAGTACTCAAACCAAGGCCCCGACAAGAGGAGCTTGCCGGGAAGGCCAACCAAGGCCCCGGCAAGAGGAGTTTGCCGGGAAAGCCAACCCAGGCCCCGGCAAGAGAAGCTGGCCGGGAAGGAAACACGACCCCGGCAAGAGGAGCTTGCCGGGAAGGCCACTCAAGGCATACCAAGGAACTTGCCGCGACGCGCCACGCGCTCCGGCAAGGCGACAAGGCCCCGGCAAGAGGAGCTTGCCGGGAAGACTGGCCAAGGTACCTTGGAGCCCGGCGAGCGACAAGCTTCTGGGCCCGACGAGATAGCAGCAGCGACAAGATGACGACCGCGGCAAGGAGCTTGCCGCGGGAAACCCCCACTTCGTGCCCGCGCTCCAGCCCACCTGCCAACGTGTCGCTCTGGAACCCTCCCAAGCACACGCGGCAGGGGGCCGTGCAGCTAGGGGTGCGAGGTGGCAAGCAGGCGGTGACAAGATCACCATCGTGGCGAACGATGGCGCCCCTAATGGTCCTTCTCTGCACTGTTCGGGCGACTCAGACGGGCATTTATTGCCCTTGTCCCCTGCCGTCAGAGTTAGGTAGGGTGCACTGTACAAGCAACTGTACCAACTACCTTGCTTTTTACGTTTTTACCCTCCTCTGCGTTGCCACCTGTCGGTGACACCTTTAGCGTATAAAAGGAGGCCCCTGCGCAACGTAGAGGAGGTTCGGCTCGTTCGAAACATCAGGCACACCCTCGCGCTTAGTCTGGCAGCGTCCATCGCTCCTGAGCAAGAATCCAATACACACAAACAAGCAGCAGTAGGGTTTTACGCATCCGTGCGGCCCGAAGCTGGGTAAAACCGCCCGTGTCCCCCCCCACCGAACCGAAAGGGGCCCGGCCAGCTGGCCCCATAGGTGTTCGTGGGTCAGCATCCCCCGACAGAGTAGGTACAGTTATCTCATCAAGTTCTACTTTCCTCCCACTCACTTCTTTCGAGAGAAACTCCTTCTCTAGAAGGATCCATTCTTAGCAACAAATGTCTTGCCTTTGGATATGTGATAGAAGGTGTACCCAACAGTCTCCTTTGGGTATCCTATGAAGACACATTTCTCCGATTTGGGTCCGAGCTTATCAGGTTGAAGCTTTTTCACATAAGCATCGCAGCCCCAAACTTTAAGAAACGATAACTTTGGTTTCTTGACAAACCACAATTCATAAGGCGTCGTCTCAACCGATTTCGATGGTGCCCTATTTAACGTGAATGCATCTGTCTCTAAAGCATAACCCCAAAACGATAGCGGTAAATCAGTAAGAGACATCATAGATTGCACCATATCTAGTAAATTACGATTACGACGTTCTGACACACCATTACGCTGTGGTGTTCTGGGTGGCGTGAGTTGCCAAACTATTCCGCATTGTTTCAAATGTAGACCAAACTCATAACTCAAATATTCTCCTCCACGATCAGATCGTAGAAACTTTATTTTCTTGTTACGATGATTTTCCACTTCACTCTGAAATTCTTTGAACTTCTCAAATGTTTCAGACTTTATGTTTCATTAAGTAGATATACCCATATCTGCTTAAATCATCTGTGAAGGTGAGAAAATAACGATACTCGCCGCGAGCTTAAATATTCATCGGACCACACACATTAGTATGTATGATTTCCAATAAATCTGTTGCTCGCTCCATTGTTTCGGAGAACGACGTTTTAGTCATCTTGCCCATGAGGCATGGTTTGCAAGTACCAAGTGATTCATAATCAAGTGATTCTAGAGGTCCATCAGTATGGAGTTTCTTCATCCGGTTTACACCAATATGACCCAAATGGCAGTGCCCCAAATAAGTTGCACTATCATTATCAACTCTACATCTTTTGGCTTCAACATTATGAATATGTGTATCACTACTATCGAGATTCAACACAAATAGACCACTCTTCAAGGGTGTATGACCATAAAAGATATTATTCATATAAATAGAACAACCATTATTCTCAGATTTAAATGAATAACCGTCTCGCATCAAACAAGATCCAGATATAATGTTCATGCTTAACGCTGGCACCAAATAACAATTATTTAGGTCTAAAACTAATCCCGAAGGTAGATGTAGAGGCAGCGTGCCGACGGCGATAAAATCGACTTTGGAACAATTTTCCACGCGCATCGTCACCTCATCCTTAGCCAGTCTTCGCTTAATCAGTAGTCCCTGTTTCGAGTTGCAAATATTAGAAACAGAACCAGTATCAAATACCCAGGTGCTACTGCGAGCTCTAGTAAGGTACACATCAATAACATGTATATCACATATACCTTTGTTCATCTCGCCATCCTTATTATCCGCCAAACACTTTGGGCAGTTCCGCTTCGAGTGACCAGTCCCTTTGCAGTAGAAGCACTCAGTCTCAAGCTTAGGTCCATACTTGGGTTTCTTCTCTTGAGCAGCAACTTGTTTGCAGTTCTTCTTGAAGTTCCCTTTCTTCTTCCCTTTACCCTTTTTCTTGAAACTGGTGGTCTTGTTGACCATCAACACTTGATGCTCCTTCTTGATTTCTACCTCCGTAGCCTTTAGCATTGCGAAGAGCTCGGGAATCGTCTTATCCATCCCTTGCATATTATAGTTCATCACGAAGCTCTTGTAGCTTGGTGGCAGTGATTGAAGAACTCTGTCAATGACACTATCAACCAGAAGATTAACTCCCAGATGACTCAAGTGATTATGGTACCCAGACATTCTGAGTATATGTCCACTGACAGAACTATTCTCCTCCATTTTGCAGCTGTAGAACTTATTGTACACTTCATATCTCTCAATCCGGGCATTTTCTTGAAATATTAACTTCAACTGCTGGAACATCTCATATGATCCATGATGTTCAAAACGTTGTTGAAGTCCCGGTTCTAAGCCGTAAAGCATGGCACACTAAACTATTGCGTAGTCATCAGCTTTGCTCTGCCAGACGTTCATAACATCTGGCGTTGCTCCTGCAGCGGGTTTGGCACCTAGCGGTGCTTCCAGGACGTAATTCTTCTGTGCAGCAATGAGGAAAATCCTCAAGTTACAGACCCAGTCCGTGTAATTGCTACCATCATCTTTCAACTTTGCTTTCTCAAGGATTGCATTAAAATTCAACGGAACAACAACACGGGCCGTCTATCTACAATAACATAGACAAGAAAAATAATATCAGGTACTAAGTTCATGATAAATTTAAGTTCAATTAATCATATTACTTAAGAACTCCCACTTAGATATACATCCCTCTTCATAAGTGATCACGTGATCCATATCAACTAAACCATAACCGATCATCACGTGAAATGGAGTAGTTTTCAATGGTGAACATCATTATGTTGATCATATCTACTATATGATTCATGCTCGACCTTTCGGTCTCAGTGTTCCGAGGCCATATCTGCATATGCTAGGCTCGTCAAGTTTAACCCGAGTATTCTGCGTGTGTAAAACTGTCTTACACCCATTGTAGATGAACGTTGAGCTTATCACACCCGATCATCACGTGGTGTCTTGGCACGACGAACTTTGGCAACGGGGCATACTCAGGGAGAACACTTTTACCTTGAAATTTAGAGAGAGATCATCTTATAATGCTATCGTCAAACAAAGAAGAATAAGATGCATAAAGGATAAACATCACATGCAATCAATATAAGTGATATGATATGGCCATCATCATCTTGTGCCTTTGATCTCCATCTCCAAAGGACCATCATTATCACCATCGTCACCGGCATGACAGATTGATCTCCATCGTAGCATCGTTGTCGTCTCGCCAACTATTGCTTCTACGACTATCTCTACCGCTTAGTGATAAAGTAAAGCAATTACAGGGCGATTGCATTGCATGCAATAAAGCGACAACCATATGGCTCCTGCCAGTTGCCGATAACTTTGTTACAAAACATGATCATCTCATACAATAAATATAGCATCATGTATTGACCATATCACATCACAACATGCCCTGCAAAAACAAGTTAGACATCCTCTACTTTGTTGTTGCAAGTTTTACGTGGCTGCTACGGGCTGAGCAAGAATCGTTCTTACATACGCATCAAAACCACAACGACAGTTCATCAAGTTAGTGTTGTTTAAACCTTCTCAAGGACTAGGCGTAGTCACACTCGGTTCAACTAAAGTTGGAGAATCTGACATCCGCCAGCCACCTGTGTGCAAAGCACGTTGGTAGAACCAGTCTTGCGTAAGCGTACGCGTAATGTCGGTCCGGGCCGCTTCATCCAACAATACCGCCGAACCAAAGTATGACATGCTGGTAAGGAGTATGACTTGTATCATCCACAACTCACTTGTGTTCTACTCGTGCATATAACATGTACGCATAAACCTGGCTCGGATGGCACTATTGGGGAACCTAGTAATTTCAAAAAAATCCCTACACGGTGATACATAGCAATGAGACGGGAGAGTGTCGTCCACGTACCCTCGTAGGCTGTTAAGCGGAAGCATTATGACAACGCGGTTGATGTAGTCGTACGTCTTCACAATTGACCGATCCTCAGTACCGAACGCACGGCACCTCCGCGTTCAGCACATGTTCAGCTCGGTGACGTCCCACGAAATCACGATCCAGTAGAGCTCGGGGAAGAGTTTCGTCAGCATGACGGCGTGGTGACGATGTTTAAGCTACCGTTGCAGGGCTTCGCCTAAGCACCACTACAGTATGACAAAGGTGGATTATGGTGGAGGGGGGCACCGCACACGACTGGAAGAGATCAATGATCAACTTGTGTGTCTAGAGGTGCCCCCTGCCCCTGTATATAAAGGAGCAAGGGGGGAGGCTGGCCGGCCCTAGAGGGCGTGCCAGGAGGAGGAATCCTCCTCCTAGTAGGAGTAGGATTCCCCTCTTTCCTACTCCTACTAGGAGGGGGAAAGGAAGGGGGAGAAGGAGAAGGAAAGGGGGGCGCCACCCCCCTCTCCTAGTCCAATTCAGACCAGAGGGGGAGGGCGCATGCGGCCTGCCCTGGCCGGCCCCTCTCTCTCTCCACTAGGGCCCAACAAGGCCCATTAACCCCCGGGGGGTTCTGGTAACCCCTCCGGCACTCCGGTAAAATCCCGATTTCACCCGAAACTCTTCTTATGTCGAAATGTAGGCTTCCAATATATCAATCTTTATGTCTCGACCATTTCGATACTCCACGGCATGTCCATGATGACATCCGGGAATCCAAACTACCTTCAGTACATCAAAACATATAAACTCATAATACCGATCGTCACAGAACTTTAAGCGTGCGAACCCTACGGGTTCGAGAACTATGTAGACATGACCGAGACATGTCTCCGGTCAATAACCAATAGCGAAACCTGGATGCTCATAGGTTCCTACATATTCTACGAAGATCTTTATCGGTCAAACCGCATAACAATATACGTTGTTCCCTTTGTCATCGGTATGTTACTTGCCCGAGACTCGATCGTCGGTATCCCAATAACTAGTTCAATCTCGTTGTCGGCATGTCTCTTTACTCATTCCGTAATGCAACATCCCGCAACTAACTCATTAGTCACATTGCTTGCAAGGCTTATAGTGATGTGCGTTACCGAGAGGGCCCAGAGATACCTCTCCGACAATCAGAGTGACAAATCCTATTCTTGATCTATGTCAACTTCACGAACACCATCGGAGACACCTGTAGAGCACCTTTATAATCACACAGTTACGTTGTGACGTTTGGTAGTACACAAAGTGTTCCTCCGGTATTTGGGAGTTGCATACTCTCATAGTCATAGGAACGTATATAAGTCATGAAGAAAGCAATATCAGTAAACTTAAATGATCAAGTGCTAAGCTAACGGAATGGGTCAAGTCAATCACATCATTCTCCTAATGACGTGATCCCGTTGATCAAATAACAACTCATGTCTATGGCTAGGAAACTTAACCATCTTTGATCAATGAGCTAGTCAAGTAGAGGCATACTAGTGACACTATGTTTGTCTATGTATTCACACATGTATTATGTTTCCGGTTAATACAATTCTAGCATGAATAATAAACATTTATCACGAAATAAGGAAATAAATAATAACTTTATTATTGCCTCTAGGGCATATTTCCTTCAGTAAAACTGCTTGTATGTAGGGAAAAAAGAAACCAATTTCTTCTTATTTATAACTCCCCCAATCAATACTGAACGGACTGAATCTGATGTATCTAATGAAGTTTCCTGTGCAAACATACAAGCTCATGTTGTTCTTGAGCTTGAAGTGTCTAATGAACATACTGCTAATGAAGGATTTGATGCAAGCATTTTACATGCTCCTGGTGATGAACATATAGTGTCTAATGAGGGATCTAATGCAAGCATTTTGCAAGATCCCATTGAATGATTTAGTGTCTAATGATGATTTGCTATGTTGAGAGAGACGTAGAGATTTGTAGGCATTGATGATAAGCAAATTGTAGTAAATTTTCATGGCTTGAGGAAACGTCGAGGCTATCTATCAGAAAGTCCCCGTATCATGACAACGTAGCATAAATACTTTTCTAATTTGTTGTTTGAAACTATTGGCATACTTGTGCAGGATAGATATATTGATATGCAATTTGCACACTGGTTATAGGTGCAATTACACTTCGATATTTTCTGCCAGAGAATGAATAATTCAAGCAGGTACAGACCATGTTTGTATTCCTTATGCACCATGTTGCATTTTGTGTTTTTGGTGCTGAAAGGATCGAGAAGAGGTGTCTAGAGGGGGTGATTAGACACTAAGTGCCAAAAGTTGCAGTTTTTAATATTCTTAAGTTTAAGTGGAGTTTAAGCACAAGTTTAACAAACACAATACATATCAAGCAAGCATGCAATGAGTTTATGAGCAGAGGAAATTAAAGCATGCAACTTGCAAGAATGTAAAGAGAAGGGTTTGGAGTATTCAAACGCAATTGGAGACATAGATGTTTTTGTTGTGGTTCCGATAGGTGGTGCTATCGTACATCCACGTTGATGGAGACTTCAACCCACGGAGGGTAACGGGTGCGCGAGTCCACGGAGGGCTCCACCCACGAAGGGTCCACGAAGAAGTAACCTTGTCTATTCCATCACGGCCGTCGCCCACGAAGGACTTGCCTCACTAGCGGTAGATCTTCACGAAGTAGGCGATCTCCTTGCCCTTACAAACTCCTTGGTTCAACTCCACAATCTTGTCGGAGGCTCCCAAGTGACACCTAGCCAATCTAGGAGACACCACTCTCCAAGAAGTAACAAATGGTGTGTTGATGATGAACTCCTTGCTCTTGTGCTTCAAATGATAGTCCCCCCAACACTCAAATCTCTCTCACAGGATTTGGATTTGGTCGAAAGAAGATTTAAGTGGAAAGCAACTTGGGAAAGGCTAGAGATCAAGATTCATATGGTTGGAATGGAATATCTTGACCTCAACACAAGTGTAGGTGGTTCTCTCTCAGAAAATGTGTATTGGAAGTGTAGGTATGTTCTGATGGCTCTCTCCACGAATGAAGAGTGGGTGGAGGGGTATATATAGCCTACACACAAAATCTAACCGTTACACACAATTTGCCAAACTCGGTGGGACCAAATGGTTAAACTCGGTAGGACCGATTCAGCAAACCTAGTGACCGTTAGGATTTTCGGTGGGACTGAGGTGCAACTTGGTAGGACCGATGTGGTTAGGGTTAGGGCATAACGTAATCTCGGTGTGACCGATTACACAAACTCGGTGGGACCGATTTTGGTAACAAGCAAACCAGAGAGTTGGTCAGGCAAACTCGGTGGGACCGATTACACAAACTCGGTGGGACCGATTTTGGTAATAAGCTAACCAGAGGGTTTGCATTGTAATCTCGGTAGTACCGATTGCTCAAACTCGGTGAGACCGATTTTGGTAATGGACATACATAGAGAGATTACAATCCCATCTCGGTGAGACCGAGATCCCTATCGGTGAAACCGATTTGCTAGGGTTTGTGCTAGTGGCTATGACATCTGAAACTCGGTGGCGCCGGATAGATAGAATCGATGGGGCCGAGTTTGACTTTTGGTTTAGGCCATATGTGGATGTGGGAAGGTAGTTGAGGGTTTTGGAGCATATCACTAAGCACTTTGAGCAAGCAAGCCATTAAGCAACACCTCATCCCCTCTTGATAGTATTGGCTTTTCCTATAGACTCAATGTGATCTTGGATCACTAAAATAGAAAATATAGAGTCTTGATCTTGAAGCTTGAGCCAATCCTTTGTCCTTAGCATCTTGAAGGGGTTCCACATCCTCTAGTCCATGCCACTCCATTGTTGAACGTATCTGAAACATACTAGGTAAAAGTGTTAGTCCAACAAGAGATATGTCTACATTAATTACCAAAACCACCCAGTGAGCACTTGTGCTTTCGATCTCCCCCTTTTTGGTAATTGATGACAACATACATCAAAGCTTTAGATAAAGGTATAGAGAACAGAAAGTAAAGCTTTGGAAAGACATGTAACATGCATAGGCTCCCCCTACATGTATGCAATCATGTGAATATTGAATATAGGAGCATGCGAATGCGTAAACATGATAGAGTAAGCAATGTGTTACATGTATCTTGGCTATATGCATCAGTGCAAATGATGTGAATGTGAGAAATGTACCTTCATGCTCATGAGTCCTTCTTGCAAACAGTATGTACATCAGCAAGAACTTCTCATTCACATGACTGTGATGCATATACTTACCTTGTGGTCTTGAGTTGGCTTAGGATGGGATGAACCTACGCAGACAAGGTTAAATAACACAGATACACCTACTGACCAGAGCAAGCAAGAGAAACCACAAGAGAACCAAGACTGGGATGACATGTAGAGTGAGTACTAAGTACCACAATGGATATAGACATGTCCCCAAAGGTAAAGATATGGAATAAAATCAGAGATTTCCTTCCCTTAGATGTCTTGCTCCCCCTGAATCTGCATGGGATATTGGGAGAAGATAGGGAACAGAAAATCAGAGCAACAAAAAAGAAACAACAGAGCTTGAGCTAAAGCAAGCAACCAAACATGTCTTTCCCCTCTTAAAGACACATGGCATCTCTCCTCTTGAACACCAAGCATCTGGGGTCTTTGATGATACTACTTTCTCCCCCTGAGTATTATCTCTTTCTCCCCCTATAGGAAGGATTAAGCCTTGATGTGATCTCTCTCTCCCCCTTTGACATCAATTTCCAAGAAGGGCTCTTCTGGACATTTGATACAAATGGGTTGGTCCTCGAGTCACAGAGCAAAGCATCATGTCTAATATGATGCTAGTAGAGGACAAGATTCATTGAGTGGAGATGGAGCAAACAGAAATCAGGAATAAGTGGCAAGTTGGTTTTCCTGTGATGGAATCGGTGACTCCGAGTTGTGTGCTTCGGTTGGGCCGAAGAGAACAAACTGGTGTGACCGACTTCATCAGAGTGAAACCACTTGTCACTTCAGCTCACTAGACAAGTAAGATCTCACAAGGATATGCAAGGAATTAACTGACAGATTTGCAATGAACTGGATGCAGAAAATGCAGAACAAAAAGGAAAGAAAAGAAACTAAAAGTTCTAAATGAAACAAATATGCAAATGCAAAAGCACGGAGAAACACTAGAGAACTTCATCTAGAAATGGTCGGTGACAAAGTCACCTATGTTAGAGTATATTGACTCAGGAGTCAAGTGAGAGCACTTGATCATAGGTCATACTCATCGTTTAAGCTCAAAATGGGGTTACCATTTTTCGTTTAAGCATCTTGATGTATTCACATCTTGTCGAGTTGCTTTGGCTCATGACTTGGAGTAAAGCTTCTCTAAGATGGGATAACATACCTTGGGTGGTGGTGTTGATCTTGCTCATGTAGTTGAACTTGTGTGGGTTGCTCAAGGTTGATGTAGTTCATCAAGGGTTGGGAGCACCGCTTGGAGTTTGAGTTCATCTACCTACATAGGTTAGCTTTGGAAGGAAGAGCACTTGTGTATCAAAAATGACAATCATGAGACTCAACATAGGATTTGCCAAAGGATATGTTTGAATGGTTTCGTGCTTCCTTGTCTTCAACCACCATTTTGTAGAGACTTGGTGATGTAGAGATTTCTCAAGATGTGAGTGAGTTGCAACCTCATAGATTTAGATTCAACCAAGTACCTACACGGGTTAGATAACATGCAAGGTACAAATATATCCAAGACATATGAATAGCATCATAAGAGAAATATCAAGGATTAGTCATAGGCTCATGCCCGCATGTATCAAATGGAGTTCCTACTCCAAGTTTGAAGCATCAATGATGTTCAATTCACCTCTCAACCTGCGAAACACCTTCTCATCAAGTGGTTTAGTGAATATATCCGCTAATTGCTTATCGGTGCGAACATGCTTAAGGTTAATGTCCCCTTTGGCAACATGATCTCGAATGAAATGATGACGAACTTCAATATGCTTAGTTCGAGAATGTTGCACGGGATTGTGAGCAATCTTAATAGCACTTTCATTGTCACATAGCAATGGAACATGTTTCACATATATCCCATAATCCTTAAGAGTTTGGGTCATCCAAAGTAACTGAGCACAACGTGAACCATCAACAATGTATTCCGCTTCGGCGGTGGTTAAGGATACCGAGTTTTGTTTCTTGGAAGACCAAGACACAAGAGATCTACCAAGGAATTGACAAGTACCCGAAGTGGATTTTCTATCAACCTTGTCTCCAGCATAGTCCGAATCGGAGTAGCCAACAAGATCAAAAGAGGACCTCTTAGGATACCAAATGCCAAAATTTGGTGTATCGATTAGGTATCTCACTATCCTTTTCACAGCCTTAAGATGACACTCTTTAGGGGCAGCTTGATATCGTGCACACATGCACACACTTAGCATAATATCGGGACGAGAGGCACATAGATATAACAATGAACGAATCATAGAGCGATAAACCTTTTGATCAACCGGTTCACCATCATTGGTCAAATCAAGATGTCCACTAGTAGGCATGGGTGTAGTCATACCTTTGCATTCTTGCATATTGAACTTCTTGAATAGGTCCTTGGTGTACTTCGTTTGAGAGACAAAGGTACCTTCCTTAGTTTGCTTGATTTGCAAACCGAGAAAGAATTTGAGTTCACTCATCATAGACATCTCAAACTTCTCCAACATTAGCTTTCCAAACTTCTCACTAAAATGAGGGTTAGTTGAACCAAATATGATATCATCAACATAAATTTGGCACACAAATAGTTCTCCATTAACCCTTTTAGTAAAAAGAGTAGAATCAATTTTACCAATTTCAAAGCCTTTTTCAATAAGGAACTTTGCCAAGCATTTATACCATGCTCTAGGAGCTTGTTTAAGACCATAAAGGGCTTTGTGAAGTTTGTAAACATGATTAGGTTTCTTAGGATTGACGAAGCCGGGAGGTTGCTTAACATAAACTTCCTCCTCGATCTTGCCATTTAGAAAAGCACTTTTAATGTCCATTTGGTACAAGGTGATATCATGGTGATTAGCATAAGCAAGTAAGATGCAAATGGACTCAAGTCTAGCAACGAGAGCATATGTCTCACCATAATCCATACCTTCAACTTGTGTGTAGCCTTGGGCGACGAGACGTGCTTTGTTGCGAACCACTTGTCCATCTTCATCTTGCTTGTTGCGAAACACCCATTTGGTACCAATGATGTTGTGGTTGTTGTCGGGCTTCTCGACCAATGTCCACACTTGATTTCTCTCAAAGTTGTGTAGCTCTTCATGCATAGTGTTTATCCAATCCGGATCCTCCAATGCTTCCTCAACCTTCATAGGTTCAATGCTAGAGATGAATTAGTAATGTTCACAAAAGTTAGCTAAATGAGTTTTAGAGCGAGTGATTCTCCCGGTTTGGATATCATTGTAGATTTCCTTGACGGGATGATCCTTAGAAATTCTTGCTCGAACTCGTGAAAGCTTTTGCTTGGGTGGGGGTGGAACATCCTCTTCATCTTGTGCTTCTTCTTGGCCTTCTTCATTGTTGACATTGTCGTTCTCTTGTCGTGGTGGAGAAGGAGGTTGTTGATGTTCATCTTGGCGCGCTTCCTCGTTTTCTTCATCTTGGCGTGTCCCACTTGTGGATGCTTCCGTATCAACTCTTGGTTCACCTTGTCGTGAGGTAGAAGCTTCCACTTGGACGGACGAGGTACTCTCTTTCACTTCCGTTGGACGAATCTTGCCAATGGACAAGTCTTGAATTGCTTCCGAAGGGTCTTTGTCTCCTACATCAATTGGCAATTGCTCTACTTGCGAGCCGTTAGATTCATCAAACTTCACATCTACCATCTCTTCAACCTTTCGGGTGAAATTGTTGTAGACACGGTAAGTGTGAGAGTTTGAGCCATGACCAAGTAGGAAACCTTCATGAGATTTAGGAGCAAATTTAGAACGACGATGCTTATCAAGAATGTAGCACTTTGAGCCGAATACTTGAAAGTATCCAACTTGGGGTTTGTTACCGGTGAGGAGCTCGTATGCCGTCTTGCCGAGTAGCTTGTGAAAATACAAGCGATTTGTTGCATGACAAGTTGTCTCAACCGCTTCCGCCCAAAAGTGCTTTGGCATTTTGTTCTCATCAAGCATCGTTCTTGCCATCTCGATAAGAGTTAGGTTCTTCCTTTCAACAACTCCATTTTGTTGAGGTGTGTACGTAGCCGAGAACTCGTGTGAAATCCCTTCTTCGTCAAGAAAGGTGTCCACATTTGCGTTCTTGAACTCCGTTCCGTTGTTGCTCCGAGCCTTCTTGATCTTCACGTCAAACTGATTTTGGGCCTTCCTAGCGAAGTTTTTGAAGATCTTTTGGACCTGCGATTTGTCATCAAGAAAGAACACCCACGCGAATCTTGAAAAATCATCAATTATGACTAGACCAAATGAGTTACCATCGAGACTCTTGTAGACATTTGGACCAAAGAGATCTATGTGAAGTAGCTCGAGTGGTCTTCTTGTGGTCATGATGTTCTTCGTGCGGTGACTTCCTCCAACTTGTTTCCCTGCTTGACAAGCACTACAAAGTCTATCCTTGTCAAATATGACATATTTTATTCCAAGGATATGATCACCTTTAATAAGCTTATCAAGATTTCGCATACCAACATGACCTAGTCTTCTATGCCACAACTAGCCTTTAGAAGATTTGGCAATTAAGCAAATTTTAGGTTGAGCCTTTTTAGTGAAATCAACAATGTAAAGATCTCCTCTACGTATACCGGTAAAGTCCATTTTATGATTATCTCTACAAAACACTTGGCAGTCTACTTCAGTAAATAGGACATTGAAACCGAAATCAGCAAGTCTAGATACTGAAAGTAAGTTGTAGCCAAGAGATTCAACGAGCATGACATTTTGTATGGAGCTATCATGTGAGATGGCCACCTTACCAAGGCCAACCACCTTACCCTTTGAATTATCACCAAAAGTGACATACTTTCGAGGGCCGTCATTTTCAGCAAGCTCACGGAACATGTCTTTATCTCCGGTCATATGATCAGTACATCCACTATCAAGGACCCATTCCTTTCCTCCAGCCATGTAGCCGCGAAGATTTGCCATAAGACCAAAGTGTATCATCGCATCATCGAGATCATAGTCACTATCATCATCATCATCATCATCATCCTCATCCTCATCCGAGTATTCATGTTCAACATCATCTTGTGTTTGATCAATTCCTAGAGAGGGCAATTCATTAGATAAATGATCATTTCTATAGTTATCTTTATGAATTCTAATAGCTCTGGAAATGATATTGCCAATGATTCCAACATCCCCTTTGGCACTCGTAAGATTACTAAGCTCAAATAAGCAGTCACCAAATTTGGGATCATTGGAACTCATCTTAATCAAAGTAATAGACTTATGGAGGATTTCATCTAGATCTTTCAAGGACTAATTAGGAAATCGTTCCTCAAGAAATCTCCATATGGTGTAGGCACACTTGAGAGTTGGCAAACATCCAATCAAGTTTCTAGGCAAGTCTCTAGTGATAAGATTAACAGTTCTAAGATTGCGAATCATGTCAATATCTTCATCTAGGGTAGGGTGCAAAGGATCAACATGAGGTGCACAAGGGCTAGTAATGTACTTGTTCAAATGATATTCATTGAAAATCTCAAGCATTTCATTTTTCCACTCATGAAAATACTCTCCATCAAGAATATGCACTCTATGTCTAAGACTCCCCAAAGTAGACACATCCATCTTCCTCCAATGGTGTTTAAACCAAGGCAATGGAGACCAAAGCTCTGATACCAATTGAAAGGATCGAGAAGAGGTGTCTAGAGGGGGGGGGGTGATTAGACACTAAGTGCCAAAAGTTGCAGTTTTTAATATTCTTAAGTTTAAGTGGAGTTTAAGCACAAGTTTAACAAACACAATACATATCAAGCAAGCATGCAATGAGTATATGAGCAGCGGAAAGTAAAGCATGCAACTTGCAAGAATGTAAAGAGAAGGGTTTGGAGTATTCAAACGCAATTGGAGACACGGATGTTTTTGTCGTGGTTCCGATAGGTGGTGCTATCGTACATCCACGTTGATGGAGACTTCAACCCACGGAGGGTAACGGTTGCGCGAGTCCATGGAGGGCTCCACCCACGAAGGGTCCACGAAGAAGCAACCTTGTCTATTCCATCACGGTCGTCGCCCATGAAGGACTTGCCTCACTAGCGGTAGATCTTCACGAAGTAGGTGATCTCCTTGCCCTTACAAACTCCTTGGTTCAACTCCACAATCTTGTCGGAGGCTCCCAAGTGACACCTAGACAATCTAGGAGACACCACTCTCCAAGAAGTAACAAATGGTGTGTTGATGATGAACTCCTTGCTCTTGTGCTTCAAATGATAGTCTCCCCAACACTCAACTCTCTCTCACAGGATTTGGATTTTGTGGAAAGAAGATTTGAGTGGAAAGCAACTTGGGAAAGGCTAGAGATCAAGATTCATATGGTTGGAATGGAATATCTTGACCTCAACACAAGTGTAGGTGGTTCTCTCTCAGAAAATGTGTATTGGAAGTGTAGGTATGTTCTGATGGCTCTCTCCACGAATGAAGAGTGGGTGGAGGGGTATATATAGCCTCCACACAAAATCTAACCGTTACACACAATTTGCCAAACTCGATGGGACCGAATGGTTAAACTTGATCGGACCGATTCAGCAAACCTAGTGACCATTAGGATTTTCTGTGGGACTGAGATGCAACTCGATAGGACCGATGTGGTTAGGGTTAGGGAATAACGTAATCTCGATGTGACCGATTACACAAACTCGGTGGGACAGATTTTGGTAACAAGCTAACCAGAGAGTTGGTCAGGCAAACTCGGTGGGATCGATTACACAAACTCGGTGGGACCGATTTTGGTAATAAGCTAACTAGAGGGTTTGCATTGTAGTCTCGGTAGTACCGGTTGCTCAAACTCGGTGAGACCGATTTTGGTAATGGACATACACAGAGAGATTACAATCCCATATGGGTGAGACCGAGATCCCTATCGGTGAAACCGATTTGCTAGGGTTTGTGGCAGTGGCTATGACATCTAAAACTCGGTGGCGCCGGATAGATAGAATCGGTGGGGCCGAGTTTGACTTTTGGTTTAGGTCATATGTGGATGTGGGAAGGTAGTTGAGGGTTTTGGAGCATATCACTAAGCACTCTGAGCAAGCAAACCATTAAGCAACACCTCATCCCCTCTTGATAGTATTGGCTTTTCCTATAGACTCAATGTGATCTTGGATCACTAAAATAGAAAATGTAGAGTCTTGATCTTGAAGCTTGAGCCAATCCTTTGTCCTTAGCATCTTGAAGGGGTTCCACATCCTCTAGTCCATGCCACTCCATTGTTGAACTTATCTGAAACATACTAGGTAAAAGTGTTAGTCCAACAAGAGATATGTTGACATTAATTACCAAAACCACCCAGGGAGCACTTGTGCTTTCAATCTCCCCCTTTTTGGTAATTGATGACAACATACAACAAAGCTTTAGATAAAGGTATAGAGAATAGCAAGTAAATCTTTGGAAAGACATGTAACATGCATAGGCTCCCCCTACATGTATGCAATCATGTGAATATTGAATATAGGAGCATGTGAATGCGTAAACATGATAGAGTAAGCAATGTGTTACATGTATCTTGGCTATATGCGTGCTGTTGGTAAGATTCTGTGTATAGGCTTGATTTTAAACCCGCGCTACTGCTACTTAGCAGCAGTGCCTGATTTTAAAGCGCGTTGCTGGTAAGATTCTGTGTATAGGCTTTTCCCTAGTAGTGTTACATCATTTAGTGTTTTATAATCTGAACTACTTTGGATCATTAGCTGGTTTTCAAAGTGCATGTAGCTTCACATTTCTAAGTTATGTTGATATTCAGAGTGCAAGTGCCTTCGTATTTTTTAAGTTAAATGTTCGCCCCTGGTAACTTGAATTCATGGATCCGCCACCGCACACAAATCATACATGCAGGCTAGTACGAATTAAATGAAATGCAGGGACTTATGCCAGCTCGTCGTACAGGCTCACTAGAGCTCTGCTTGCGCTTGGGATGTTCCATGTACAAGTCCATGTTACCACTTGCTTGGATGTGTAGGCATTGTGCTCCTTGCATCCCCCTCTGCATTTTTGACATGACGAATGATTGATCAAATAAGAGGAATCGACCTTGCTGTTGTACCGGAGGACAGATACTTACAAGGTTATACGGGTGTGCAGGATGTGTACCAGATCCCGTAGCGCCGTCATGCTTCGCTAAAAAATGGTTTTGCTTGTTTCAGATGATATCTCCAGAAGAAATAAGAGTTAAAGTAAGAGTTGCATAGGCGTGTAAGCTAAGAGAGCAGTGAAAGGATATCCAAACATCGTCGGAACAGTGTACAAGGGAGTGATGTATGGATACCTAGTTCGGGCCAGCGTTTGGGCATGCTTGCCTAGCTAGAGTGCGGGTCACTTCAGAGTCGTTGAGGGTGATGCATTGGTGTTGGCTGGCCGTGCACGGATGCAGATCTTGAGTGGCAGCGGAGCGCTAGGATGTGGTGGACTAGACCATTGGTGAAGCCCCAACGGCCTCGGGGGGCGGAGGTGCGACGATGTGCTCGGTGAAGTAGCCCCAGTGAGGTGGGAGACGATGTCGGTGAAGCGCAACTGATGCGGTGGAAGTCGGTGTCTGTGAGGCACGTCGGTTGCGGCGGCCGACATTGTCGGTGGACCACCCGGTGCGATGGACGAGGGCATAGATGAGGTAGCTCCGATGCGGTGGTGAAGCGCGACCATCATCTTCATCATCATCGTCCGGCACAGAGGTGGGGAAAGAGACGAGACGAGGGGCGATTCGGACTTTGCTTGGGTTGGCAGTGAATTAGGGTATTGAGCAATCTGGGCGCGGAAGGGGACAATGGAGAAGGGAGATTTTGCAGGGCTGGAATTGGGGCCGCCAAATATTTCAATCCGAAACATGGAAGCGCGAACTTATTTTGTCGTCGTTCTTTTTTTGGGGGGATGGGGCGGGGGGGAGGGGGTGGGTGGCTGGGTGCTAAGCGTCCGTACGACACACGCGACCACCACGACACGACCCTGGTCTGCCTGGCGCGCCTACATTTGAGAAGGCAAACGAATCTTCTTTCATTTGCAAACGAATCTGTATGTATTTACAATACCCGTGTTTCCCTTGCAAATAATTAGTCATTTGAAACGAGATACTATAAATTAATTAATGATGAGTTATTTAAAAAAATCGAAACGGTATCCATGCTAACCTAGATTAGAGTGTGTCACATAGTTAGTTATTTGAATAAGAGTGTGTGTCACATAGCGATCTCCAATTCTAACGTGGATTTTACATTTCACGGTATCCACGCTACTTTTTTAATACAAATTCATATGTATATGATGAACAGCATGGTAGTGAGAAAACTTTGAATGGATTCAAACATATGACCTACAAAATAGCACAACAATCAAGTCAATGTCAACTTTTCCAAACCTAGTATGGCACGAATTCGAAATAATTACCCATATGCATGGTCCTCAGTTCAAATCTTACAATGTACACCAAATTGAAACAACGATATTAAGTCTCATACTATCTACATTTAAATGTTGTTTTTAGCCCCCCCCCCCTCGGCACACACGCTACATACTTCCTGTATCGGTCAATCTTCCTCTCCTAACCACCATAGGAAGCTATCGGTTTTCGACACACGTCCATTCTTTCTCTCCATGTTTCGATCTCTAACTCTCTCAACTACACAACCCCCTTTTCCACTCTATTACCAAATGTATTTACCTCACACACCCAACATTGCACCCCATGCCGAGCTCTCTCTCTCCCTCCCACCCTCTCTCGCTAGATACATGCATTGCCTATCTAGCCCACCAACCTCTCGTGCGCACGCACGCACGTTGTCTATCTTGGTCACTCCCTCGAGACTGTCTCACTCTTTCTTCCGCACGACGGGCCACACTTTCTCAATCTCGCTCTCTTTATGTGAGTCTCGATTAACCTTGTTTTCTTTCACACACAAATGATATATCTCCCTGTTCGGGCCTCGATCGACATACTCTATACTCTCTCGCGCAGATTGTCTATCTAGGTTAGTCCATCCAAGCCACCCCACTCTTTTGAACTCATGGCGGGCCACGCTCGCTCAATCTCTCTCTCTCCCTCTATCTCCCTCTCTCTCTCCCTCTCCCCCTCTCTCCCCCTCTCTCCCTCTCTCTCTCACTCTCTCTCTCTCTTTGTATGTCTTGATTGACCTCGCTCATTCTTGGACACAAACGATATATCTCCTTGTTTGAGCCCAATTCGACATATTCATATTGTATACTCTCTCACGCACATTGTCTATCTAGGTCACTCTCTCCAACCCGTCTCACTCTTTTGATCGCACGACGACCCACACTCGCTCAATCTCTTTCCCTTTATATATGTAATCGTTTGACCTTGATTCCTCCCACGCACAAAATATATCTACATGTCTGTGACTGGATCATCTCTCAAGCTCTATCTTACAGCCCTCACCCTTCCCAAAAGCTCAACCGGACAATATCTCTTCAGAGAATATATATCTTTTCAATGAATGTCGGACCACACTTACTTTGTCTCTCTATCTATATGTGTCTCGATTGACCTCGCTTTCTCACGCCGTATCTTCCACACATTGAAGCTACCTCTCCATCCCTCGCAAAGCCGAAGCTATTTACATTGCGAGGGGGACTCCAACCTTGGATTAATTTGTGTAGGCATTTATTCCGGCAGGTTTAGATTATATTTTCATAGCATTCGGCCCACAACTACTCCAAACACCGCTGCAACCCCCGCACCTCCCCCAATTGATTTCCCTCTAGCTCGGTCATCGCTTTCTCGCACGTCCTTTCTCGCCTTCAACGTCGCACCATGGTATTATTTGCAAAAAACTCTGTTGTTCTCTTTAATTATTACAAATAAGCTACAAAACTACACACCGATAGTCCGCCTATAATGGAACAAATTTCGACCCACAAATTAAAGTGCTACAAACTAGACACCGAGGGGCCCACCTATTATGAAACAAATTTGGACCCATATATAAATTAAAAATTTAAAAGGACGAAGATCGAACATGCGACCAAGGCCTTCAAGCCGCACGTCAATAGGCAACATACGTAGAACAACAATGTTTGTCGTACCCCCCTTTGTTCATATAATGTTTTTATATTACCACAACCTGTTTAATGGATAACATGTAATATTATTTTTAGTACATTAGTGTTGGAAATATGCCGTAGAGGCAATAATAAAATGATTATTATTATATTTCCTTGTTCATGATAATTGTCTATTGTTCATGCTATAATTGTATTAATCGGAAATCGTAATACATGTGTGAATACATAGACCACAACATGTCCCTAGTAAGCCTTTGGTTGACTAGCTCGTTGATCAATAGATGGTTATGGTTTCCTAACCATGGACATCGAATGTCGTTGATAACAGGATCACATCATTAGGAGAATGATGTGATGGACAAGACCCAATCCTAAGCATAGCACAAGATCATGTAGGTCGTTTGCTAGAGCTTTTCTAATGTCAAGTATCATTTCCTTAGACCATGAGATTGTGCAACTCCCGGATACCGTAGGAATGCTTTGGGTGTATCAAACATCACAACATAACTGGGTGACTATAAAGATGCACTACAGGTATCTCCGAAAGTGTCTGTTGGGTTGGCACGAATAGAGATTGGGATTTGTCAATCCGTGTGACGGAGAGGTATCTCTGGGCCCACTCGGTAATGCATCATCATAATGAGCTCAGTGTGACTAATGAGTTAGCCACGGGATCATGCGTTATGGAATGCGTCAAGAGACTTGCCAGTAACAAGATTGAACAAGGTATAGGGATACCGACGATCAAATCTCAGGCAAGTAACATACCGATGGACAAAGGGAATTGTATACAGGATTGATTGAATCCACGACATCATGGTTCATCCAAATCATCGTGGAACATGTGGGAGCCAATATGGGTATCCAGTTCCCGCTATTGGTTATTGACCGGAGAGGTGTCTCGGTCATGTCTGCATGGTTCCCAAACTCGTAGGGTCTACACACTTAAGGTTCGGTGACGCTAGAGTTGTAACGGGAATAGTATGTGGTTACCGAAGGTAGTTCGAAGTCCCGGACGTCACGAGGAGTTCCGGAATGGTCCGGAGGTGAAGATTGATATATTGGACGAAGGGTATTGGAGTCCGTAAGTGTTTCGGGGGTACCGGGCTATGGCCAGCATGACCAAAAGGTGTTTCGGGAGCCCCGACAAGTGTTGCAGGGCCTCATGGGCCAAGGGGAGGGGGCAAACCAGCCCACTAAGGGGCTGTGCGCCCCCACACCCTTTTCCCATGTTACTTGGGGAGGTGGGGCGCTTCCACCTGGCTTGGGAGGCAAGCCTCCACCTGCTTGGCTTGGGGGCAAGTCTCCATAGGGTTTCCCTAGGGAGATCCAATCTGCCCTAGACGCCGCCCCCTAGGGGAAACCCTAGGGCGCCCCCCCCTCACCCATTCCCCCTATATATAGTGAGGGGGTGGGAGGGCAGCCATACCCTTCCCCAGGCGCAGCTCTCCCCCTCTCCAACTCCTCCTTCTCTTCCGTAGTGCTTGACGAAGCGCTGCCGGAGAACCACGAGCTCCTCCATCACCACGCCGCCGTGTTGCTAGAGTTCTCCCTCAAATTCTCCTCTCCCCTTGTTGGATCAAGAAGGAGGAGACGTCCCCGGGCTGTACTTGTGTTGAACGCGGAGGCGCCGTCTGTTCGGCGCTAGATCGGATCTTCTGCGATTTGAATCGCCGCGAGTACGACTCCATCAACCGCGTTCTTGTAATGCTTCCGCTTAGCGATCTTCAAGGGTATGAATATGCACTCCCCCTCTATGTCTTGTTGCTAGCATCTCCTAGATTGATCTTGGTGACACGTAGGAAAATTTTGAATTATTACTACGTTCCCCAACAATTAGTGGGACTGGCTTGTTAGCACGTACTATTCGCCTTCACTTACTGGTGGGTTCCATGTGTGCTCTCTCTCTCCTCCCCTTCTATGTTTAGACGCACGGGCAAACATGAAGCACTCACGGGCGATGTTGCCATTGACCATATTTGGACGTGTTCACAAGTTACGACACCAGTTTCACGTACTAATAGTACTAGTCAATGTGTACGTGCAATGTACGTTAATTTGGAAGTATATTAAGTGCATGCGGATATTAAGTAGAATATTATTTGCGTGTTATTATGTGATTAGCACTATTTTGGGCATGAAATTAACTGCACACTAAATGGTTGTTTGGATATGAAGTATTAGACTTGAGATATTGGAAAACTGGTTTTTTTAGGAAAACCTATTTTGTTAGTTTTTTCTGTTAAGATCAGGCTATACAATACCTCGTTTGGATGGAAAAAGATAGGATAACACGTTTAAGCCTCCCGCTCCTCCCACACGCATGACTCTCTCTGCTGATCGCCTCCTGCATGCTTCCAACATCCCCTTTCTCTGCATGCTGCGTGACAAGGACGACATTGTAGTATGCATACACCAGTACACTGGACGTAGTTGAACCACAACAATGGCTTCCATGTTGATGCTGCCCACAAGAACGAGCACAGGAGCATAAGCCATGGTGCTGGCCTGCTGGAAACCCTGCGAGGGTTGGACACGATGCCACGCAACAGGCGGAAGCAGGAGCAGCAGCGACACCAGTGCACGGCAGGGCGGAGGCGTGGCCCAGCTAGGCACGGTGATGCCGAGCACGGGCATGGCGAACCAACTCTTGTAGTAGTTCGTTGTTGTCCACCGTCACCTCGTCGATGCCAACAAGCTCAACGTTACCATTGTCATGGTGCCGGCGTTGGAACCACGCCGCGGTGCGGCCATTAGCATGTACGACGGCGCCGGCGTTGGAACCGCGCCGCCGACGTGGCCACTAGCATGTACTATGAAGATGATGTGTGGAGCTTGCTGATGTTGGTCCATCGATCCAAATAGGTCATACGTGGACGATACTACTCGAGTATATAGATAACTCATTTTTAGAAAAACAAAGCTCGTTTTTGGGCTTGTAGAAAACTGGGAAGTACTTATCCATGGTTTAGTTAGATGATCCAAACGTGGTTTTAGTCTGTTACAACTGAAATCATGTTTATGCAAATCTGATTCTCTAGAATCTCAGCTATCCAAACAACCCCTAAAGGTATTGAGTGCTCGACATTGAAGCAGTCTAGGTCATTGGATGAGAAGGAATACATGTGGCTTGATGACGTTTTATATTTAATTTGATACGACTCTAGCAGAACATTCAATCGATCAAACTATAGATTTCATTCAGTGTGACTCCGACTTTACATTCATACGACGATCGATCTAAAATAAATAGAAATGATAAACGTTCAGATTTTAAGCATGGCAATCCGAAAGTTTTCATGGCAAATTTAGACGCGGCGGGGGCGGGGGCGTCTTGTGGTGGGAAGCGGCTCATCTGCCGTGCTCTGTGTGTTGTCGGGCCACTGACCGGCGGGGACGGCAACGACGACGGCGGCGTCTTGCACCGTTGTTGGCATACTCTTGGACATTGGCTCTAGCGTCAAGGAAGGCCACAATGTTCTGGACTTTGGTCTCCAGGAGCGAGTCAACTGGCGGGAGGACGCGACTAGCGTTGGTGCAAGGAAGTGGTCGACGACGGCCATCCATGCCGCTGAGGGGGGCACTAGCACCCGCACAGGGATAGGCGCTGGAAACGACGCGGCGGAGACATTCATGTGCACGGGCACCGGCACGGGTGCGCACGTTAGTGCATGCGCAGGCGCATACGCTGGCAGGTGCACGGCACTGGCACAGGCACGCGCATTAGTGCACGCGCAGGCGCATGCGCTGGCAGGTGCACGGGCGCGTGAAAGTCGGCGGGGACCTCGTGGAACCCCGTTGTATCAAGCTCGACGACAATGTGCCGCTCCCAACGCATCAATGCCACGGGGATGGGCGCTGGCGCAGACGGGGCGATGGGAGCCAGAACGGGAGTGGGGACAGGCGCAGTGTCTTTCCGTAAGGCCGGTTCAAACTAGTCCCAAAGCGCCTTATGTTCTTGAGACTCCGGCTGGGTGTCTTCCTCAGGAAACTGGAAGACTAAGGGCAAACCATCATGATGCGACATGGAGTATGGTTAGGTCAGGCTGGTTGGAGGTAGACGACAGGAGAATCAGAGAGGAAGAGAGAAGATTGTAGCGATACCGGGTAGTGCAGGATTGATTTTAAACTGTGGCGCTGACGACATTAAAAGTGGGAGCAGTTGGGACGAAGGTGGGCGGCGGAGCCTGGTCAAAGGGCTTGCCTCCCGGTGAGCCTGCGCAGTGGTCTGCTCGCACGCCACCCGGTCAGCCGGCGCAGCGGTCTGCTCGCACGCCTCCCGTTGACTCACACGCTTGCTCGGACGACACCTGCCAATGAGAAGCGGGACTCGTGGTGGCACGTAAACGCCCACGGTTTCAGTAGTGAAAGCGTTCGCCTTAACATGACAAGTCTTTGTTTCAAAATACCTTGGCTCTTCATTTTTACAACTTCTCATAAGTAGCTTGTCTCAAATTGAAGAAAAAAATTAAGTAGGAATATTTGTGCCATATCACGTGACCATGCTCAGTTTCATGAATTTGCAATCACTTTTGGATTTTTTTGAAATTTAAAATCCAGGATTCGAAACAATATCATAACCTGCATCATGCAATAAACTTTCAAGCAGTACATCTTTCTTGTTGTATTTTTTAAGAAAGGATTTGGTCAAACATTCTGCTTAGTTAGACTTCAGACAAGTTATATATGCAGAGTAAAAGGGTAATCCCTTTGTACCAGTGTATTGCCTGATAAATTAACTCAAGTACTAAGCATGAACAAACGGGCTCAATTCTGTGCTCATCCTGGTGTAGTACTCCTATTAGTACTAGGCAATGGAGTTGACGGGTGACCTTGGATAGCGGCGACGAGGGAATTGCACCATGCTCGTCACGGTAGGTAACATTGTCTAGTTATTAAAACATCCCTCCATTGTTCATCGGTGGTCATTATGGACCAGGGACATGAGGGGAATTTCCTAGGGCTAGAATTCTGGCCGCCAAATATTTTGACTCGAAATGCGGAGGCTTGACTGTTTGGGGTTGGCTAATGTGCATACCACGCACGCCGCCAGAAGGACACGAGCCTGGTTTTTTTGAGGATCAACACGAGCCTGGGTCTGGCTGGTACGCCGTTGGGTCCTACCATTCGAGAATACGAAAGGAACCTTTTAAATTGTCGAACGAATCTATGTGTATTACAATGACCGTATTTTCCTTGCAAATAGTAATCTCAACGTGGTAATTGATTTATGACGAGTTCTTGAATTAGAGTGAGTTTGTGATATAGTGATCTCAACGTGGATTTCACATTGCAAATTCAAATTTAAAAGATGAACTGTATGGTGGTGAGAAAACTTTATATGTATCAAGCATATGACCACACACACACACAAACACAACAACAATTCGATAAGTATAGTGCATCTATTTTTCCAAACCATGCATGTATGACACGAATTCAAAAATACTCCTTCTGTTTCGAAATATTTATCTTTTAGAGATTTCAACAAGTGACTACATACGGAGCAAAATGAGTGAATTTACACTCTAAAATATGTCTATATACATCCGTATGTGGCAGTCCATTTGAAATCTCTAAAAAGACTAATATTTAGGAACGAAGGGAGTAAAATATAAGACATGCATGGTCCTCAATTCAATATTTAAAATGAACAGGAAACTGAAACATGAATATTAAGTCTAGTACTACATACCCCCTCCAGTCCTTTTTACTCCGCGTATAAGAATTGTCTGAAGTCAAGCTTCATAAAAGTTTGACCATATTTATATGAAAAAATATTAATATCTTCAATACCAAATTTATACAATATGAAAACTAAAGTCCTGACGCATCTAATGTTGTTGATTTTCACATTCTGAATGTTGGTATTTTTCTCTATAAATTCGGTCAAAGTTTATGAGGTTTGACTTCAAACAAACCTTATATGCGAACTAAAAAGGACCGGAGGGAGTACATGCAAATGTTGTGTTTAGGTGGAGCTATGTAGATTGTTAGGGGTTAACCCCTCGACCTTAGATAAAATTGTGAAGGTCTGTTTAGGATTATTTAGATTATATTTATCCCCACCCTACCAAACACCGATTGGTTGTGCACCCCCCTCCTCCTCGGGAGAATATCATGTGCCCCCACACCTAGATGCTATATGCTGATACGAGTTGCTTGGAGCTTGTAGATCTGAGATATAGCAGCTCACATGATGTCTTAATATTTTTACAAGAAACCTTAATGAGTTTGAGAAGTGCACACAATTTGTACAAAAACTACTCAGATGCCCTTGGATCCCATATCCAACGACCTTGAAGCTCGTATCACCATAGCATCTAAGATGAAGGAGGACCTCATATTCTCCTGTATGTAAGAATATCATGTGCTACCACACCTTAGATGCTTTGGTGATACAAGCTCTTCGGAGCCGTTGGATTTGTGATCCAACAACTCCTCGGTGGTTCGAATGTTTTTTTGCAGAAAATCCCCCAAAGAGTTCGACCACTACCTACAAGCACAAAGACTGCTCAGATGCCATTGGATCTCAGATCAAACAACCTCGAAACTCGTATCAACATAGCATCCAAGCTGTGAGAGCACCCGATGTTTTCTCGCACAGGAGAATATGAGGTGCTCCCGCACCATAGATTCTATGGTGATACGAGTTCATGGAGATCTAACGGATCACCGTAGCAGGTTGAATGTTTTTTCATTATACGCTTGAGAGAGTTTGGGAATTGCGCAGAAAGTACAAGTACTACACATGTGGCATCTTCACAGATCATACGACCTAGATGCTCGTACCACCATAGCAGTTACTTAAGCTACGGGGAACACCTAATATGAGCAACAGGGAGCCGTTGGATCCAAGATGAAGTGGCACACACGAGGCCTGAATGTTTTATTTGCAAAAAAACCCTTGGAGATTTTGGAAATTGCGCATAATTACAAAGACTACTCCCAAGCCATTGGATCTCGGTTCCAACGATGTAAAAACTCGTATCACCATAGCATCTAAGCTGCAGGGTGGATGTGATATTCTAGCCACTGTCATTTTTGTTCGTAAACTTGAAAAATACGTGTAAATCATGCTGTTACTTGTCTAACCTTGTTCAGAAAAACCATCCTACACTGAAATATCGGAACAACACACGGGGGTCCCCCTTGTCATTGATCAAATTTGGACCTAAAACTAACAAATCTGAAAGACGAGATTCGAACTGGCAACCTGGACTACAAAGCGTAAGTCGATAGGCTGAAACAACAACGGTTGTTGGCTTTGTCCCATAACTTGATTTTATACAGTATAATGTTGAGTAGAGTAGAGGGAGTGCCTGGTCAACACGTGCATGATCGTTGATTCACTTACTGGTGGGTCCCAGGTCTACGATCTCTCTCCCCTCTCCATCGTCTAACCTTTAGACGCACGGGCACACACGAAGAGCGGTGCTAGCTTGCCGTGCTGTTATTATAACTAAAAAAGCTTGGAAAATAGAAGAATCTCCTAGAACAAGAGACGTTGTGGCTGGTCGAGACGGAGCTAACCACACCTATCCTCCGTGCCACGTTAGCATGATGAAGCTGTGTGGCTAGTGGGGTGTTTTCGACCGACTAGATGGGTCCTGAGGTTGAACCATACGTAGTATGTCTGAAACAATATATTTGTACATGCACATTTATCCTCTATGCCGAGACGTGGCACACCCTACCGTGCGGTTTCGGTATCCTCCCGGGTGGTGCACGCATATATTCTTCCTTACCGAGACGTGGGATGCCCTACCACGCTTTTTTGGGTCCTCCTCGGTCGTAGCACTGAAGCAAGTAAATGAGTCGTCAAATCACGAAAGTCCACCTTTCCCGCCGAGTACATTAGTGAAGCATAGTGGCTAGCTAGTTGGGCTAGTGTGACCGATTAGCTAGGCCGCCGCCACATTTGTTTTGTCACCCCTCTTTTTATCTCCTTGCCAACAGGTAATTTAAATATCCACCACGGCGTTGCTCTGGTCTTTGCGTGCGGCATGCGCGACAAGATTTTTAATTTTTTTGATTGACGGGAGCAGGCGCGGCAGGTTTTTTATTTTTTTGATTGACGGGAGAAGGCGCGGCAACAATTAGTCACAATGACTCCGCCTGTAAAACCACTGCTCCCTGCAGTGAAAAGTCATCGACTGGTGTTTTCCCATATGGTGAAAGCCAAAAGATTCTCCCCGCTCCTCGGCTGGCTCCTTCCGCCTTCCCATAGATTGCATTGCCTTTCAGCGGTTTCGCCCCCTTTGCTTCCTCTCCCCATTGCTTCTACCTGGTGCCTTGGCAGCGCAGAAGATCATGGAGTCTGAGGTGAGGCTCCTGACACAAGAGCTCCAGGCCAAGGATGTGAAGCTCAGGGCCAAGGACGTGGAGCTCCGTGAGCTCAAGGAGGAGAGGAGTGACGTGCTCCTCTATTATGTGCGGGAGTTCACGGAGCTTCAAAAGTGGCAGGCGTCCACCATAAAGATGCTCGAGGCGTCTGCAGCATTGCTGCAAAAGCGGGAGATATGATAGGCCGTCAGGGGAGCCGGTTGGAGCGCGAGCGGGCTGATCGTGACGAGGTCTAGGATCGCCTCATCCACTTGGTGGACCAAGTTGCCACACACGTGTTGCGGCTGCGCGATGCCTACCGTCCTGCCAGTGCGACCATGCCAGCCGTTGGGCTAAACCATTTCAACCACTCCGCCGACTTCAACAAACTGCGGCTTCCCGACCTGGTCTCCTTCTTCACCTATATCTCCGAGGTGCTGAGCCGTCTCCGCGCGATGGTGGGGGCGGAGCTGGACAAGGAGGGGTTGCAGGCTGCCATTGCCGTTGCCGGGCGAATCCTCTTAGGGCTCCGTCACCGGAATCCATTCGTGCCATTGGACGCTGTCTTTGACGAGCTGGCCCCCGTCAACCGGGAGCGGGCTCTGCGGGCGGTTGCACCCTGCATCACCAAGGTCACGTGCCTCGAGAAGCAGAGGGACTTCGGTGGTGTTTAGGCGTCCTCTGCATGGGCATGTCCATGTCTCGGCGCAACATGACCGTTGGATCAAACTCAGACGGTGCAGATCAGTCACTGTAGCACAAAGCGTGTAGGTGTGTTTGGTTGCATTCTCATCTCAATATAGTTGTTCCCTCTTCGTGTATTTGTGTTAACCTACTAGTGTGGACTGATGCACCCTTCATGCACTTTGCCAAACACCCAAAAGTGGGTCGAGAAGGGAACTTTTGCTCCCATCCTGTGCGCCCTTTATACACCCTGCCTAACACTGATTCGCGCTTCATATGGTTCATGTTTCGTGGAGTATTGTAGCACCGTACTCTCCATGCGCTGTAGACCTAGTTCTGTTAACATTGATCTCACCGTTCATTCTCGACCGGACAGTCGAAAAAGCGGTACTGTGTTAGATTACTATTCATATAGTTGACATGCACACAACATCATTTGCTATCGTCATATCTTACTACACTAGCAACAAGATTATGTAGTACTAACGTATGAACCACTGCACATGCCTAGTAGGAGCACTGTGTATGTTCAAGTGGCTGCCGTGTTTCGCACTCCTCCGTCGTAAGAGTGGAAACGCTTGTTGTAATCATTTTTTTCGTCAGAAAAACAGTGTACATGCTCTACCATGCGGATCCTCCTCGACGGTTGTCGGGAAACTTGCTACTCACTTTCACCGATGTGTGGGACAACCAACATTGGGGTCCACTAGCCATGCACTAAATTACTCCATAGTAGAGTGCCAACTTCACGGTAGACTACCCCGGTCGAAGCGCCGCAGTAATGCCCAATGAGCTGTCAAATCACAAAACTCCCTCCTTTCTAGCAGTAAGTTGGACGGACGAAGCAACCATATCATTTCACTCTTCTCTCTCCATTTAGAAAACCCCCACTCGCTTCCACATCTTGTTCCTCATTTCTTCAAGAAAACCCCAACCTGCTTCTGCCATTGTTCTTCTCTCCCAAAGAAGGAAAGGTGAGTGCATCAATGGTGTTGATTCTGGCCAAGGCCCGGTCTTGCAACCCCAAGACTGATCCTATAAATCCCTCTCTATTCTTCTTTTGGGTTTGTGATTATGGTTTCTTTTCTTTTATTTCTATTTGACAGTTTCTTGATGGATGCTGGAGCACCGGCCGAAGTGATGTATATGGCTCTGGCCAAAACCGTCTAGGCTCATGGTACAAAGAAGCGCAAGCACCCTGCCGAGACTACTGTAGACAAGCTCAAAGCCATCACCCTGTCCAAGCCCCCCTCTCCGGGATCCCTCATTAAGCATGTCCAGGTAATATCTCTTCTTGGAGATCTTTTTCTCGATCTTGATCGTGTTTTTCATCTAACACGCATTACTAGTACTAGCTGTAAAACTTTCTGGGTGATCTTGCATGTGATTTTTGTGTGCCAAATGACAGCTCTAAATTCCTCTTTTGACCAAAACACGCGAGAGGTCGACACTGATTTCTTATAGATTACTTTCAACTACTTTATGAACATCAATGCTACCTTTGAAGAGGGTATATTTTCCTTAGTAACTTGTGTTATGGATATTGCAAGTAATACCTTTGCTCTCGTGCCTTTGAAGACATGTTCTAGTGTCTTTGTTCACTCATTTCTGTGCATATATGTAGTCATATATGGAGTAAAATATCGAAAATCATCTTATATTTCTGAACGGGGGTAGTAATAAAATATTTGGTTTCTGTTTGAATTAGAACCAGGTCTGTGGTGGAGATGAAGTTCTCAAAGTCATGTCGTGTGAACTGGAAGACCTGAGGAGTTCTACTGCTAAACTATCCAGCTGCCGTGTCCTTGTCGCCACATGTCCTGAACTAGTGTTTTCCTGTAGCATTGTTGTCAGGCGTTTTCTCGAGGCTGTACTTGACCACAACAATTTCCTGGCTGTGCCTTCAATTACGAAGGGTGTGGTTCTTGTAAAGCTTCCCGACAAATCTAATGCGGCCTGTCTTCATCGTCATGTTTATGAGTGGAATGACCACTCTGTTAGGTTCTTCAAGGTTGATGAGATGGTGATGGTGCAGGTAGACATCTCTCACGAAGTCCATGGCCTAGTCAGTTATGCAGGGTTCATCCCGTAGGTCGGTGGCAAGAAATAGTCTGCAGAGTTTAATTAGTGCAACTTTGCTTGTCTGTAGTAAGTACTATTGTCCAGTACTTGATTTGTGTTTGTGAACCCTGTATTGTTTAGTACTGCTGCTTTTGGTGTGTGGTGAGTCCCGAGGACAGTCTATATTAATGTCTGTCCACTCAATTCAATCTGCATATTTTGAAGTATCCAGATCATCTTTTTTGTGAGCACGGTTTATCAATTATGGTGACACTCCAATATCTGTATGCACTGCAGGGTTTATCGCACCCACCAGGATTTCCAGTCCCATGGATGTTCGGTCCATACGATTTGTCACGACCTTTGGGTTGTCCTGCTTGTTGGAGTAGGCAGGGGCCGAACTGCCGAACTGATCTATACTTTGATAGATTTTGATGTAATAATCTGGCATGGTGAAACAAGTGTCCTGTGTGTATAAGTAGTACACCAGTACTATTTATCATGTGGTATATCGTTGATAGAATTGCAACTCTGATTGCTGGTTAGGAACTGTCGTTCGATTTCATTCTAACAGTTGTCGTGCTTTATTCAATTTTGTGTATTAGTCTTGCGATGGCATCTAAAACCAGTGCCGTACCGACCGCTTGCAATATGAAAAGCGCTGAGGTAGAACACATGGGCCGCCAAACATGCAGGCCCATAGGCCTATGGCCCAAAGTCTAGAACCGTGAGCCTGTCTGAGTATTATATTCTCAGCTGAACCCCCATAATGCCCGTGCGTTGCACGTAACATCAAGATGCATTTGTATGAGTACTTTATCTTGTGAGAGAAAAGGATGAACGAGGGAAGGCCTTATTTGCAAATGTGGAGAGGTGTGTGGGTACCTTTTTGCAAAATTGCCATAGTTTCCTTCTTATCCGTCAGATATAAATCGGACGACCTATATTGCAGGATGGCAGGCACACCATCATCACCAACTCGTCTATACTGTGTTAAAAAAACTCTGTTTTTATAATTATATATGTTACATATATTCCCCTTGATTTTTCTTATGTATAAAGTTATGAAAAAAGATTTTTATATTTCTTTATAGAGGGAGTATCTCTTTGTCAAATATATATTTATGCGTAACTAGTTACTCCTGTCGTTCTACTTCCTTTCGCTGATATGTGAGGCATCCGACAACGGGGTCCACATGCCATATGCACCAAATTAGAGTTCACAACTACATAGTAGACACACCCCGGTCGTAGCGCCACAGTAATGCCCAATGAGCTGTCAAATCACAAAAAAACCCCACTGAGGGAGTCCTGGATTAGGGGGTATCCGGACAGCCGGACTATATCCTTTGGCCGGACTGGTGGACTATGAAGATACAAGATTGAAGACTTCGTCCCGTGTCCGGATGGGACTCTACTTGGCGTGGAAGGCAAGCTAGGCAATACGGATATGTACATCTCCTCCTTTGTAACCGACCTTGTGTAACCCTAGCCCCCTCCGGTGTTTGTATAAACCGGAGGGTTTTAGTCCGTAGGACAACATACAATCATACCATAGGCTAGCTTCTAGGGTTTAGCCTCTCCGATCTCGTGGTAGATCAACTCTTGTACTACTCATATTATCAAGAATAATCAAGCAGGACGTAGGGTTTTACCTCCATCAAGAGGGCCCGAACCTAGGTAAAACATCGTGTCCCCTGCCTCTTGTTACCATCCGCCTTAGATGCGCAGTTCGGGACCGCCTACCCGAGATCTGCTGGTTTTGACACCGACATTGGTGCTTTCATTGAGAGTTCCTCTATGCCGTCACCATTAGGCTTGATGGCTCCTTCAATCATCGATAGCGATGCGGTCCAGGGTGAGACTCTTCTCCCCGGATAGATCTTTGTATTCGGCGGCTTCGCACTGCGGGCCAACTCGCTTGGCCATTTGGAGCAGATCGAGAGTTACACCCCTGGCCACCAGGTCAGGTTTGGAAGCTTAAACTACACAGCCGACATCCGCGGAGACTTGATCTTCGACGGATTCGAGCCCCTGCCGTGTGTGCCGCACGGTCACGATGAGCATGATTTAGCTCTACCATCGGACAATGTTCAAGAGACCGCACCGGCGACCGCTCTAACCCTCAATTCATAGCCAATTGTGCCATCCACGGAGGCCGTATTCTCAGCGGCGATCGAGCCGAATATCGACCTTACCCTTCACAAGAGCCGCGACGCCGAACTACCGGATTCTTCCCCGGCCACGGACTCCGAACCGCCTGCGCCCGTGCCTATCGAATCCGATTGGGCGCCGATCATGGAGTTCACCTCCATGGATATATTTCAGCACTCGCCCTTCGGTGACATACTGAACTCATTAAGCTCTCTCTCCCTGTCAAGAGAGTCTTGGCCGAATTATGTCCGACAGGATTGGGATGCGGATGACGAAGAAATTTGCCGCCCACCCACCACCCACTTAGTAGCCACTGTCGACGATTTGACAGACATGCTCGACTTCGACTCCGTAGACATCAACGGTATGGACGACGATGCAGGAGACGAACAGGAACCACTGCCCACAGGGCACTGGACGCCCACTTCATCATATGATGTATACATGGTGGACGCACCGAAAGAAAACAACGATGAAGAGCGGAAGGACTCATCGAAGGATTGTTCCCTCGAGAAGCAGTCAAAGCGGCGGCGTAAGTGCCGCTCCAAATCCTGCCTCGGCAGAAATAGCGATCATATAAACCCAGCGATAGAGCAAGGTGAGCCAGCAGACGACAAACATGGCATTGAACCATCGTCCGACCACAGCAACACGGAGAATCAAACCGAACAACCAGACTCCATCGAAGATAACAGTCCGGATAACATCACACCGGATAGACACCCAGAGCAACAGAACACCCATAAACGGCTTGTTACCACTACAAGGAGTATGAAAAAGCAGAAGCAAAGGCTTAGGGCTGCACAAGACACACTCAGAATCAGATGGAGTGAAGTACTCAACACTGAAGCAAAGTACGAGATTAATCGCCACACCAAGAGCTACCCGAAGTGAAAGTTGCTACCTGAATTCGATGCGGAGGCCTTAGATTCCTCGCAATGAAAAAAAACGGCCATCCGGCCGGACAGATGACCTCATGGCCAACATAGAGCGTCAAACGACGCTGCACATAAGCCAGTACGCGATCCACGCGAGGGCTCGCATCAAAAGGACGGCGCACCAGATCCATATACGGGCCACGCAAGCGCGCTCCAGTATGCAATGCAACACAACAAACATCCGAACATCACCCAAATACAGGGGTGCCACACACCCCCTATGTTTCACCGATGAGGTGCTGGACCATGAATTTCCAGAGGGATTCAAACCCGTAAACATAGAGGCGTACGACGGAATAACAGACCCTGGGGCCTGGATTGAGGATTACATCCTCCATATCCACATGGCTCGAGGAGACGATCTGCACGCCGTCAAGTACTTACCCCTCAAGCTCAAAGGGCCAGCTCGGCACTGGCTTAAAAGCCTCCCCGAAAACTCCATTGGAAGTTGGGAAGAGCTTGAAGAAGCTTCTCGGGCAAATTTTCAAGGGACCTATGTCCGACCACCTGATGCAGACGATTTAAGTCATATAACTCAACAGCCCGGAGAGTCAGCCTGAAAGCTTTGGAACAGGTTCCTCACTAAAAAGAACCAAATAGTCGACTGTCCGGACGCCGAAGCCTTAGCAGCTTTCAAGCACAGCGTTCGATACTAATGGCTCGCCAGACACCTCGCCCAAGAAAAGCCGAGAACAATGGCAACATTAACAAGCCTCATGACCCGCTTTTGCGCGGGCAAGGATAGCTGGTTAGCCTGATGCGGCACCAGTGACCCAAGTACATCAGAAGTCAGGGACGAAAACGGGAAACCACGGTGCAGCAAAAACAAGCGCCAGAATAAAGAAGACAGACCGAAGAGCACGGCGGTAAACGCTGGATTCAGAAGCCCTTGGCCAGGTCAGCAAAAGCTGCCCTCCAAAGGCAACTGAGACGAACTGTCCAGCCTAAACAAGATTCTGGATAAAATATGTCAGATCCACAACACCCCCGATAAACCTGCAAACCATAGCCATAGAGAATGTTGGGTCTTCAAGCAGTCCGGCAAGCTCAACACCGAACACAAGGGGCAGGATACACCAAGCGAAGATGAGGACGAACCTCGCAAGCAAAGCACTAGGGAACAGAAGACATTCCCACCAGAAGTTAAAACAGTAAATGTGTTACACGTGACAAAGGGGAGAAACAAAGCGGCACTCCTAGAGACACATGCCCCAGGGCCTATCACCGCGGAGTTCTGCCACTGGTCGTCCCAACCAATCACCTTTGACCATCGGGATTACTCGGCAAGTATCCGGCGTGCAGGATGGGCTGCCTTGGTGTTAGACCCGATAATTGACGGATACCACTTCACACGAGTCTTGATGGATGGCGGATATATCAGGACACAGTCTGCAAAATGGGGATAGACCCAATAAAAATTAGCCATAGCAATACTACCTTTAAAGGAGTAACGCCAGGCCCAGAAGCCCATTGCATGGGCTCCCTGCTACTAGAGGTTATATTCGGCTTGCCCGATAACTTCCGCAGCGAAAATTTAACTTTCCACATCGCTCCGTTCCAAAGCGGCTATCAAGCACTACTCGGACGCGAAGCTTTCACTCGCTTTAACGCAATACCGCATTACGCTTCTCTCATGCTTAAGATGCCCGGTCCACGTGGCATCATTACAGTAAACGGAAATATTGAGCGCTCCTTGCGCGCGGAAGACCATGCGGCTGCCTTGTCAGTCGCACACTAAACGGCCTCACCAACTAAAGCATCTGATAGGTCATTAAGACCACGGACACGGTTGGACGAGTCCGGTGCAGCTATATGTAATTGATACAGGTTTGATGGCTATACCCCTATTACAATACAAGGGTCTCAACGCGCGCAAACAAGTGGCAATCAGGCTCAACTTTACTCATTTTTGAACTATATATTGTTTATTTAGTATAACTTACCTTTTGCACGGCAACTTTTCAATTAAGTTCCTCTCTTTTTTAGATGACGATTGATGACCCACAAGTATAGGGGATCTATCGTAGTCCTTTCAATAAGTAAGAGTGTCGAACCCAACGAGGAGCAGAAGGAAATGATAAGCGGTTTTCAGCAAGGTATTCTCTGCAAGTTCTGAAATAAGTGGTATCAGATAGTTTTGTGATAGGATAAATTGTAACGAGCAACAAGTAACAAAAGTAAATAAAGTGCAGCAAGATGGCCCAATCCTTTTGTAGCAAAGGACAAGCCGGAACAAACTCTTATAATAGGAAAAGCGCTCCCAAGGACACATGGGAATATCATCAAGCTAGTTTTCATCACGCTCATACGATTCGCGTTCGATACTTTGATAATTTGATATGTGGGTGGACCGGTGCTTGGGTGCTGTTCTTACTTGAACAAGCATCCCACTTATGATTAACCTCTATTGCAAGCATCCGCAACTACAACAAAAGTATTAAGGTAAACCTAACCATAGCATGAAACATGTGGATCCAAATCAGCCCCTTACGAAGCAACGCATAAACTAGGGTTTAAGCTTCTGTCACTCTAGCAACCCATCATCTACTTATTACTTCCCAATGCCTTCCTCTAGGCCCAAATAATGGTGAAGTGTTATGTAGTCGACATTCACATAACACCACTAGAGTCTAGACAACATACATCTTATCAAAATATCAAACAAATACCAAATTCACGTGACTACTCATAGCAAGACTTCTCCCTTGTCCTCAGGAACGAACGTAATTACTCACAAAGCATATTCATGTTCATAATCAGAGGGGTAATAATATGCATATAGGATCTGAACATATGATCTTCCACCAATTAAACCAACTAGCATCAACTACAAGGAGTAATCAACACTACTAGCAACCTACTAGCACCAATCCCGGACTTTGAGACAAGAATTGGATACAAGAGATGAACTAGGGTTTGGAGATGAGATGGTGCTGGTGAAGATGTTGATGGAGATTACCCTCTCCCGATGAGAGGAGCGTTGGTGATGATGATGGTGATGATTTCCCCCTCCGGGAGGGAAGTATCCCCGGCAGAACAGCTCTGCCGGAGCTCTAGATTGGATCCGCCAAGGTTCCACCTCGTGGCGGCGGAGTCTCGTCCCGAAAAGTTCCTCCTTATTTTTTTCTCATCGAAGACCTCATATAGGAGAAGATGGGCATCGGAGAGCCACCAGGGGCCCACGAGGTAGGGGGCGCGCCCTAGGGGGGGGCATCCTCATGAGAAGGGTGTGGGCCTCCTGGCCTTCATCTTTGGCGTGGATTTTTCTTTATTTCTTTTAAGACGTTCCGTGGAGTTTTAGGACTTCTGGAGTTGTGCAGAATAGGTCTCTAATATTTTCTCCTTTTCCAGCCCAGAATTCCAGCTGCCGGCATTCTCCCTCCTTATGTAAACCTTGTAAAATAAGAGAGAATAGCCATAAGTATTGTGATATAAAGTGATATAACAGTCCATAATGCGATAAATATCGATATAAAAGCATGATGCAAAATGGACGTATCAACTCCCCCAAGCTTAGACCTCGCTTGTCCTCAAGCGAAAAGCCGATAACAATAAATATGTCCTCATGTTTAGAGGTAGAGGCGTCGATGAAGGCATCATGATTATTCTTATAACAGCAACATATATACGTTTTGTCATATGATTACTTATGTTCAAGTGACGATCTATTCATAATGAAAAAGTATAAATCATAAACCTTATTGGGCTCCAACAAACTATAATCTCAGTCATTGAAGCAATTGGAATTTATCATAACATCGGAGAGAGTCTATGTCAGAGCTAAAAATCAAGTCCACATACTGAACTATCATTTAGTCATCCATAATTGCTAACACTCACGCGATACTTGTGGTTACATAGTTTTAATCGGACACAGAGAAAGATAGGGGCTTATAGTTTTGCCCCAAAACCTTTTACCTCAAGGGTAATGTCAACAATAATGGTTCATGCTCCCCTACATCCAATTAGATATATATATATATATATATATATATCATGTTCTTTCCAACATGCTGAGCTTGCCAAAGGATAAAATGAAAAAGAAAAGGTGAAGATCATCATGATTCTAGCATAAGGTAGAAGATAATAATAAAGGATAGGCCCTTCGCAGAGGGAAGCAGAGGTTGCCATGCGCTTTTATGGTTGGATATATAAAATCCCAATGCGAAAGAACATCACTTTATATTGCCACTTGTGATATGAACCTTTATTATGCAGTCCGTCGCTTTTATTACTTCCACATCACAAGATCGTATAAAGCTTATTTCTCCCACACCAATCAATCATACATATTTAGAGCAATTTTTATTGCTTTGCACCGATGACAACTTACTTGAAGGATCTTACTCAATCCATAGGTAGATACGGTGGACTCTCATGGCAAAACTGGTTTAGGGATATTTGGAAGCACAAGTAGTATTTCTACTTGGTGCTGAGAATTTGGCTAGCATGAGGGGGAAAGGCAAGCTCAACAAGTTAGAGGAACCATGACAACATACTTTATCTCAGATATAAGAAAGACATAACTCATTACGTTGTCTTCCTTGTCCAACATCAACTCTTTAGCATGTCATATTTTAATGAGTGCTCCCAATCATAAAAGATGTCAATGATAATATATCTATATGTGAAAACTTCTCTTTCCTTATTACTTCCTATTAATTGCAACAATGACCAAAGCTATGTCTGCCAACTCCCAACAACTTTTAATCATCATACTCTTTCTATGTGAAGTCATTACTCTCAATAAGATCAATATGAACTTTTTGTTTCTTTTTATTCTTTTTATCTTTCTTCTATTCACCCAAGATCATGGCAAAATAATCAAGCCCTTGACTCAACACTAATCTTTATTATATATAGCTCAGGGACTTGATTACATAGAGGGATCATAAAGCAAAACTCAAAACTAGATTATGCCATAAACTTTATTCTACTAGATCAAGATACTACTAATAGGATCGAACTAAGAAAAACGGTAAAGATAGGAGTTGAGATTGTGATACGATACCAGGGCAGCTCCCCCAAGCTTGGCAGTTGCCAAGGGGAGTGCCCACACCCAGATACTCAATTCTTCTTTGTTGGAGGAGACGGTGGAGGTGTTGTTGATGATGCAGGCTTGTCATCCATCTTCCAAGGCATAGGTTCACCATCATAGAAAGATGATCGAGTCTCCGGAATCCTCAAATCTGCAGCCAAACTCATTCTTTTGAATCTATATTCATACTCACGGTTTTGGTTTTGAAGGTCATAGACTTGGGCTTGGAGGTGCTCGATCTTCTCATGTAGCTTGAAGATGGCCTCCTCGGTATTCTTGGCATCCGGCTTGTAGTTGTTGGTGAACTCCGCGAGCATTATGTGGCTAGCATTGATTCCATGCTCCACCATCCTTTGGCACTTGAAAACTTGTTGCTCCACTGCTTCGACCCTTGTCTTCATGCTTCCGGTCCCCTTTGGTCCGTCTTCATCGCGGATGTGCAGCAACCCATCACGCATCTCAGTGGTTTGAGGGTGTTGCAACACCTCCGCGAGGTAAGGGTTGATGACCTTCTCGAAGAACTTGTCCTTGGAGGTGCTTGGGGCCGTCATGATAACCTAGATCTGTCAGAAAAACAGCTCGAAACAAGAACTGGAGATTTTTGCGTGATACAGGATTCAAAACCTTCGGGAGGCTATATAATGAATTTTTACCGACCAAAATACGTAATGTGCAAGAAAACGGAGTCCGGAAAGCACACGAGGCACTCACGAGGTAGGGGGCACGCCCTAGGGGGGGCGCCCACCACCCTCGGGGGGCCCTCATGTCCTTCCCGGACTGCTACTTATTTTACTATTTTTTTATATACAAAAATGGAGAAATATTGCCTTAAAATTGTTTTGGAGTCGGTTTACTTACCGTACCACATACCTATTCCTTTTCGGAGTCTGAAACGTTCCGGAAAGTGTCCCTTATGTATTCCACCAGGGTTATGGTTTCAATATTTATGGGATTACCTGAGATATAATGTTTAATTCTTTGACCATTTACCACCTTTGGATTTGTGCCCTCGAAGTTGTTGATTTTTATGGCACCGGAACAATAGACCTCTTCGATAACATAGGGGCCTTCCCATTTAGAGATAAGTGTTCCTGCAAAAAATCTTAAACAAGAGTTGTATAGCAATACATAATCACCTACATTAAACTCACTCTTTTGTATCCTTTTGTCATGCCATCTTTTAACTTTTTCTTTAAACAACTTGGCATTTTCATAAGCTTGGGTTCTCCATTCATCAAGTGAGCTAATATCAAATAACCTCTTCTCACCGGCAAGTTTAAAATCATAGTTGAGCTCTTTAATAGCCCAATATGCCTTATGTTCTAGTTCGAGAGGTAAGTGACATGCTTTTCCATAAACCATTTTATACGGAGACATACCCGTAGGATTTTTATATGCAGTTCTATAAGCTCATAATGCATCATCAAGTTTCTTAGACCAATTCTTTCTAGACCTATTAACAGTCTTTTGCAAAATTAATTTGAGCTCTCTATTGCTCAATTCTACTTGACCACTAGACTGTGGGTGATAATGAGATGCAATTCTATGATTAACATCATATTTAGCAAGCATTTTACGGAAGGCACCATGAATAAAGTGTGAACCACCATCAGTCATTAAATATCTAGGGACTCCAAACCTCGGAAAAATAACTTCCTTAAGCATTTTAATAGAAGTTTTATGATCAGCACTACTAGTTGGAATAGCTTCTACCCACTTAGTAACATAATCAACATCAACTAGAATATGTGTGTACCCATTAGAGGCAGGAAAATGTCCCATATAATCAAAGCCCCAAACATCAAATTGTTCAATAACAAGTGAATAATGCATAGGCATTTCTTGACGTCTACTAATATTACCAATTCTTTGACATTTATCGCAAGACAAGACAAACTTACGGGCATCCTTGAAGAGAGTAGGCTAATAAAAACCAGATTGCAATACCTTATGTGCAGTTCTATCTCCAGCGTGGTGTCCTCCATAAGACTCGGAATGACACTTGCGTAGGATCTGTTCATGTTCATGCTCAGGTACACAATGTCTAATAACACCATCTACTCCTTCCTTATGAAGATTGGGACATCCCAAAAGTAATGTCTTAAATCATAGAAAACCTTTTTCTTTTGCTGGTATGTGAAGCTAGGTGGTATAAACTTAGCAACAATATAATTAGCATAATCAGCATACCATGGAGTACTACGAGAAGTACTTATAACATTTAATTGTTCATCAGGAAAGTCATCATTAATAGGTAATGGGTCATCAAGAATATTTTCTAACCTATATAAGTTGTCTGCAACGGGGTTCTCAGCTCCCTTTCTATCAACAATATTCAAATCAAATTCTTGTAGCAAGAGAACCCATCTAATAAGTCTAGGTTTAGCATCTTTCTTTTCCATAAGATATTTAATAGCAGCATGATCAGTATGAATAGTTACTTTAGAATCAACAATATAAGATCTGAACTTATCACAAGCAAATACAACTGCTAAAAGTTCCTTTTCAGTAGTAGCATAATTTCTTTGAGCATTGTCTAGAGTCTTACTAGCATAATGGATAACATTTAATTTCTTATCAACTCTTTGCCCTAGAACAACACCTACAGCATAATCACTAGCATCACACATAATTTCAAAGGGTAAATGCCAATCAGGTGGCTGAATAATAGCTGCAGAGACTAATGCTTTCTTAAGTATTTCAAATGCTTCTACACAATCATCATCAAAGACCAATGGTATATCTTTTTGCAATAAATTAGTCAGAGGCCGAGAAATTTTTGAGCAGTCCTTAATGAACCTCTTGTAAAATCCGGCGTGACCAAGGAAACTTCTTATACCTTTGATGTCCTTGGGACATGGCATCTTTTCAATAGCATCAACCTTGGCTTTATCAACCTCAATACCTCTTTCAAAAACTTTGTGTCCCAAGACAATACCTTCATTAACCATAAAGTGGCACTTTTCCCAATTCAAGACAAGATTAGTTTCTTCACATCTCTGCAAAACTCGATCAAGATTGCTCAAGCAATCATCAAAAGAGGAACCATAGACGGAAAAGTCGTCCATGAAAACCTCACAAATCTTTTCACAAAAGTCAGAGAATATAGCCATCATGCATCTTTGAAAGGTGGCAGGTGCATTACATAAACCAAAAGGCATACGTCTATAAGCAAAAGTACAAATAGGGCATGTAAAAGTAGTCTTTGATTGATCTTTAGCCGACACAGGTATTTGAGAGAAACCAGAATAACCATCTAGAAAGCAATAGTGTGTATGTTTGCATAATCTTTCTAGCATTTGATCAATAAAAGGTAAGGGGTAATGATCTTTCTTAGTAGCTTATTTAATTTGCGGAAATCAATTACCATCCTATAACTTGTGATAATTCTTTGTGGAATCAATTCATCTTTGTCATTAGGAATAACAGTAATGGACAGGACTTACCCACTCACTATCAGCAACGGGATAGATTATACCTACCTCCAGAAGCTTTAGTATTTCTTTTCTTACCACTTCTTTCATTTTAGGATTCTGACGTCGTTGAGGATCACGCACTAGTTTGGCATCTTCTTCCAAATTTATTTTATGTTGACATAGATTGGGACTAATGCCCTTAAGATCATCAAGAGTATATCCAATAGCAACACGATGCTTCTTCAGAGTTTTCAATAATCTTTCTTCTTCATGCTCTGAAAGTTTAGCACCAATAATAACAGGATATATCTTCTTTTCATCAAGATAAGCATATTTAGGATTATTAGGCAAAGGTTTAAGCTCAAACACGGGATCACCCTTGGGTGGAGGAGGATCCCCTAGAATTTCAACAGGAAAATTGTGTTTCAGAATAGGTTCCTGTTTAAAGAATACTTCATCTATTTCCCTTCTTTCATTCATGAACATATCATTTTCATGGTCTAGCAAATAGTGTTCTAAAGGATCACTAGGAGGTACGACAATAGAAGCAAGACCAATAATTTCATCCTTACTAGGTAATTCTTCCTCATGATGTTGTTTACTAAATTTGGAGAAATTGAACTCACGAACCATATCATCCAAGCCAATAGTAACAACATTCTTTGTGCAATCTATGGTAGCATTGACAGTATTTAAGAAGGGTCTACCAAATATAATGGGACAAAAGCTATCTTGTGGGGAACCAAGAACAAGAAAATCAACAGGATATTTAGTTTTCCCACACAAGACTTAAACATCTCTAACAATTCCCATTGCTGAAATAGTATCTCTATTGGCAAGTTTAATTGTGACATCAATATCTTCTAACTCAGTAGGTGCAATTTCATTCTCAATTTCTTCATATAAAGTATGCGGTATAACACTAGCACTAGCACCTATATCACATAAGCCATGATAACAATGATCTCCTATTTTAACAGAAATAACAGGCACGCCTACCACAGGTCTATGTTTATCTTTTGCACAAGGCTTAGCAATTCTAGCAGTTTCACCTTCGAACTGAATAACATGCCCATCAATATTATCAGACAAGAGATCTTTAACAATAGCAATATTAGGTTGTACTTTAACTTGCTCAGGAGGTGTATAAGTTCTAATATTGCTTTTACGAACAACAGTTGAAGCTTTAGCATGATCCTTTATTCTAACAGGGAAAGGTGGTTTCTGAATATAAGAAGTAGGAACAATAGGATCATTATAAATGACAGTCTTTTTTCAACCTTAATTGGTGCAGCTACTTTTAATTCTAGGGGAGGATGATATTTAAACCACTTCTCCTTAGGGAGATCAACATAAGTAGCAAAAGATTCACAGAAAGAAGCTACTTTCTCAGAGTCAAGTCCATATTTAGTGCTAAACTTACAGAAAATATCGGTATCCATAAAAGATTTAACACAATCAAACTTAGGTATCATACCTAACTCCTTACCTTCGTCGAGGTCCCAATCTTCAGAGTTGCGTTTAATTCTATCCAATAAATTCCATCTGAATTCAATAGTATTCATCATAAAAGAGCCAGCACAAGAAGTATCGAGCATGTTGCGATTGTTTTCAGAAAGCCGAGCATAAAAATTTTGCATAATTATTTCTCTCTGGAGCTCGTGATTGGGGCATGAATATAACATTGATTTAAGCCTCCCCCAAGCTTGAGCGAGGCTTTCTCCTTCACGAAGCCAGAAATTATATATATAATTGCGATCACGATGAACAAGATGCATAGGGTAATATTTTTGATGAAATTCCAACTTCAATCTTTTATAGTCCCATGATCTCATATCATCACATTGTCTATACCATACCAATGCGTCTCCCTTCAAAGAAAAAGGGAAGACCTTCTTCTTAGCAACATCATCGGGTATACCTGCAAGCTTAAATAATCCACAAACTTCATCCACATATATTAAGTGCTCATCAGGATGCTTTGTTCCATCTCCTGTAAAAGGATCAACTAGCAGTTTTTCTATCATACCCGAAGGATACTCATAAGGAATTTCATTTTCAATAGGTTCAGTAGGTTGAGGAGCAACTCTTTGCTATACTGGATGGGGTGAAGATACCCCAAACAAGCCCCTCAGAGAATTACTTTCCATAGTAACAAGTGACAGTAAATTTCAGCACACTATATAAATTTTTCCTTACCAAATTCCACCTACCAAAGGCGCTACACTCCCCGGCAACGGCGCCAGAAAAGATTCTTGATGACCCACAAGTATAGGGGATCTATCGTAGTCCTTTCGATAAGTGAGAGTGTCGAACCCAACGAGGAGCAGAAGGAAATGATAAGCAGTTTTCAGCAAGGTATTCTCTGCAAGTTCTGAAATAAGTGGTAACAAATAGTTTTGTGATAGGATAAATTGTAACGAGCAACAAGTAACAAAAGTAAATAAAGTGCAGCAAGATGGCCCAATCCTTTTGTAGCAAAGGACAAGCCGGAACAAACTCTTATAATAGGAAAAGCACTCCCGAGGACACATGGGCGTCAAGCTAGTTGTCAGTGTACTAGAGTAGGGGTAC
>NC_041392.1:551339878-551352268 GCF_002162155.2 Triticum dicoccoides | reverse complement strand
TTGCCGGGTGACCGCCAGGACCCTCCATGGTTCCCTTAAAGACCATTCAAGAACAAAGTACTCAAACCAAGGCCCCGACAAGAGGAGCTTGCCGGGAAGAGACGAGACCCCGGCAAGAGGAGCTTGCCGGGAAGGCCACTCAAGACATACCAAGAAAGCTTGCCGCGATGCGCCCTGCGTCCCGGCAAGATCCGGCAAGCGACAAGCTTCCGGACGCGACAAGACGACGGCCGCGGCAAGGAGCTTGCCGCGGGAAACCCCCACTGCATGCCCGCGCTCCAGCTCACCTGCTAACGTGTCGCTCTGGGACTCTTCCAGAGCGCACGTGGCGGGAGGTCGTGCAACTAGGGGTACGTGGTGGCAAGCGGAGATGAAGAGAAGCCCATCGTGGCAAACGGTGGCGCTCCTAACGGTCACCTTTTGCACTGTTTAGGAGACTCAGACAGGCATTTAATTCCCTTGTCCCCTGCCGTCAGAGTTAGGTAGGGTGCACTGTATCCACAGTAGCGGTAGCTATACCTACCACATCCTTTTTCCATTTTTACCCTTCTTGTCTGCGTTGCCCCCTGTCGGTGACCCCTTGAGTATAAAAGGAGGCCCAAGCGCAACGTAGAAGGGGTTCCGCATTTCGGGAACTCAGAAGAACACTCTCACGCTCAGTCTGGCAGCGTCCATCGCTCCTGAGCAAGAATCTAATATACACAAACAAGCAGCAGTAGGGTTTTACGCATCCGTGCGGCCCGAAGCTGGGTAAAAAATCGCCCCGCGTGCACTGCCTCGATCCGCTCTTGGTGCGCTCTCCGCCCCCCACCAAACCGAGAAAGGGGCCCTGTCCCCATAGGTGTTGGCGGGAATTAGCATCGCCCCCGACATCTCTGGCGCGCCAGGTAGGGGGCGTCGAGATCGTGCGAACCCGATCCGGCGTGCACGCAAGCTAGATCTTCATCGTCTTCATCGGCATGCCACCGAAGAAGAAGAATTCGGAGGCAGCTATTCCGTCCGCGTCGCTTCCACCGCCTCCGGAGCAAACGGATGGTGGAGTGGACGCCGGCGGAGGAATGGGCGTCGACGAAGGTGCCCACAGCGCTGCCAAGTCCAAGGACAAGGCAGCACAGACCTCGGCGTCCATGCGCGCTCCGCGTCCCTCTCAGGAGGCGCGGGACCAGCAGCGTCATAGCGTTCGCAGCGCCATATGCTCGCTGACCCGAGATCAAGCAGGTGGTTCGCGCGGCGTTCAAGACCAGCATGCACGCTAGCATGCTGGCCCCAGCGAGGTACGGTCGCCGGCACGGGACGCTGCTCCTTCTAACTTGGTTAGGAGTCCGAGCACGCCCCTCTCCTCGCACTGTTCACCTCTGCCGCCCACCACCCCAGCAGAAGCCTTGGCGCGGGCCCAGCTGCTCCTGGACTATCCTCCGACGGCGGACAAGACCGACGAATGGAGGGCCACTATCCAAAGCCTCATCGGCTTTGCTAACGGCGACACTGCGCGGCAACCAAGCATCTCGCTGCCACGGCAGGGCAACCAGACGCGAGCCGATGGCGACAAAACGGAGGGAGGTGCGACTTCCATGCACTCTCCACTACGAAGGCCAAAATCGCCGACTCGCTGGGTCCACCCCAACAGCGGCTCCACCGCGTCCTCGGACCCACGAGCTCGTCGCGACCAGCGCCAAGTTCTCCATGAACGGCAAAAAGAAGATGCTCGAACCCACATCGAGTGCCGAAGAGAAGCACGACATCAATCCGACAAGCGCGCTGGGCTTACTGTTGACATGCATGCGCCAGGGGAGCCAGGCGATCTGCCGTACGCGGTAGGTTGTCCTGCGTTCACCCGTGAGCTGCGGCAAGTCCAGTGGCCCAGCACAAAGAATTTCAAGCCAGACGTGCCAGAGAAGTACGACGGCAAGACGCATCTGTCGGAGTTCCTCAACATCTACACCATTGCAGTACAAGCTGACGGGGGACGAGATGACAAGATCCGTGCCAACTACTTCCCGCTGGTGCTCAAGCCCAATGCCAGGTCCTGGCTCATGCACTTGCCGGACAACTCCATATCTTCCTGGGCTGATCTATGCCATCAGTTTGTCGGCGCCTTTACAGGCGGCCACAAGCCACATGGCCAAGAGAGCGATCTTCATCTGCTCGCCCAGAAGGAAGGAGAGCCACTGCGCAAGTACATTCAAAGATTCAGCCGTGTGCAGCATAACATCCCAAACGTCCACCCCGCCGCGATCATTAGCGCGTTCCATCAGAACGTGCAAAATCGAAGGATGAGGGAGGAGATGGCGATGTGTAAGATCAGAGATGTCAGCGAGCTTTACGCCCTGGCTAACAAGTGTGCACGCGCTGAAGAGGGGAGGAGGCTCCCCGGAGAGAGTACAGGAGCAGGAGGATCTGACAGTGAGGATGCCGCCCCGGCAAGGAAAGGCCGGCGGCGGAACCACAGAAGGAATAAGGGTAAGGAAGTGCTAGCTGTTGAGCAGACCGGCAACGGTGGTGGCGCCAAGGAAGCTAAGGCTGGTGGCTCCGACAAGGAGGTCCATCCTGTGGCGGCCGCCGACAAGCAGGACAGCTCCGGCAGGCAGTATTGCAAGATTCACCGCACCAAGGGTCACGATCACCAGAACTGCAAGAAGGTCGAACAGCTCGCTGAGCAACAGAAAGCTGAATACGAGCGACGCGACAAAGAGAAGGCCCAGGAAAGAACTGGTGAATCTGGCAAGAAGCGCCCCGGCCGGGGGGGACGCCGCGGCAAGGCCAAGCAGCGGCAAGGAGACAGGCCTCCCCGCGGCCGTGACAAGGATGAAGATGACGACGATGACGAAGACGTGGATGATGATGAGGCCGATGAGCAGGAATTTCAGAAAGCCACAGAGGTCCTGTGCGTTGACGGTGGCGCCTCTCTGCATACTTCGCACCGCCAGCTCAAACAGTGGATGCGGGAAGTGAATGCAGTAGAGCCCTCCATAGAGTCACGCAAGCCCCTGAAATGGTCCAGCACGCCTATCATCTTCGACATTGGGGATCACCCTGATCGCGTAACTGCGGTCGGGTGCTTGCCGATGTTGGTCTCACCAACTATCCGCAACCTCAAGGTCACAAAGATGCTAGTTGACGGCGGGGCCGGCTTGAATCTCATCTCCTCCGCGGTCCTTCACAAACTTCAGATCCCTGACAGCGAGCTCGAAGAGACTGGCACATTCCAAGGAATCAACCCGGGAAGGAGCAAGCCGAAAGGGAAGATCACGCTGCCGGTCACACTTGGCAGCGAGCTGAATTTCAGAACTGAGAGGGTCACGTTTGACGTTGCCAATTTTCCATTGCCCTACAATGGGATCCTTGGCCGTCCAGCGCTCGCCAAGTTTATGGCAGCCTCTCACTATGCTTACAACATGCTCAAAATGCCAGGCCCGATAAGTGTCATCTCTGTCCCCGGCGACAAGAAGGATGCCCTTATCTGCGCCGACAAGATCTACCGAGAAGCAGCAGCCGCAGCTGATCACCATACACTTACCACTGAAGCTCCCGGGGGGAAGAAGAAGGCCAAGTCCAGCAAGAGCTCTGATGCCCACTCCGACAAGCGCACCTCTTCAGAGTGCTGCGCTGCCATCGAGGACGCACCATCGAGCTCCACTGGCAAGTGCAAGAAGACGATGGCAGCTCCACCCGAGACCAAGAAGGTGTCCGCCAAGGAGGACGGCACTGGTGGTACCTTCACCATCAGTGCCACGCTTGACCCCAAATAGGAAAGCGTGCTCGTTTCCTGCGGGCGAATGTCGACGTGTTTGCATGGCAACCGTCTGATATCCCCGGTGTTCCCAGGAGAGTAATCGAGCACCACCTTGCCGTCTGTCCTCATGCGCGGCCCGTCAAACAGAGAGTCAGGAAGCAAGCGGTGGAGCGCCAAGAGTTCATTGCAGAAGAAATCAGGAAATTGGAAGCAGCAGGCCTTGTTAGAGGAGTGCTCCATCCCACGTGGCTGGCCAATCCTGTAGTCGTGCGCAAGGCGAACGGGAAATGGAGGCTTTGTATAGACTTCACTGATGTCAATAAAGCTTGTCCCAAAGATCCATTTCCCTTGCCACGCATTGACCAGATTGTTGACTCCACAGCTGGATGTGATTTGCTTTCATTTCTTGATGCGTATTCAGGATACCATCAAATCTTCATGGCAGAAGAGGATGAGGAGAAAACCGCATTCATCACCCCTTGTGGCACATACTGTTTTGTACGGATGCCTTTTGGGTTGAAGAATGCTGGTTCAACATTTGCAAGAGTAGTCCACGTCGCCTTTGAGCCACAGATACGCAGAAATGTGGAAGCCTACATGGATGATATAGTGGTCAAGAGCAAGGACAAGGCTACCCTGATTCAAGATTTAGAAGAAACTTTTGCAAATCTGCGCAAGATCAACCTCAAGCTCAACCCCGAGAAGTGCGTGTTTGGAGTCCCTTCTGGCAAGCTTCTCGGGTTCTTTGTATCTCAGCGGGGAATTGAAGCCAACCCCGACAAGATTAAGGCCATCGAGCAGATCGAAGCACCGAAGCACGTCAAGGATGTGCGAAGGCTTGCCGGTTGCGTGGCTGCTCTCAGCAGGTTTATCTCTAAGTCTGCTGAGCGCGCCCTGCCATTTTTCAAAATATTGAAAAAGGCAGGTCCAATGAAATGGACTCCGGAAGCGGAGGCTGCGCTGCGGGACTTGAAGAGGTACCTGTCCTCCACTCCAATACTTGTCGCACCTAAGCCACAAGAGAAGTTGCTGCTGTACCTAGCGGCAACCAATCAAGTGGTTAGTGCTGCGTTAGTAGCGGAGAGAGAGGCGGATGATGAGCCGGCAATCGCAGCAAGTGAATCCAACGACAAGCAGGGGGCTTCTCCAACAAGTTCTGGTCCGGCAAGCTCTGGTCCGGCAAGCTCTGGTCCCGACGAAGAAGAATCTGCGCAGATGTGCAAGGACGTGCAGAAGAAGGTGGTGCAGCGCCCAGTTTACTTTGTCAGCTCCCTTCTCCAGGGGGCTAGGTCGAGATACTCTGGTGTGCAAGAACTGCTTTTCGGCCTTCTCATGGCCTCGAGAAAGCTGCGCCATTACTTCCAGGCACACGAGATCACAGTCGTCACTCGCTTTCCGCTGAAAAGGATACTGCAGAATCCAGAAGCAACAGGCAGGATAGTCGAGTGGGCCTTGGAACTGTCAAGCTTTGGCCTCAAGTTTGAGAGCACTACAACTATCCAAAGCAGGGCATTGGCAGAGTTCATAGCAGAGTGGACGCCAACTCCAGATGAAGAAATTCCGGAGACGAGCATCCCCGTCAAGGAGACAAGCAAAGAGTGGTTGATGTACTTTGATGGTGCCTTCTCGCTGCAAGGCGACGGTGCTGGCGTGCTGCTTATCGCACCCACCGGAGAGCACCTCAAATACATAGTCCAGATGCACTTTCCCAAAGAGCAAGCAACCAACAATACTGCAGAGTATGAAGGGTTGCTTGCCGGTCTTAGAATAGCAGCCGACCCTGGGATCAAGAAGCTCGTAATCAGGGGTGACTCGCAGCTTGTCGTCCGCCAAGTGAACAAGAACTACCAGAGCCCGTTGATGGAAGCATATGTTGATGAAGTGAGGAAGCTAGAAGAGCGCTTTGACGGCCTGCAAATGGAGCATATCCCAAGAGCTCAGAATGACATTGCTGATGGCCTGTCGAAATGCGCTGCACTAAAGTTGCCTGTGGAACCAGGGATCTTTGTGCTTAAGCTGACTCAACCTTCCGTGGCACCATCAACTGGACAGAATAAAAAGAGGAAGTTGGTTTCAGGTGACTACTTTCCGGTAGAGCACCGCGAAGCCGCCGCCAAGAAAGTCCCCAAGATCAACGCCAACGATGCTGAGGGGCAGTCTGCTCCGGCAAACCTTGTGGTTTGTTCCGTCGAAGCAAATGCTCCCGACAAGTTTTTCTCCGGCAAGCTTGCCGGGGAACATCCGGCAGAATCACAGGTTCTTGCCGTAGAAGCGGATGTTCCCGCAGCAATAGGCATGCCTTTAGTCCTTGTTGTCGACCCGCAAGCTCCAGCATGGGCGCAGCCGATTGTTCGTTTCCTCCAGACAGGGGAGCTTCCCGAAGAGCAAGAAGAAGCTGAAAAAGTAGCCCGACAGTCAAGTATGTACAAGTTTGTCGACAGCACACTGTACAGAATAAGACTCAACAGTGTGAAATTGAAGTGCATTCGCCGGGAAGATGGGCAACGGCTGTTGGCAGAGATACATGGAGGCATATGTGGTCACCACATTGGCGCAAGAGCACTTGTCGGCAAAGCGTTCCGACAAGGTTTCTTCTGGCCGACAGCCCTCCAGGATGCAACTGCGCAAGTAACCAAGTGTGAAGCGTGCCAGTTCCATTCCAAACAGATACACCAGCCAGCTCAAGCTCTCCAGACGGTCCCTTTATCCTGGCCATTTTCGGTCTGGGGGCTCGACATCCTCGGCCCCTTCCCCCGAGCTGTCGGGGGCTTTGAGTTCTTGTACGTTGCAATCGACAAGTTCACGAAGTGGCCGGAAGTGGAACCAGTGAGGAAGGTGACAGCACAGTCAGCAGTCAAGTTCTTCAGGTCGATTGTTTGCCGTTTCGGGATCCCAAACAGGATCATCACCGACAACGACACGCAATTTACGAGCCGCACCTTCATGCAGTACGTCCAAGATCTTGGCGCCAAGGTCTGCTTCGCTTCTGTTGCTCATCCAAGAAGCAACGGTCAAGCAGAGAGGGCAAACGCTGAAGTGCTGCGAGGCCTCAAGACCAGAACTTTCGACAGACTGCGCAAGTGCGGAAGAAACTGGATCGAGGAGCTGCCGGTGGTTCTTTGGTCGATCAGCACGACGCCAAATCGAGCCACTGGCCAGACACCCTTCGCTCTAGTCTATGGAGCGGAGGCAGTTCTCCCCACGGAACTCGTATACGGGTCACCTCGAGTGCTCGCTTATGATGAGCTCGAGCAAGAGCAGCTGCGCCAAGATGATGCGCTACTCCTTGAGGAAGACCGTCTCCAGGCTGCTGTGCGAGCCACTCGCTACCAGCAAGCTCTGCGCCGCTACCATAGCCGCAGAGTCAATGCCAGGAGTCTCGAGGAAGGCGACCTTGTTCTTCAGCGCGTTCAGTCGGCCAAGAATTCCAACAAGTTGACGCCGAAGTGGGAAGGCCCTTATCGGGTGAAACGAGTCACTAGGCCCGGCGCTGTCCGCCTTGAGACCGAAGATGGCATTCCAGTGAGCAACTCCTGGAATATCGAGCATCTTCGTAAGTTTTACCCATAAGGCGCGGTTGTCGGACCCTGTCCGGCAACCACCTTTCTGTACAAGTCTTGCCGCTGTTGCATGTAATCCTTTGTACAGAGCCGGGCGCAGACCCCGTGCACTAGTAAAGTTCATGTGCACCGCACATCTTGTCAGTTTCCTTATGCTATGATTCTTTTTCGCATATATTATCTGACACTTTGTGCATCACCAAGCCCCGGTAAGCGATAACGAGCCCAAGGCTCCATATCATTGCTTTATTTCTCTGTCTCTTTCTCAAAAGAAGGAAGGTTCCCTCGCCCACAAGGTTTACCGGGGGGGAAGGAGAGGATAATGGTGTGGACCAGGCCGTTCAAAAAAAAAGAGGAGTTTCTCCTTGCCGGGAAGCAGACGACAGAAAAGCTAAGTTGCTAAAGCTTGAGCGGTCAGTTTTTGAGTTATTTTCCTTGAACGACCGTGCTTTGTATGGAAAACCTGTGCGCGGAGGAACCAATTCACAGCTAGTTGCGCCCTTACTCTGTTTCGAGTCCGCTCAACGACTTAAGTGAGCTGCTAGCGCCCTTACTTTGCTTCGAGTCCGCTCAGCAACTTAAGTGAGCCGCTAGCGCCCTTACTTTGTTTCGAGTCCACTCAACAACTTAAGTGAGCTGCAACTAGTTGCGATAAGGTTGCTTGTCGGTAGCGACCTCGCCAGCAGGCTGCTGAAGTTCCGCACTCGGCGCTCGCGGCAAGAATGCCTACACCGACAAGTTTCCCTAAAAAGCGTAGGGTAGGACCATACAAAGCCAAGAGTCGAGTAAAGGAAGTAACACATCAATGTTTTACCTAAGATAGAGTTATATTACAGAATAACTTGTCGCGCCCCTAATAAAGTGTTCCCATGACATGACTGGCAGTGACAAGAAAAGAAGCAAATGGACGGCCTAATCTACGCGATCGCCGTCAACCCTTTTGACCTCGTTCACCCTGTCGACGATGGGTGCTACGAGGGCCTTAAGTGCGTCAAGATCAGCGTCCGCCGGCAGCTTCCTGAGGACGCTGGTGAGGTTGAGGCCCGGATTGCAGAAGGCCACCTTCACCAGCACCTTCTCCAGAACTCCGGCACAAATCGAGCGTGACTCGTCGGCCAACTGCTTCAGGATCCGTTCCCGGAGTTGCTGGAGCGCCACCGCCACGCCTTTAAAGAACAAAGTGAGCTTGGCGCTGGGTTGGAGGTTCTCGTCGGAGGAGTATCCGAAGCCTTCCACCCCCAATTGCACCAGCTCCTCTTCGATGACTGCAGCAATGTCCACGAGGCCCTCCGTCCAGAGCTCCACAGTATCTCTGAGAAGATTCTGGGTTTCGGCGGCCCTCGCAAGCAGCGCCTCGTTGGCCTCGATGTCCTTCTTCAAGTCTGCCTCCCGTTTCCTGGCGCTGTCCAACGTCTCCGTCAAGGTGGCCAGCTTCAGCGTCAGGTCGGCGTTGGAACCCTTGGCGGCGCTCAATTCCTTGCCCCTCTCGGCGAGTCGGCCCTGCAGCTCACCGTGGGCAAGGGCGTCCTTCTCGCGCTCTAGCTTGAGGGCGGCAAGCTCTTCGCCACCAACCTTCAGATCAGTTTCTAGCTGCGCCACCTTTGCCTCCAATTCTTTCTTGGCGGCCTCGGCAGTCGCAGCCGCATCCTTTGCCTCTTGGAGCGTCCCACCAAGTGCCCGTTCGCGCGTGGCAAGCTCCTCTTTGTGGCTGTCGAGGTTCACTTTCCGCTGAGTCAGCTCGCCTTCTCGCGCGTACAGCTTCTCGCCGGTGAGCCGCTGCTATTCTTCAGCTTCGGCCTTCTCGAGAAGGAAGGCCTTCCGTTCCTCGGCAAGCTGCTCCCGCTCCTCCGCCAAGGCCCGGAGAGTTTCCTGACGAAGACCCCGTAGCTCCTCCGCACGCTTCTCTATGTCCACGCTCGCCCTCGCGGCGAGCGCCTCCCGGGACTCCAACTTGACTTGGCAGGCGCAGTAGAGCGCTAGGAGCCTCCACAGCAGCCGCTCCTCCTCGGGCTCTTCACTGCTGCTTCCCGGCGCGTCGACGATCGACAACCCGGCGGAGGCAAGCACCTCCCCATCCAGAGCCTCTCCTTCCACCGGCGCCCTGGAGCTCGACGCCCAGGGGAGCTTGATGAAGATGCCCTCGCCAGCCTTCAGATAAGCGCCGGGCTGGGGCTCCTCGGAGCCTGGCGCTGCGGCAACGGCGGAGGGATCGGCGGTTGGTGCAGCGCCTGGCGCACCTGCGGCCTCAGGGCTGTCAGTGCGATCGCCAGATCCCCCGCCAGCTCCCTCTGCAGCAGCCTTGGCGGCCTCTTCGCCGGCGGGCACGTTAGCGCCGGCTCCTTCTTCGGTGGCCGCGGCATCGTCAGTATTGCCGCGTGCGTCTTCTTCGCCGACCGCCTCGGTCTCCATTGGATCCGTGGAGGGTGGGTCTGACGACCAAAGAAGAAGGAGAAATCAAACAAGTGTTCGAGAATAGAAATCTAGCAGAAGACTACAAGGACAGTTTCGGGCAAGGAGGGCTACCTGTGCTAGGATCTGCCGTCGTGGCCTCCACCACCGGCGGATCATTAGCGCTGTCCCTTGCCGGAAACTCCTCCCTTGCCGGAGGCTCCTCCCTTACTGGAGGACGCTCCCTTGCCGGGGAGTCCGCCCTTGGCGGCGTAGTCGAAGCAGACGACGAGTCGGAGGAGATCACTACGCCCTCCTGGTCAAGCTGTTCTGCTCCTGCACAAGCAAAACAGAGATCGGGTGTCAACAAAGGAAAAGAGCAACCACGCTCATCCAGAAGCAGAAAGTAACCCGTATGCTTACGCTGGGGGCTGCCCTGCGAAGTGATGGCCGGGTCCGGCAAGGTAGTCTCGGGCGCGCCTCCTGTCGTCGCAGTAGGCTCGTCCTCGATGACCACCACTTGAGCCTTGGCCCTCTTCGCCGCCCTCTGGGCCAGAGTCTTGAAAAGGAGAGCCCAGGGTGGATCAGATCCGATGCAAGACAAGATCAGCAAGTTGAAGAACTACAAGAATAAGCAAGGGAATCTTACTCTTCTTCATCTTCCTCATCGGAGCTGAGCGCGGAGAGGTCGAAGTTCGGCCCACTCTCGGCGCGGCGAGGCGAAGAGGTGGGATCCCTTGGCCGCTTGGCGGGGACCGCGGCGCCAGCTCGAGACGACCCCGCCCCAGTTGCCTCTGCGACGGGAGGCGCCCCCGCGGCGACCGTGCTTGCCGCGGTGGAGCACGTCGTGCGGCACTGCGGCTGTTGACCAGCTTGCCGCCCTGCTGCATCCCCGGTCCTACTAAGGCGCCTTCTTGGCTGCATTGGGGCTGCGTTCCGGGTCTTGCTCCCGGCAAGCTCCCCGGAGGTGGCGGGCCGCTCGTACCCTCGGCGGGCTCGTTCGACTCGGCGTCGGGCGCGGCGAGCTCTTCTTCCTCTTCGGGCTGCTCCCGTTCGGCAATGCTTATTGCCAACGCCACGTCCGCTTCCTCCACGGTGAACCCGAATTCACCCGCGGCCGCGGCAGCCGCTGCCTCTTCCGCCCTGGTGGCGATGCGCTCCATCTCTTGATCAGTGGTGTCGCGGGTGAGAAGCTTCTTCTCGTCAGCACTGACCGCCACCTCCACTAAGCTGTCAAAGAACTGCTGCACGACATCGCCGGCGGGCTCTTGCCAAGTTGGAGCGATCCCGTGCGAGTCACACAACGGCATCATTGCGCAGATGCGGTCGCGCGAGGAGTTGTTGCACAAAGGAACGACACCTGCCGGCAACCTGAACCACTCGGGATGCTGTGGGTCATGCTTGAATATCTCCTTAAGCATCCCGTCCAACTCTAGGACGGTGAAATTGAAGTTAAGGCCTGGACGCAACCTCATTATATCCGTCGGGCCTCCAAATTCCCAGGCAGGCCTCCCCCTCGCCTGCAGAGGGGCGATGCGCCGGCGAAGGAAATCTGCGCCGACAGCTCCTACAGTCAACCCGGCGAACCTGAGACGCAAGATCCGAGTGGTGGCGATCGTCAGCTTGTCGTCATCCGCGGACAGAACGCTCCAGTCATTGCCGCGCACTGCTGGGGCTTGGCGCAAGGCGGTGAATGGCTGCGGGCTCTCTTCTACAATCCAGCACCAATCTGCTCTCCACTCGTCCCACTTGCTGCGGAGTTCCCCCTCTAGATAGGTCTCCTTCTTGCCGGCCCGCGAGATCCAGGCAATCCCGCCGGCAAGAGGTTCCCCTCTCTCGACACGAGGCATGAAAAAATGGCGGAAGAGAGCTACGTTGGGGTGGACTCCGACAAAGTTTTCGCATAGATGGGCGAAAACCGCCATGGTCAGAACAACGTTGGGGGTGAAATCAAGGAGGTGGAGTCCGTAGGTGTTCATAATATCACAGAAGAAATCAAAGAATGGCGGGCAGAGCCCGCAGTAGAAGAACACGGCGAAGAAAGGATATCCATTAGCTGGAGCTGCTCGTGAGGCGACGGCGGAGAGTACCTTTGTGCGCGGATGTGCCCGCGTCTCCGTCGACCAGAAGAGATAGTACCACTCCCTCAGCTCCTCCACGGAGAGCTCGGGGGGGGAAGGTGGCCCGCTCCTTCCGCAGCGCCTCGAGCCGCTGCGCTTCGGTCGACTTCACAGCTTTCGCGGTTGCGGCCTTCGTGGCCTTCCCCTTCCCAGGCTTCGGAGGCATGGCGGAGGCGGTGGGGGAGATCGACGGCGCTGGTGGTGGCGGCGGCAACGGGAGCGGAGCGCTGCTCTCTTTCGACTTTGGAAGCGGAGGGGGGCGACGGAGGCTTCTGAGATTGCAACAACGAATGGCGAAGACGGAGGAAGTGCCCCTGTTTCCCCTGCTTATAAAGAGGCACGGGGCGGACGTTTCGGCCTCCCAAGTGAACAAACTCCCACGATCTCCCCCAAGACGCCGCATTTGACGCGTGCCGTTCTGGGCGTGCGTGGTGGGAGCGGAGTTAGATTCGGCGTGACCTAGGCCGCGCGTGCCCGTGCACTGTTTTGGGCCTAGCCCAACAGCGCTCGGCACCGTGTATGGCCCAGGCCCGGGGGCTCCTATCGGTGTACTAGAGTAGGGGTACCCTATTACCCCAAACTCGTGCAC
>NC_041392.1:551298165-551339507 GCF_002162155.2 Triticum dicoccoides | reverse complement strand
CGCCAGGACCCTCTGTGGTTCCCTTAAAGACCATTCAAGAACAAAGTACTCAAACCAAGGCCCCGGCAAGAGGAGCTTGCCGGGAAGAGACGAGACCCCGGCAAGAGGAGCTTGCCGGGAAGGCCACTCAAGACATACCAAGAAAACTTGCCGCGACGCGCCCTGCGTCCCGGCAAGATCCGGCGAGCGACAAGCTTCCGGACGCGACAAGACGACGGCCGCGGCAAGGAGCTTGCCGTGGGAAACCCCCACTGCGTGCCCGCGCTCCAGCTCACCTGCTAACGTGTCGCTCTGGGACTCTCCCAGAGCGCACGTGGCAGGAGGCCGTGCAGCTAGGGGTACGTGGTGGCAAGCGGAGATGAAGAGAAGCCCATCGTGGCAAATGGTGGCGCTCCTAACGGTCACCTTTTGCACTGTTTAGGAGACTCAGACAGGCATTTAATGCCCTTGTCCCCTGCCGTCAGAGTTAGGTAGGGTGCACTGTATCCACAGTAGCGGTAGCTATACCTACCACATCCTTTTTCCATTTTTACCCTTCTTGTCTGCGTTGCCCCCTGTCGGTGACCCCTTGAGTATAAAAGGAGGCCCAAGCGCAACGTAGAAGGGGTTCCGCATTTCGGGAACTCAGAAGAACACTCTCACGCTCAGTCTGGCAGCGTCCATCGCTCCTGAGCAAGAATCTAATATACACAAACAAGCAGCAGTAGGGTTTTACGCATCCGTGCGGCCCGAAGCTGGGTAAAAAATCGCCCCGCGTGCACTGCCTCGATCCGCTCTTTGTGCGCTCTCCGCCCCCCACCGAACAGAAAGGGGCCCTGTCCCCATAGGTGTTGGCGGGAATCAGCATCACCCCCGACACTAGTTTTCATCACGCTCATATGATTCGCGTTCGATACTTTGATAATTTGATATGTGGGTGGACCGGTGCTTGGGTGCTGTTCTTGAACAAGCATCCCACTTATGATTAACCTCTATTGCAAGCATCCGCAAGTACAACAAAAGTATTAAGGTAAACCTAACCATAGCATGAAACATGTGGATCCAAATCAGCCCCTTACGAAGCAACGCATAAACTAGGGTTTAAGCTTCTGTCACTCTAGCAACCCATCATCTACTTATTACTTCCCAATGCCTTCCTCTAGGCCCAAATAATGGTGAAGTGTTATGTAGTCGACGTTCACATAACACCACTAGAGGCTAGACAACATACATCTTATCAAAATATCAAACGAATACCAAATTCACATGACTACTCATAGCAAGACTTCTCCCTTGTCGTCAGGAACGAACGTAATTACTCACAAAGCATATTCATGTTCATAATCAGAGGGGTAATAATATGCATATAGGATCTGAACATATGATCTTCCACCAATTAAACCAACTAGCATCAACTACAAGGAGTAATCAACACTACTAGCAACCTACTAGCACCAATCCCGGACTTTGAGACAAGAATTGGATACAAGAGATGAACTAGGGTTTGGAGATGAGATGGTGCTGCTGAAGATGTTGATGGAGATTGCCCTCTCCCGATGAGAGGAGCGTTGGTGATGATGATGGTGATGATTTCCCCCTCTGGGAGGGAAGTATCCCCGGCAGAACAGCTCTGCCGGAGCTCTAGATTGGATCCGCCAAGGTTCCTCCTCGTGGCGGCGGAGTCTCATCCCGAAAACTTCCTCCTTATTTTTTTCTCATCGAGAGACCTCATATAGGAGAAGATGGGCATCGGAGAGCCACCAGGGGGCCCACGAGGTAGGGGGCGCACCCTAGGGGGGGCGCCCCCCACCCTCGTGAGAAGGGTGTGGCCCCCCTGGCCTTCATCTTTGGCGTGGATTTTTCTTTATTTCTTTTAAGACGTTTCGTGGAGTTTTAGGACTTTTGGAGTTGCGTAGAATAGGTCTCTAATATTTGCTCCTTTTCCAGCCCAGAATTCCAGCTGCCGGCATTCTCCCTCCTTATGTAAACCTTGTAAAATAAGAGAGAATAGCCATAAGTATTGTGATATAAAGTGATATAACAGTCCATAATGCGATAAATGTCGATATAAAAGCATGATGCAAAATGGACGTATCAACCATCCTGCTACACCCGTCCAGAATACAGCACAACGGAGACACAGGTGCAGACGTGCAGCATGGACCCGTTCTAAGGATTCTTTTTAGATTAATACCATGCATAAACCTTTTTTACTGTCTCTTGTTGATACACATCCCTTGGATTCTCAATACAATTGAGAAGGATGCTGACCTATTGGCATGTGGCCACGTCAGAATATTGCACGTACCTGGACACCAGGGGCTTATTACAAAGGGCACTGTTTAGGCCCGGTTTACATCATAAAGACCGAATACCTCAGGGAGTGTTCGGCGTCGCGAGTTTGTCCTTATATGCATCAACTCCGAATCATGTCTTTGGTCAAATGTTGGGTTTGCCCGGCTCCTGTGTTTTGCTGCCTTACGTTACGCTCTATCGGCTAAGGCGGCACCAGGAGAACTACTGCGATTGTGTCCTGGTTCATCCGGGCGAGCACCTTAGTAGAGAAAGCCGAAAACTGATTGTCATGATATAGCGTGAGACTGGTCGACCACTCAATGACCTAGCGGAATCTTCGGGATTCCTCCGCCTTAACAAAGGGCCGTTTCCCAGCCAGGCATGTACGCGCCCCGAATCCGGATGAGCGCGGAGCCACCAGGGGACATATAGTAGCCCCATTGTCAAACTCCTCTGGCTAAGTGAAAGTGTTAAAGCATTATAGTCCGGTTGCCTAGTTCCTTGCGCTATCACCTCCTTAATGGACCAAGACGTTGGATCAAGTGTGAACATGCGTCTTCTGCGAACACCCTCGCATTATATGCGTGGGGGCTGAAGCCGACGACTGCCATCTTTCAGGTTATATATCTATATACATAAATGGCCGCACAGGAGGCATCATAATACTTTCAGGCAAAAGTATAAATACAGCCTTGTTAAATTCAATAAAACATTGTTTTTACAATGGGAATACATGTCACTCAAACATAATATTCTTCGAGCACTGAGCCTCTATCGAACGAGTGCCTTCAAGAACTTCTTCAAAGTAGTGCTCGGTAGCCACTCGGCCTATGGCCGAACCCTGTGCCGCAACAGTGGTGGCATCCATCTCCTCCCAGTATGTTTTGACACGGGAAAGGGCCATCCGCGAGCCTTCTATGCACGCATACCTCTTTACAGCATCGATGTGTGGCACGGCGCCAAGGAATTGTTGCACTAAGCTAAAGTAGCTATTCGGCCTTAGCCCTCCTAGCCACAAATGATCCACAACGGACCTCATGGCCAGTCCGGATAATTTATGGAGCTCGGCCCAACTGGTTAATCGCTCATTCAGCAGCAGCGGACGGACTGGAGCGTGAAACTGTGACCAGAGCAGCTTTTCCACTTCGGGACCTTTCTGATCCTTGAAGTACTCGTCTGCACCAGCAGCACTTGCAGGCAAATCCATGTATGCGTCCGCAGAACTCCATAGCCGGTCCAAAGGAGCATACTTCGGATCTCCGAACTTAGCCCGCAACAAGAAGGGCTTCCCAGACACAATATCTGCAAATTGATTCAGCTCCTCCTTCGTCGCTCTAATTTTGGAGCGGGCTTCCTTGGCAGCCACCCGGGCCTTCTCCAGGTCCGTCGCCTTCACCCGGTTTTCCTCTTCAAGAATCCGGTAACGGTCAGCAGCATCTTTTAACTCCATGGCCATCTTGGCAATTTTTTCTTTGCTCTCGCAATGTGCGGCCTGTTCGGCCCTTAACTCTTCGGCCGCTTGCAAAGCGGCCGCATTGCTACTCCTTGCTTGCTCCTTGGCTCGGGCAAGCTCCGCCCGAAGGGTCTCCACGGTGGCCGCCCCATCTGGAGTCACAACATATTAAAGATACTGGCATCCTGCTGCTCTTATTATGTGATGATCACCAGAAAGGCCACTCACCCTGTGCCTCATCAAGCCGCTTGTTGACAAGCATGATGTCGGCATCTGCCGCATCCAGCTACCGCTTTAGTTCGGCATACCCATCAGTCCGGCCAGCCACCGGAGCTTCTACCACCTGCACATAAAGGCAGTCTGGTTATTACCTGGGACTATGATCCTCTGTTTGCCGATGTTTTCGATGACAACCAGAGTCTCAGGGGCTACTATCTACACAGGGCACATCTAAAAATGTGCGGTACCGTTAAAAATGTACATCATTTCACGTACCTCAAAACCCGTCAGTAGACTCATAAAAGCTTCATGCAACCCGCTTTCAGCGGATGAAATCCTTTCAATCACTGTACCCATCAATGTACGGTGCTCTTCTGAGGTAGCCGCGTGCTCCAGCAGACCCCTCAGTACGTCCGACCGCACACCAGACGGTGCCGGACTCTTTTGATGACTCTCTTCGAGAGCCGGATGCTGAGGACTTCGGGTGGCCATAAGATTACCTTCTGGCCTTGCCGGATCCGGAGAAACCCTCCGCGACGACACCTCGGGGTCGCCCGCTTCGTGAGGCGGTGTGGCAGGGGGAGGTGTTTCGCTCTCCATCACCTCTGGAAGAAGATCCCCCGAAGACGAGCTCTGTTGAGAAGGGCTAAGATCCGAACTGCAAGATAAATGCTTCGATTATTTTCCTCAGAAGTGGAGCAAGATATTCTACCCCTTTTACTTACAGCTCGGGGGAGGGCTGGTCCCCTTGAGGGCATAGTACGGCCAGGTTATCCCCCAGGGCAAGACCCTCCGGTGGAGATTTCTTCCCTCGTTTGGAGACCATTGTCTCCAGGTCTGCAGAAGCGGTTCTCTTCCTTCCTTGGGGAGAGGAAGTTTCAGTTCCTTCTCTATGGCGAATCTCCTTCGTGGAGATGCTAGCCTCGTTATTCCCCCCCTTCATCTTCCTTGGAGGGCACTAGGCAGGGTGCTGGCTCGAGCATCTTTTCCAGCACCGGATTGTCCAAACCTTCAGGAAGGGGGGCCGAACACCGGATCATCTTCGCCTTTGTTATCCAGTCCTGGTCAAAGAGCGATTCTTCAGAATGATGTCATGATAAATAAAAAAGACAGTGTGTTCGGCCATGGGATTACTTACTTGGGCAGCGGGGCGGTTGCAGCTCAGGCCCACATCCTCGGTAGTGTCCGGACACTCTATTCGGGGTCCGAAGAATGATTTGTACATCTGCTCTTGCGTCATGCCAAGGAAATTCTGAATAGTGTGTGGTCCGGCATTTTCAAGGCTGGATTCGATGAACCAGCATAACTTGCATTACCATAACTAGACTGAAATCTCCGTCGAAGAGATCTCGGATACGGCTCTGCAGTATTGGCACGTCCTTGGCCGGACCCCAGCTCAGCCCCCTGCTGATCCATGACATCAGTTGTGGTGGGGGGCCCAAGCGAAAGATGGGGGCAGCTACCCACTTGGCACTTCGGGCAGCTGTGACGTAGAACCACTCCTGTTGCCACAATCTAGACACCTCTGGAAAGAAACCCTTTGGCCATGGAGCGTCAGCAATTTTGCTTATTAAAGCACCTCCGCACGCTGCGTCCTGCCCCTCGACCATCTTTGGCTTCACATCGATGGTCTTGAGCCACAGGCCGAAGTGAGGGGTAATGCGGAGGAAGGCCTCACAAACGACAATAAATGATGAGATGTGAAGAAGGGAATCCGGGGCCAGATCATGAAAATCCAGCCCGTAATAGAACATAAGACCCCTAACAAAGGGATCCAGAGCGAGGCCTAGTCCTCGGAGGAAGTGGGAGACGAACACAATGCTCTCGTTGGGTTCGGGAGTAGGGACGACCTTCCCTCGGGCGGGCAGCCTATGCGAAATTTCGGCGGTCAGATATCTGGCCTCCCTCAACTTCTTGATGTCCTCCTCCGTGACGGAGGAAGGCATCCACCGGCCTTGGAGGCTGGATCTGGACATGATTGAAGGTCCGAAGCACCTAACCTGGGCTTTGGGTGTTAGAACTCGAGGCGGGGGAAGGATTCGATTGAGCACGGGAGGGAAAAAAGTAAAAGCCTTGTCCCTTTATAAAGAGGGTGAATATCAAGCGTCCTCCTCGTGGCCGTTTGGGACTTGCCTAAGATCTAGGAGTCCTAGGCTGGGTTGGGTTACCCACGTCCGTATTAATGAGAATCCCGTAATAAAGGGAACACAATCTCTGCTTTGACAAGACGTGTCAAGAAACCGCCTCGCGTTATATGCGGGGCTGGTTAAAGAAAAACGGTTCAAATAATTACCGGGCCGTGGCGTGATGTCATGCTGCCAAAACATGTCAGCAGATTTGATTTGTGGTAATATTATTCTCTCTACGGTGGTATGTGGAACTTATTTTGCAGGGTCGGACACTATCCTTGTATTCAAATTCTTTCATGGTGTATTCGGAGGAGGAACCCACCTTGCAATGCCGAAGACAACACTGCGCGCCGGACTCATCGTCATTGAAGCCTGGTTCAGGGGCTACTGAGGGAGTCCTATATTAGGGGGTATCTGGACAGCCGAACTATATCCATTGGCCGGACTGTTGGACTATGAAGATACAAGATTGAAGACTTCGTCCTGTGTCCGGATGGGACTCTACTTGGCGTGGAAGGCAAGCTAGGCAATACGGATATGTACATCTCCTCCTTTATAACCGACCTTGTGTAACCCTAGCCCCCTCCGGTCTCTATATAAACCGGAGGTTTTAGTCCGTAGGACAACATACACTCATACCATAGGCTAGCTTCTAGGGTTTAGCCTCTCCGATCTCGTGGTAGATCAACTCTTGTACTACTCATATTATCAAGAATAATCAAGCAGGACGTAGGGTTTTACCTCCATCAAGAGGGCCCGAACCTGGGTAAAACATCGTGTCCCCTGCCTCCTGTTACCATCCGCCTTAGACGCACAGTTCGGGACCCCCTACCCGAGATCTGCCGGTTTTGACACCGACACCCACCTTTCCAGCTTTAGCAGTATGCTGGATGGACAAAGCGGCAATATTTCACTAGGCCTCAATCCCCTTCTACATCGTCTGCTTGTTCAGAGAAAACCCCCGCTCGATGATTGCATAGGGTTTTCTCATGGAGAACCAAGTATGAATTCTTCATCCATCCCCGATAAATCCAAGTCCCTTGGTCGCGGGTAATCCTAGGATGGCAGCCGCCGCAGTTGATGCATTTTTCTTCCTACTGAATCTAGTGTGTTTCATTTTGCAGTGCCTGAAGTGCAAGGACCCTACAGGTTTCTGCACCCTCGGTGAGACTCCACACTTGTTCCTTCTCATCCTAACACATGAGTTTAAAACACGCATAGTATGTTCCTAGAATCCTATTTTCTATCCGGGAGGGTGTGGTTTTTGAAGATGTTGTCGACTAATTTGGAAATTTGGATTGGCATATTTGGATAAAAGGTACTAGTACCATGGTCAACACTAACGTGAAGGAGGAAATTATTTCTAGATTTGGATATGGAATACATTGTGTTCTCATATTATTTTTCCTGCAGTGCATTCCTTGCTCTGCCAGAACACATGTACTCAAGATGCTCGGCCTTGCCATAACTGAATACACAAGTTTAATGGTCACAGTGAAGAGAAGCCATGGATATAAGTTCCGAGTTGGGTTCATGAACCAAGAATATCGCTGCTTTTTTTATGGCCGAAATTGGATAAACTTTCTCAAGTGTTACAGACTGAAAGTTGGCGTACGAATGTTGATGGAAATAGCAGAACCTGGTTTCATCTTCACTACGATCTTCCACACCGACGTTGTTCCAATTGTTCATCCATGTTTGTTTTGTATCTGGTTCTTGCTTGCTGCCTCGATTACTTCTTAATCCACATATTCTGTCTAACTAATCACAATTTAACTTTAGAAGTAGCAACGAATCTCTCACGAAGATGCTACTTATAACTAACATTTTCTTATAATTGGTGGCACGTGTAGGTTTTTTGAGAGTTAAGCAGGCTACTTGTTTGTTATTCTATAAGAACTCGGCTGCTACTGATGGCATTGAAGTTGACTAGGACGATGCTACCTCTTGAGCACCGTGTTGGTTTTCCCTTGAAGAGGAAAGGGTGATGCAGTAAAGTAGCGTAAGTATTTCCCTTAGTTTTTGAGAACCAAGGTATCAATCCAGTAGGAGATCATGCTCAAGTCCCACGCACCTACACAAACAAATAAGAACCTCGCAACCAATGCGAAAAAGGGGTTGTCAATCCCTTCACGGTCACTTACGAGAGTGAGATCTGATAGATATGATAAGATAATATTTTTGGTATTTTTATGATAAAGAGAAATAAAAGATGCAAAGTAAAATAAACGACAAAGGAAATAACTAAGTATTGGAAGATTAATATGATAGAAGATAGACCCGAGGGCCATAGGTTTCACTAGTGGCTTCTCTCAAGAGCATAAGTATTACGGAGGGTAAACGAATTACTGTCGAGCAATTGATAGAATTGAGCATAGTTATGAGAATATCTAGGTATGACCATGTATATAGGCATCACGTCTGAGACAAGTAGACCGAAACGATTCTGCATCTACTACTATTACTCCACACATCGACCACTATCCAGCATGCATCTAGAGTATTAAGTTCATAAGAACAGAGTAATTCTTTAAGGAAGATGACATGATGTAGAGGGATGAACTCATGCAATATTATATAAACCCCATCTTTTTATCCTCGATGGCAACAATACAATACGTATCGGTTCCCTTTCTGTCACTGGGATCGAACACCGCAAGATTGAACCCAAAGCTAAGCACTTCTCCCATTGCAAGAAAGATCAATCTAGTAGGCCAAACCAAACTGATAATTCGAAGAGACTTGCAAAGATAAACCAATCATACATAAAAGAATTCAAAGGAGAATCAAATATTGTTCATAGATAAACTGGATCATAAACCCACAATTCATCGGATCTCGACAAACACACCGCAAAATAAGATTACACCGAATAGATCTCCAAGAAGATCGAGGAGAACTTTGTATTAAGATCCAAAGAGAGATAAGAAGCCATCTAGCTAATAACTATGGACCCGAAGGTCTGAAGTAAACTACTCACACATCATCGGAGAGGCCATGGAGTTGATGTAGAGGCCCTCCGCGATCAATGCCCCCTCTGGTGGAGCTCCGGAAAAGGCCTCGAGATGGGATCTCTCAGGTACAGAAGGTTGTGGCGGTGGAATTAGGTTTTCGTTTTGCTCCTGGATGTTTGGGGGTACGTGGATATATATAGGAGGAAGAAGTACGTCAGTGGAGCAATGGAGGGCCCACGAGGGTGGAGGGCGCGCCCAGGGGGGTAGGCGCGCCCCCTGCCTCGTGCCTTCCTCCCTTGTTTCTTGACGCACACTCCAAGTCTCCTAGATCATGTTTGTTGAGAAAATCACGTTCCTGAAGGTTTCATTTCGTTTGGACTCCATTTGATATTCCTTTTCTTCGAAACCCTAAAATAGGCAAAAAAAACGCAATTTGGGCTGGGCCTCCGGTTAGTAGGTTAGTCCCAAAAATGATATAAAAGTGTAAAATAAAGCCCATTTACATCCAAAATAGATAATATAATAGCATGGAGCAATAAAAAATTATAGATACGTTGGAGATGTATCAAGCATCCCCAAGCTTAATTCCTACTTGTCCTCGAGTAGGTAAATGATAAAAAGAATATTTTTTGATGTGGAATGCTTTCTAACATGTTTCTCAATGTAATTTTTCTTTATTGTCGCATGAATGTTCAGATCCATATGATTCAATATAAAAGTTTAATATTGACATAAAAATAATAATACTTCAAGCATACTAAGAGTATAATTGGTTTGCTACCAACATTTGGCATTGCCAATATTTGGCAAGCTAACATTTGGCAAAATCAAAAGTTGCCAACAATTGGCAATCTTTTGTGAGATTGGCAGCGAAAATTGGCAAGCAACCAATCTCTAGCCAACATTTGGTAATTGCCAAAATTTGGCATGCCAACTTTTAGCATCAAACCAATTATGCTCTAACTAAGCAATCATGTCTTCTCGAAATAACATGGCCAGAGAAAGTTATCCCTACAAAATCATATAGTCTGGCTATGCTCTATCTTCACCACACAAAATATTTAAATCATGGACAACCCCATTGACAAGCCAAGCAATTGTTTCATACTTTTGATGTTCTCAAACTTTTTCAATCTTCACGCAATATATGGGCGTGAGACATGGATATAGCACTATATGGTGGAATATAATGGTAGTTGTGGAGAAGACAAAAAGGAGAAAATACTCTCACATCTACTAGGCATACCAACGGGCTATGGAGATGCCCAATAATAGATATCAATGTGAGTGAGTAGGGATTGCCATGCAATGGATGTACTAGAGCTATAAGTGTATGAAATCTCAACAAAAGAAACTAAGTGGGTGTGCATCCAACTTGCTTGCTCACGAAGACCTAGGGCACTTTGAGGAAGCCCATCATTGGAATATACAAGCCAAGTTCTATAATGAAAAATTCCCGCTAGTATATGGAAGTGATATTATAGGAGACTCTCTATCATGAAGATCATGGTGCTACTTTGAAGCAAAAGTGTGTAAAAGGATAGTAACATTGTCCCTTCTCTCTTTTTCTCTCAATTTGTTTTTTCTTTGGGCCTTTTTTATTTTCTTTTTGTCCTCTTTTTTTCCATCCAGAGTCTCATCCCGACTTGTGGGGGAATCATAGTCTCCATCATCCTTTCCTCACTTGGTACAATGCTCTAATAATGATGATCATCACACTTTATTTACTTACAACTCAAGAATTACAACTCGATACTTAGAACAAGATATGACTCTATGTGAATGCCTCCGGCGGTGTACCGGGATGTGCAATGATGCATGAGTGACATGTATGAAAGAATTATGAACGGTGGCGTTGCCACAAATACGATGTCAACTACATGATCATGCAAGCAATATGACAATGATGAAGCGTGTCATAATAACGGAACAATGGAAAGTTGCATGGTAATATATCTCGGAATGGCTATGTAAATGCCATAATATGTAGGTATGGTGGCTGTTTTGAGGAAGGTATATGGTGGGTTTATAGTACCGGCAAAAGTTGCGCGATACTAGAGAGGCTAGCAATGGTGGAAGGGATATAGTGTGTATAATGCATGGACTCAACATTAGTCATAAAGAACTCATATACTTATTGCAAAAATCTACAAGTTATCAAAGCAAAGTATTATGTGCATGCTCCTAGGGGGATAGATTGGTAGGAAAAGACCATCGCTCATCCCCGACCGCCACTCATAAGGAAGACAATCAATAAATAAATCATGCTCCGACTTCATCACATAACGGTTCACCATACGTGCATGCTACGGGAATCACAAACTTTAACACAAGTATTTCTCAAATTCACAACTACTCAACTAGCATGACTCTAATATCACCATCTCCATATCTCAAAACTATTATCAAGTATCAAACTTCTCATAGTATTAAATGCACTTGTATGAAAGTTTTTATTATTGCCATGTTGTTCTAAAGGACTCTCAAAATAATATAAGTGAAGCAGAGAGATCAATTATTTCTATAAAATAAAACCACCGCCGTGCTCTAAAGGATATAAGTGAAGCACTAGAGCAAAAACTATATAGCTCAAAAGATATAAGTGAAGCACATAGAGTATTCTAATAAATTCCCAATCATGTGAATCTCTCTCAAAAGGTGTGTACAGCAATGATGATTGTGGTAAACTAAAAAACAAAGACTCAAATCATACAAGACACTCCAAGCAGAACACATATCATGTGGTGAATAAAAATATAGCTCCAAGTAAAGTTACCGATAGACGAAGACGAAAGAGGGGATGCCTTCCGGGGCATCCCCAAGCTTAGGATTTTTGGTGTCCTTGAATTTTACCTTGGGGTGCCATGGGCTTCCCCAAGCTTAGGCTCTTTCCACTCCTTGTTCCATAATCCATCAAATCTTTTCCCAAAACTTGAAAACTTCACAACACAAAACTCAAAATAGAAAATCTCGTGAGCTCCGTTAGCGAAAGAAAACTAAACACCACTTCAAGGTACTGTAATGAACTTATTCTTGATTTATATTGGTGTTAAACCTACTGTATTCCAACTTCTGTATGGTTTATAAACTCTTTTACTAGCCATAGATTCATCAAAATAAGCAAACAACACACGAAAGATAGAATCTGTCAAAAACAGAACAGTCTGTAGTAATCTGTAGCTAACACAAGCTTCTGGAAGCCCAAAAATTATAAAATAAATTGATGGGCGTGCGGAATTTATCTATTAATCATCTCCAAAAAGAATTAACTAAATATCACGTCCCAAATAAAAATGGCAGAAATTCTCGTGAGTGCTAAAGTTTCTGTTTTTACAGCAAGATCAAAAAGACTTTCCCCAAATCTTCCCAACGGTTCTACTTTGCACAAACACTAATTAAACACAAAAAACACAAACAAAACAGAGGCTAGATAAATTATTTATTACTAAATAGGTGCAAAAATCAAGTAATAAAAATAAAATTTGGTTGCCTCCCAACAAGCATTATCATTTAACGCCCTTTCTAGGCATAAAAGCGAAGATATATCTAGGTATTGCCATCTTTGGTAGGCAATCCATAAGTGGCTCTCATAATAGATTCATATGGTAATTTAATTTTCCTTCTAGGGAAGTGTTCCATGCCTTTCCTTAATGGAAATTGGAATTTAATATTCCCTTCCTTCATATTAATAATTGCACCAATCGTTCTAAGGAAAGGTATACCAAGAATAATAGGACATGAAGGATTGCAATCTATATCGAGAACAATGAAATCTACGGGAACATAGTTCCTATTTGCAACAATGAGAACATCATTAATTCTTCCCATATGTTTCTTAATAGTGGAATCCGCAAGGTGCAAGTTTAAAGAGCAATCATCAAAATCACGGAAACCTACCAAATCAAACAAAGTTTTCGGAATCGTGGAAACACTAGCACCAAAATCACACAAAGCATACCACTCATGATCTTCAATTTTAGTTTTAATTGTAGGTTACCACTCATCATAAAGTTTCTAGGGATAGAAACTTCCAACTCAAGTTTTTCTTCATAAGATTGCATCAAAGCATCAACTATATGTTTAGTAAAAGCTTTATTTTGACTATAAGCATGAGGAGAACTTAGCACGGATTGCAACAAGGAAATACAATCTATCAAAGAGCAATTATCATAATTAAATTCCTTGAAATCCAAAATAGTGGGTTCATTCATATTTAAAGTTTTGACCTCTTTAATCCTACTATTAACAATTTTAGCATCAAGATCTAAAGACTCCGAATTTTTGGAACGCCTTCTAGGTAAAGGTGGCTCTTTTTCGGCCCCATCATTATCAAGATTCATATTGCAAAACAAAGATTTAATAGGGGACACATCAATAACTTTAAGATCTTCATCTTTATTTTCATGAAAATTTTCTGGCTTAGCGGCCATCTTATTAACTAAGGTGGCCTGCTTATCCGAGACTTCAGCAATTAATTTTTCGAGATGAGCAATCTGAGATTTCAAACCATAAAATTCTTTAGACATATCATCGAGCTCTTTATTCATATAACCCATAAATCTTTTTTCTTCCTTAAGCTCATTCCTAAAGAAATTATTATGCTCAAATTGTAAAGTGATAAAACTCCTGACGTTGCTTTCGATCTCTTCTAACCTTTTAAGGTGAAGATCACCAAATCTAGGTAAAGTCATGGTGACAAGCAAGCAATCCAACACACAAGCAAACAAGAAACGGGCAAAAAGGCAAATAGAAAAGAGAAGGGGAACGGAAAAAGAGGGAGAGAGGAGAAGAGGGCGAATAAAACGGCAAGGGTGAAGTGGGGGAGAGGAAAACGAGAGGCAAATGGCAAATAATGTAATGCGAGGGATAAGAGTTTGTGATGGGTACTTGGTATGTCTTGACTTGTAGGAAATCTCCCCGGCAACGGTGCCAGAAATGGCTCGTTGTTGAGAGTCAAATCTTGACTTGACTTGGCGCAAATCTCCCCGGCAACGGCGCCAGAAATCCTTCTTGCTACCTCTTGAGCACTGCGTTGGTTTTCCCTTGAAGAGGAAAGGGTGATGCAGTAAAGTAGTGTAAGTATTTCCCTCAGTTTTTTTGAACCAAGGTATCAATCCAGTAGGAGATCGCGCTCAAGTCCCACACACCTACACAAACAAATAAGAACCTCGCAACCAACATGAAAAAGGGGTTGTCAATCCCTTCACGGTCACTTACGAGAGTGAGATATGATAGATATGATAAGACAATATTTTTGGTATTTTTATGATAAAGAGAAATAAAAGATGCAAAGTAAAATAAACGGCAAAGGAAATAACGAAGTATTGGAAGATTAATATGATAGAAGATAGACCCTGGGGCCATAGAATTCACTAATGGCTTCTCTCAAGAGCATAAGTATTACGGAGGGTAAACGAATTACTGTCGAGCAATTGATAGAATTGAGCATAGTTATGAGAATATCTAGGTATGATCATGTATATAGGCATCACGTCCGAGACAATTAGACCGAAACGATTCTGCATCTACTACTATTACTCCACACATCGACAACTATCCAGCATGCATCTAGAGTATTAAGTTCATAAGAACAGAGTAATGCTTTAAGGAAGATGACATGATGTAGAGGGGTAAACTCATGCAATATGATATAAACCCCATCTTTTTATCCTCGATGGCAACAATACAAATGTGTCGCTTCCCTTTCTGTCACTAGGATCGAACATCGCAAGATTGAACCCAAAGCTAAGCACTTCTCCCATTGCAAGAAAGATCAATCTAGTAGGCCAAACCAAACTGGTAATTCAAAGAGACTTGCAAAGATAAACCAATCATACATAAAAGAATTCAGAGAAGAATCAAATATTGTTCATAGATAATCTGGATCATGAACCCACAATTCATCGGATCTCGATAAACACACCGCAAAAGAAGATTACATCGAATAGATCTCCAAGAAGATCGAGGATAACTTTGTATTGAGATCCAAAGAGAGAGAGAGAGAGAGAAGCCATCTAGCTAATAACTATGGACCCGAAGGTTTGAAGTAAACTACTCACACATCACCGGAGATGCCATGGAGTTGATGTAGAGGCCCTCCGTGATTAATGCCCCCTCCGGTGGAGCTCCAGAAAAGGCCCCAAGATGGGATCTCTCAGGTACAGAAGGTTGCAGCGGTGGAATTAGGTTTTCGTGGTGCTCTTGGATGTTTGGGTGGTACGTGGATATATATAGGAGGAAGAAGTATGTCGGTGGAGCAACGGAGGGCCCACGAGGGTGGAGGGCGCGCCCAGGGGGGTAAGCGCCCCCTGCCTCGTGCCTTCCTCCCTTGTTTCTTGACGCCCACTCCAAGTCTCCTGGATCACATTTGTTGAGAAAATCACGTTCCCGAAGGTTTCATTCCGCTTGGACTCTATTTGATATTCCTTTTCTTCGAAACCCTAAAATAGGCAAAAAAATAGCAATTTGGGCTGGGCCTCCGGTTAGTAGGTTAGTCCCAAAAATTATATAAATGTGTAAAATAAAGCCCATTAACATCCAAAATAGATAATATAATAACATGGAGAAATCAAAAAATTATAGATACGTTGGAGACGTATCAGACGACATCCACAAGTTCCTACACTTTATTGATCGTCTTGAGGTCCTTGTGGGGCGTTTCAATGGTGGATGGCCACGTGGGATATGTGTGCCACTGCTGCACTCGTTGAACAGGTCCAACTGTGTCGAGAAACTTATGGTACGAGCTATTTTCTATTATATATGTTGTTCATAAACTCTTGCTTATACATAGTTTTACAGCTGTGATCTTCTTGAAACAGAAACTGCCCAGTTCTATTGTTCCTATACAGATGCCTGACCATGGTCGGTTCAGACTTGCACTTGGTCACAACATGATGTTTATGTCGACCTACTACATTCCCCTTTGAGGTGAAAAGATACTTATTCATGGGTGGTCTCAAATAATGAAGGCCCGTCCATCTTGGATAATAGGACAGAAGATTATGTTCCTTCTTTTTGATGGCTCTAAAGCGAATATTCTGTTTATTGAACACATTGCGAGATGAAGCGCTTTCAGAAGGTTGTGGATGCGTGGGGTGGCGCCTGGGCCTTGTCCTGGGGCTTGGCGGCCTCACCCTTGGTTAACTGTAGGAAAAATAGCACTATTTCAGGTGTGCTTTGTATGGTTGAACCAGTATAAGTACTCATACTGCTTTTAGCTATGGTTGTTAAGTGCCCCTGCTGATTTCAGTTAAGGTTGTTAAGTACTACTGCTGCTTCTACAGTCTATCGTGTTTCTTCAGTCATGCCTTCCTCCAGCCGCCAAAACCAAACTAGCACAAGCGGGGCCGCCTACTTCTGTCACCCCACCGTCTCCTAAATCGTTAACGCCGATGTCCGAGGCCTCGCCGATGTCCTCTGCATGCTTTGGTGCGCTAGCCACGGCGCCGCCCTCTCGCATTCTCAACATGGTCAACAAACAATAGGAATCGGCAGAGGACTGTACGTGTAGAGGATGACAGTAGGGACCCACCATGTCCAAGGCCGGACGCAAGGAAGTTCCTCATTTGTTGTTATATATACTCCATTGTCAGTGTATGGAAAAAGAAAATGATTCCTCCTAGTGGTTTCCTGACATCTGGGACCCACGACATTGTCAGCGTATATAGTCAATAGACAAGAGAACAACACAATATCGGCTGACACCTGGGACGTAGCTGCTCGAGCAGTATTTTTTGTTATTGTTGAGATGGAGTAGGGTTTCAAATGGGATGTGGCCCGTCTAGCCCAGGCTTATATTTTATGTTCACCACATGACCAGCCCAGCTATTTTTTCTTTGTGAAAATGAGCCCAGTTTATTTTTTCTGAAGAATACCCAATCCAGGCCTACTTATTTTTCTACGCCCTGATGGGATGCAACTCTTTCAAGACGCCTGCAAATCTTGAAAGTAATATGAAATGGGTTGTAAATATAAAAACAGATGGCAAATTGGCAATTACTTTATACTTTCTGATTTTTATCACATTTTCAGATTCCAATTTCACTGGGCTTTAACCTAATTTAAATATATCTTGAAAGTACTTTAAATCTGGCTCGACATTTTGGTATTAAAAATTGTTTGGAACCCATAGAAATATGTGAAATATCGTTTAAATTTTTAACCTTGGCCCTGGCCAACAAAACAAAAATGGACTGCAATAAATTGCATAAGAAGTTGCAATGAGCTATATATAAATTATTAAAAAAGTAGGGAATGGTCTGAGTTGTGTGCCTGTTAAGTTGACGCGTATGCAAGATTTTTTACTTATTATATATATGGACAAACAATTCTAGCAGACATAACCGTTGGATGTCAATCCAACGGCCGTCGTGTTTGTTCAATCTGTGATCTTCTTGCTCCAGCCGATAAATCAAGCACCGGCGGGACTGCCTGCTCCCGCCTCCCGTGGCTGGCTGTGCTGCCGAGCAGGCCTCACCGCCCCCTACTACTCCCATCGCTGCCCAGGCCATCCCTCTACTCACCCACATCCCTCCACTGTTGTGGCTTCGCCGCCTCCGGGTCATTCCCTTCCTGGGTCTTGCCGTCGTCCATCATGTTGGTGTTCTCGGCACGGCGTGGTCAACGTTGTCAACAAACGATAACATCGGAAGAGGGATGTACATGGAGAGGCTGACAGTTGGGACCCACATGGTCCATGGCCGCACGGAAGAAAGTACCTCCTTATTACGCCAAAAAGAATGAATACTCCCACTGACAGCTTGGAGCCACCAGCTATATCTTCGCACGCAAGGAAGTGCCTCCTTATTATGCACAAAAAAAAGAATACTCCCCTTGCTAGCTGGGACCCACCATAGTGGGAGGCTGACTTGTGGGCCTACTAAGTTTATAGGGACGGAGGGCTTTGTCAACTTAGTCAATATGAATGATTCTAGCTCCAGTGACCGTACGATGTCCATCCAACGGCCGTAGTGCTTCTTCAACCTCTGGTCTTCTTGCTCCAGCTGCCCAAATCAGCACTGGTCGTGCCGCCTACTCCTGCCTCCCTTGGCCGGTTGTGCTGCCGCGGAGGCCTCACCACCCCCTACTACACCCACCACTGGCCAGGCCATCCCTCTACTCACCCACACCCCCTATTATTCTACGGCGACAACAGCCTCACACCAAAGCCGAACCAGTTAACCCTCGTACTCCTCTCCACGTGAGCATCCCCTTCTGCATCTTCCCCAGCTCCACATCGTCCCCTTCCTAGGCCTCGCCGTCATCCACCGCCTTGGTGCTCTCGGCGCGGCGTGGTCAATGTGGTCAACAAACGACTTCCATCGAAAGAGTACTGTACATGGAGAGGTCGACAGCTGGGTCCACGGCCGCAGCAAGGAAGTGCCTCCTTCTTACATGGGAAATAATGATTCCTCCACCTGACAGCGGGGAACCACCGGACGGGCCACCGTCTTTCGCGAAAAAACATTTCCCCCTGACTGCTGGGACCCACCAGCTACATCTTCGCACGCAAGGAAGTGCCTGACAGTCGGGACCCACCTGGTCGAAGCGTATGTAGCGTTGTCATTCTGGTCGCGAATGTGTACGTACATATGATTGGTCTGTCTCCAGGCTACAGCGATGAACCGTGACCGTGTAAGGAGGGGCACGTGTCGTAGTATAGGCGTACACGTGTTGTAGTAGAGGTGCGCACATAGCATGTACATGTACGTACAGCCAGGGTGCAAGAAAGTAAATACGGCCACGCACGTACAGCCAGGGCTCGTGTACATGGCCAGGTCGGAACGGAGAAACTACGTCATCGTGTTCATCGGGAGCCAACCGGCTTGGACGGGACATCTGATCGGAACAAGGCCTGGCGTACCGCAGAACAGAGGAAATAGCCTTATGTTCGACCAGCCATGGTTGAAACGGGATCCTGTTCATCGGGAGGGGTCTGGCGTACCGCAAAACGGAGGACACAGACTTATCTTGGACCTCATACGGCCGAAACGGGGTCCTGTTGACTGGGAGGGGTGTGGCGTACGGCAAAACGGAGGAAACAAACTTGTGTTGGAGCGCTATGGTCGAAACGGGGGTCCTGTTCATCAGGAGGGGTGTGGCGTACCGCAATACGGGACTCCACGGGATATTGTTCATCTCCACCATCGACCTCCTCCAGCCTCCACCGGCTACTGTTCATCCACCGTCGACCTCTCCTCTAGCCTCCAGCCTCCACCTGCGACTGTTCATCCACGGTTTCCTATCCATCCAGCCTGCACCGCTCCTCCATCGGCTACTATTCAACCAACCCTCTCCACGGGGTCCTGTTCAACCACCCCTCCATGGGCTACTGTTCATCCAGCCCTCCACCGGCTACTGTTCAACCAGCCCTCCACGGGGTCGTGTTCATCCAGCCCTCCACGGGGTCCTATTCATCCACCCCCACCGGGAACTGTTCATCCAACCCCCCAACAACGCTCATTGTTCATCAAGAGGCAGCATCGATCGGCTTCAGTTAGCAACAGTAGCGAAGAAATCACTCAGGTTCAGTTAACAACAAGGGATCGATCGGGGTTCAGTACCGTAGCTAGTGCAATCGCTCGGGTTCAGTTAGAGCCCAATGCCTCGCTCGAGTTCAGTTAGAGCGCAATGCCTCACACACACGTGCGTACATGTACGTGTATGAGAGAAACGCGTAAACCCCCGTGCATCGCTCGGCCCCGACCACCCACCGTAACCGGGAACTCCCCGATATTTTCCTCGCCCTCGCTTCTACCATGTTTTTTTCCGTCATGGACGGCCCTAAGAATGTCATGCAACTGCGTCTCCGGACCGCCCAGGACGAAAAGCTTATCTTCTGTCACGATTTTTTGTCACAAAAGTAGGAGCCCACCACATCTACGATGATACCGCATTTTGTCACAATTATCATCATAGAAGTGTCATAAGCATGATAGAAAAAAAATTGTTTGGCCCAAACTGTCACGGATGTCTTTTTTTTGTAGTGCATGTGTCCTCGGGAGCACTTTGCTTTATATAACAGTTCATCCAGGCTTGTCCTTTGCTATAAAAAGGATTGGGCCACCTTGCTGCAATTTTGGTACATTTGTTACTTGTTACCCGTTACGAATTATCTTATCACAAAACTATCTGTTACCGATAATTTCAATGCCTGCAGAAAATACCTTACTGAAAACCGCTTGTCATTTCCTTCTGCTCCTCGTTGGGTTCGATACACTTACTTATCGAAAGTACTATGATTGATCCCCTATACTTGTGAGTCATCATACGACGCAACATAGGGCTGTATCGCGGCATAGAACACCTGATGGGAGGCAGAAAATGGTTCGAGGATGCTGGGCACGGGCGCACACAGGATCGGCATGGAATAAGAATGCACGAAGCCGGTCCATGGGTTCTGCCCGGTGTACCACTATGCCGGCTGGTCCTGCTGCAAAGTACGCGATGCCCCTCCCTGGGCATCGGGCTACTGCTGCTTGCGGCCGCGACGACCGCCCCGACGGAGGTCCTAAGGAGCCGGGGCCGGCGGTGGCGGCGGCAGGTAAGTGGCCTACGACCATGACCAGGAAGGAGCCGCAGCAGGCGGCAGGGGCCGCCGCAAGAGGTGACGCCAGTGAGGGCTGTGTGCGTCGCCCGGGACCTCGTCATCTTCATCCATTGCTCCTCCAGCTTCAGGTACACCACAACCTTTGGGTCCGGGATAAGGGTAAGGTTGGAGGCGGTGTTCCTGAAGTCCTCATTAAGGCCGGCGGTGAGGGTGCTGATGAGGAGCTCGTCGCTGACCGTCTCGCCAAGATCACAGAGCTCATCAGCGAGCTTTTTGATAAGCATGCAAAAATAGTCGATGGACGAGTCAACCTACTGGCACCCATGAAACTCGCCATGGAGGAGGACCTTGCTAGAGTTTGTTGTCGGTGAAGAGGCCGTTGAGCTTGGTCCAGACGGTGTGGGCATCGTCATTGTCGTCCACTGATACATCTCCAATGTATCTATAATTTTTTATTGTTCCATGTTATTATATTATCATTCTTGGATGTTTTTACAATCATTGTATAGCAACTTTATATCATTTTCTGGAACTAACCTATTGACATAGTGCCTAGTGCTAGTTGCCGTTTTTTGCTTGTCTTTTAGTTCACAGAATATCAGTACCAAACGGAGTCCAAACACAGCACAACTTTTTGGAGATTTTTTCTAGACCAGAAGACACACTGTGGGCCAAAGAAGTACCAGAGGGGAGGCCCATGGGGAGCACAACCCACCAGGGTGCGCCCAGGGGGTTGTGCCTCCCACGGAGCCCCGCTGCACCGCCTCTTCACCCTATAATTCCCAAATATTCCAAAAACCCTAGGGGAGTCGACGAAACACAATTCCAGCTGCCGCAAGTTCCAGAACCACGAGATCTAATCTAACACCATCACGGAGGGGTTCATCATCCTCATTGGTGCCTCTCCGATGTTGCATGATAAGTCGACCATAGACCTACGTGTCCATAGGCAGTAGCTAGATCGCTTCCTCTCTCTCTCTCTCTCTCTCACTTTTGATTCTCAATACAATGGTCTCTTGGAGAACTATTTGATGTAACTCTTTTTTGTGGTGTGTTTGTTCGGATCTGATGAACTTTGAGTTTATGATCAGATCTATATCGATGAATATTATTTGAGTCTTCTTTTGATATCTTATATGCATGATTATTTATAGCGTCGTATTTCTTCTTTGAATCTTTGGTTTAGTTAGGCCAACTAGATCGATTTTTCTAGCCATGGGAAGAGGTGCTTTGTGATGGGTTCGATCTTGCGGTGTTCTTTCCCAGTGACAGAGGGGGCAGCAAGACACACATGTATCATTGCTATTAAGGATAACAAGATGGGGGCTATTCCTACATGAATATATCTCATCTACATCATGTCATCGATCTATTTATCTTGCAACGGGAAGAGGTGCCCGGTAGTGGGTTCGATCTTACGGTGCTTGATCCCAGTGACAGAAAGGGAACCGACACGTATGTACCGTTGCTACGAAGGATAAAAAGACGAGATCTATATCTACCGCCATATAGATAAATGGATCTTGTCTACATCATGTCATCATTCTTATTGCATTATTCCGTTTCTCCATGAACTTAATACACTAGATGCATGTTGGATATCGGTCGATGTGTGGGGCAATAGTAGTAGATCCAGGCAAGAGTCGGTCTACTAATTTGGATGTGATGCCTATATATTGATCATTGCCTTGGATATCGTCATAATATTTGATCTTCTATCAATTTACCAATAGTAATTTGTTTACCCACCATGTGCTATTTCTCGAGAGAAGCCACTAGTGAAATCTACGGCCCCTGGTCTATTCTTTATCATATTTGATTTCTGATCTATTATTTTCCTTGAGATATATTTCTATTCGCTCTTATTTTCAGATCTATATGTCCAAAAACCCAAATATACTTTGATGCACTTTTTTGCATCTTTTATTTCGCATTTTATCGAGAGCTATTTATCCAATCTATCAACTTGCCAATTTCTGCTGCCGTTACCCAGGAGGGACTAACAACCCCTCTTATGCGTTGGGTTACAAGTATTTGTTCTTTGTGTGAAGGTACCGTTTACATAGTCTTTCTTGGTCCTCCTACTAGATTGATACCTTGGTTTCATAACTGAGGGAAATATCTACCGTAGCTGTACTGCATCATCCCTTCCTCTTTGGGGCAATACCGACGCAGTTTCAAGCGACATAGAAAGGAATTTATGGCACCGTTGCCGAGGAGACATCATCAGCATCTATCAGGTTCCTAGTTACAAATCTCATATCCTTGAAATTTCCATTATTTGCCATTAGCCTCTTGTTTTTATCTCCCCCACTTCTTGAAATTTGCCATTTCATTCGCCCTCTTTTTCGATTCGCCATTTTCTCGTCAGATCTGTTTTTTTTTGCAGTCTTGTTTGCGTAGTTACGATGTCTCAAGAAAATACCAAATTGTGTGATTTTTCCAATACAAATAATAATGATTTTATTAGCACTCCGATTGCTCCTCCCGCCACTAGTGCAGAATCTTGTGATATTAATGTCGCTTTTGTTGAATCTTGTTATTGTAGCGACCAGACCTCAAACGATCTGATCTCTGTGCTCAGGTGTCATCCCTGGATCAGTAATGCTGACACCACACAGTACTCAGAGGATTTATAATAGAGTAGCAATCACACCCTTATTACATCGAGTGTCTCAATAGAGAACTTATTACAATAAATATGGCTTAAGGCCATCTAATAACTATAACAGCGGAAGGCTTGGAAGATAAGTGAGTTCATCAACTCCAACGGCATCACTGAGTATAGAACCACGACCTAAAACTCCTTAAACATCGTCTGAAAAGTCTGCAGCATTAATGTTGCATCCCGAAACGGGTCAGCACATGGAATATGCTGGCAAAGTAACACATAGAGAGTGATGGAATGAAACAGCTATACTATATGCATATTTGGCTGGTGGAAAGCTCTATGGTTATAGTTTTGCGTAAAGCCAATTTTTCCCTACTGCAAAGGAATAAATTTATTTAACTATCATGGTGGTTTTAAACATTGAGAATGGTTGACAGCATCCTCAATCCCAATTAAGCATCATCATTAAACAAAACCCAACAAAATTAATTTAGAGTAACATGTTGAGATTCACATGATAATCCAGGTACTAGATAGTCAAGATGTCCATAACCGGGGACACGGCTAACCATGATTAGTTTATACACTCTGCAGAGGTTTGCGCACTTTTCCCCACAAGACTCGATCGCCTCCGTTTGGTTTCTCACACTACATGGTGTTTGAGAAACGGATGACCGAGATATAGTCTTTCAGAAGCGCTAGCACCTTACGATGGATAGACCGTTACACCTACTTTCCCCTACATATGCTAGTCTACCCTGTAAGAGTTCGCACGACTTAATCAACTATGCTAGAGCCCATAATAGCTTGTGGCTGCACACGGAAGTTTCTAGTATGAAAAATCTCATGATCCCTTTGGGCCTGGGTGGCGGTCCATAAAGAAAAACAGGCAATCCTGGAATACCTAGGTACCTCAATCCACCCAGATGTGTGTTTAAGTTACCTCCTTAGATAAACCATTAATTAACAAACTCACATCTGTCATGGATATCACTCACCCAATCCACGTCTACTAGCATAGCATGGCATAATAGGCAAACGTAGAACTAACTCCCAAAGGTTTGATAATATAACAGGTAATAGGTGCTACCTCAACTACTCCCCATTCCACAATTTAATTAGATCCTAATCATGCAATGTTTGAGGATTGATCTAATGCAATAAAACTGGGTAGTAGGAGGTATGATCAAAGTGTTACTTGCCTTGCTGATGATCCACGAAACCTAGAGATTCGAAGTAACAGGCGGCGCACTCCGGGTGTTCTATCACGGACAAACAAACAGGCATACAATAAGTATTCATCTAATGCACAGGTAAAACTCAAATAAGAGATCTAACCAGAAGGTTCAACTTAAGAACTCCGGTTTGCAAAAAGAATCAAATCAAACAAAGCAACGAAAGTCAAACGGCAAAAGAAAACATGCTACTTTTACTTGTTTAAGTTGGTTAAACGGATAGAGGGTTTCGAGACGAAACTCCAGGCGCTTGAATCGCCTGATTCCGATAAACGAGCGAAAAGTTATACTAAAACGAAAATCGGATCAGGAATCGTGATCAGAAAAATCGCGGATTTAATCCGAGAAAAAAGAAAAACGACGAACGTTCGCTAGAACGCACGAACGGACGAACGCTCGCTAAATAAATAAACCGGAAAAACCGATCTATTTAAAAAAACCAAAACTAAATAAATAAATAAAATTGTTACCCTTTTTTTCTCTTTTTTTTACCTCGGGAGGTGGGTCGGCGGCGGCTCCGGTCGCTCCAGCGGCGGCTCCGGCGGCGGCGGCGGGTGCGCGGATCGAGGCACAGCTAGGGTTAGGGTTGGCGGCGGCTCTGGTGGGCTGGGGCGGCTCGGGCAGTGGCTATTTAAAGGCTTCCCCCGGGCGGAGTCCCGCTCGGGTATGGCCCAAAGTCGGTTTGCGTTTTTTAATTATTCCGCGCAGAAAAACAAATAAAAGAAATACTAAACGGACTCCAGAAATCCCGAAATAAATTTTGCCGGGCTTCTAAAATCAAGCCGCACAAGGTGAACATTTATTTGGGGCCTAAGTGCAATTTTGAAAAACACACATTTTTCCTAAATTCAAATAAAATACCGAAAAACTCCGAAATAAAATCTTATTTGATTTTATTATTAAATCCTCAATATTTCTTTATTTTGGGAAAGTCATTTTATTCCCTCTGTCATATTTTTGTAATAGAAATAATTGATGATAAAATAATTAAAATCAAATGATCCTATTCGCAAAATTTGAGAAAACTCAAATATGAAAATAACGAAATCCCCAACTCTCTCCGTGGGTCCTTGAGTTGCGTGGAATTTCTAGGCTCAAAACCAAAAGCAAATAAATTATGATATGCAATGATGGTCTAATGTATAACATTCCAAATTGAAAATTTGGGATGTTATAGTTATGAAAGAGCAGTTTTCCATCGTAGGCTTGCTGGACGGTGATGGGTTGGATGAGATTTACCATGTAATCGAGTTAGTTTTGTTAGGGTTTGATCCCTAGTATCGACTATGTTCTAAGATTGATGTTGCTATGACTTTGCTATGCTTAATGCTTGTCACTAGGGCCCGAGTGCCATGATTTCAGATCTGAACCTATTATGTTTTCATGAATATATTTATGTTCTTGATCCAATATTGCAAGTTATAGTTGATAACCCACAAGTATAGGGGATCACAACAGTTTTCCATAAGTAAGAGTGTCGAACCCAGAGAGGAGCTAAAGGCAGAACAAATATTCCCTCAAGTTCTATCGACCACCGATACAACTCTATGCACGCTTGATGTTTGCTTTACCTAGAACAAGTATGAAACTATAAGTACTTTGTAGGTGTTGTTGGATAGGTTTGTAAGATAATAAAGATTACGTAAATAAAAAGTAGGGGCTGTTTAGGTAAAGACACAACTAAGTTAGTTTTAGTAAAGAGCTTTTTTGTTACGAGAAAGTTATTTGTCCCTAGGCAATCGATAACTAGACCGGTAATCATTATTGCAATTTTATTTGAGGGGGAGGCATAAGCTAACATAATTTCTCTACTTGGATCATATGCACTTATGATTGGAACTCTAGCAAGCATCTGCAACTACTAAAGATCATTAAGGTAAAACCCAACCATAGCATTAAAGTATCAAGTCCTCTTTATCCCATACGCAAACAACCTACTTACTCGGGTCTGTGCTTCTGTCACTCACGCCACCCACCATAAGCAAATCATGAACATATTGCAAACCCTACAGCGGGAATCCCTCACGCTTGCGCGACACGGAGAGCACCATAGGACATCGCCAATAATGAAACATGCAACTCAAACCAATCACGATCATCAATTAACCCATATGACAAAATGGATGTACTCAAACATCATAGGATAGCCATACATCATTGGGAAATAATATATAGCGTTGAGCACCATGTTTAAGTAGATATTACAGCGGGTAAAAGAGGGGTTACACTGCTGCATAGAGGGGGAAAGAGTTGGTGATGATGATGGCCCCGGTGGCGTTCCGGCGCCAGCGGAAGCGAGGGGGAGAGAGCCCCCTCCTTCTTCTTATTCCTTGACCTTCTCCCTAGATGGGAGAAGGGTTTCCCCTCTGGTCCATGGTCTCCATGGCATGGGAGGGGCGAGAACCCCTCCGAGATTGGATATGTCTCTCTATCTCTCTCTGTTTCTGCGTTCTCGATTCTGCCCTTTCACCGTTTCTTAAATTCCCGGAGATCCGTAACTCCGATTGGGATGAATTTTGGACACAATTTTTATCCAGATATTAGCTTTCTTGCGGCGAAAGAAGGGCACCAACCGCCTTACGGGGTGGCCACGAGGGCCCAGGGCGCGCCTGACCCCCTGGGCGCGCCCCTGCCTCGTGCCCCCTCGGGCATTGTCTCGTGTTGATTCTTCTTCCCCAAAATCACATATTCCAAAAAAAAATCTCCATTAGTTTTTATCCCATTTGGACTCCGTTTGATATGGGGTTTCTGCAAAACATAAAACATGCAACAAACAGGAACTGGCACTGGGCACTGGATCAATATGTTAGTCCCAAAAATAATATAAAAAGTTGCCAAAAGTATATGAAAGTTGAATAATATTGGCATGGAACAATAAAAAATTATAGATACGACGGAGACGTATCAGCATCCCCAAGCTTAATTTCTGCTCGTCCTCGAGTAGGTAAATGATAAAAAATATAATTTTTGATGTGGAATGCTACCTAGCATAATCTTGATCATATATCTAATCATGGCATGAATATTAAGATACGAGTGATTCAGAGCAATAGTCTATCATTTGACATAAAAACAATAATACTTCAAGCCTATTAATAAAGTAATCATGTCTTTTCAAAATATCATGGCCAAAGAAAGTTATCCCTACAAAATCATATAGTCTGGCTATGCTCCATCTTCACCACACAAAATATTCACATCATGCACAACCCCGATGACAAGCCGAGCAATTGGTTCATACTTTTTAACGTGCTTCAGCTTTTTCAACCCTCACGCAATACATGAGCGTGAGCCATGGACATAGCACTATAGGTGGAATAGAATATGATGGTGGAGGTCGTGCGGAGAAGACAAAAGGGAGAAAGTCTCACATCGACGCGTCTAATCAACGGGTTATGGAGATGCCCATCAATTGATGTCAATGTGAGGAGTAGGGATTGCCATGCAACGGATGCACTAGAGCTATAAGTGTATGAAAGCTCAAACTGAAACTAAGTGGGTGTGCATCCAACTTGCTTGCTCATGAAGACCTCGGGCATTTGAGGAAGCCCATCATCGGAATATACAAGCCAAGTTCTATAACGAAAATTCCCACTAGTATATGAAAGTGATAACTCAAGAGACTCTCTATATGAAGAACATGGTGCTACTTTGAAGCACAAGTGTGGTAAAAGGATAGTAACATTGCCCCCTTTTTCTCTTTTTTGCAGGCTTCTTTGGCCCCCTTTTTTTATTTAGGCTTCTTTGGCCTCTCTTTTTTGATGGGGCAATGCTCTAATAATGATGATCATCACACTTTTATTTAATTACAACTCAATATTACAACTCGATACTAGAACAAAGATATGACTCTATATGAATGCCTCCGGCGATGTACCCGGATGTGCAATGATCTAGTGTAGCAATGGCATCAAAAAACGGACAAGCCATGAAAACATCATGCTAGCTATCTTACGATCATGCAAAGCAATATGACAATGAATGCTCAAGTCATGTATATGATGATGATGGAAGTTGCATGGCAATATATCTCGGAATGGCTATGGAAATGCCATAATAGGTAGGTATGGTGGCTGTTTTAAGGAAGATATAAGGAGGCTTATGTGTGACAGAGAGTATCATATCACAAGGTTTGGATGCACCGGCAAAGTTTGCACCAACTCTCGAGGTGAGAAAGGGCAATGCAAGGTACCAAAGAGGCTAGCAATGATGGAAGGGTGAGAGTGCGTATAATCCATGGACTCAACATTACTCATAAAGAACTCACATACTTATTGCAAAAGTTTATCAGCCCTCGAAGAAAAGTACTACTACGCATGCCCCTAGGGGGATAGATTGGTAGGAAAAGACCATCGCTCGTCCCCGACCGCCACTCATAAGGAAGACAATCAATAAATACCTCATGCTCCGACTTCGTTACATAACAGTTCACCATACGTGCATGCTACAGGAATTACAAACCTCAACACAAGTATTTCTACTAATACACAACTACCCACTAGCATGACTCTAATATCACCATCTTTATATCGCAAAACTATTGCAAGGAATCAAACATATCATATTCAGTGATCTACAAGTTTTCTGTAGGATTTTATGACTAACCATGTGAATGACCAGTTCCTGTCATCTCTCTAAATAGATATAAGTGAAGCATGAGATTTTAATTATTTCTACAAAATATATGCCCATGCTATAACAAATATAAGTGAAGCAAAAGAGCATTCTACAAATGGCGGTTTTCTATGTAAAGAGAAACAGACAATCCAAACTTCAAATGATATAAGTGAAGCACATGAAGCATTCTATAAAGCCATACTCAAAAGATATAAGTGAAGTGCATAGAGCATTCTATAAACAAACCAAGGACTATCTCATACCAGAATGGTGCATAAAAGAGAAGTGAAAACTAAATGCAAAAGACGCTCCAAGATTTGCACATATCGCATGAACGAAACGAATCTGAAAACATACCGATACTTGTTGGAGAAAGCGGGGATGCCTTACGGGGCATCCCCAAGCTTAGACGCTTGAGTCTCCTTGAATATTTACTTGGGGTGCCTCGGGCATCCCCAATCTTGAGCTCTTGCCTCTCTTCCTTCTTCTCACATCGAGACCTTCTCGATCATCGAACACTTCATCCACACAAAACTTCAACAGAAAACTTGGTAAGATCCGTTAGTATAATAAAGCAAATCACTACTCTAAGAAGTGTTGCATACCAATTCATATTTTGTTTTTTCATTATGTCTACTGTAATATAGCTTTTCCATGGCTTAAACCACTAATAGGAATTGATAGGTTCATCAAAACAAGCGAACTATGCATGAAAAACAGAATTTGTCTAAAACAGAACAGTCTGTAATAATCAGAACATTCACCATACTTCTTATACTTGTAAAATTCTTCCAAAATTAGGAAAAATAAAAAAATTGTATATAAAGACAGTGCAAAAATAATCAGAACCATTTGACGTTCCAGTAAAAAAGGAAAAATCGTGCACTACAGCCAAAGTTTCTGTCCTGCACCATACAAACCAACAAGCACTGTAAACATCCTAAAGGCAAACCTTGGCACATTATTTTTATGATACAATGAAATTGTAAAAGGGGATAATTATTTTTGTTGAACAGTTTCTGTAATCAAGATTCACAAAGTTTCCGTGAGCATGAACAAAGTTCAAGGCTAGCTCCCACTTCAACAATGCTTGTCTCTCTCACTTTCACTTTCCTTTTTGAAAAAGTTTTGGGTTCCCCTCTTTATTTTTGTTGTTCTTAAACTATATGAAAGCACTCAACAGAAATAAATGACTCTTTAAAACTTCCGGGTTGTCTCCCTGGCAGCGCTTTCTTTAAAGCCATTAAGCTGGGCATATAGTGCTCAAGTAGTGAATCCACCCGGATCCCAAGGTATATCAAAGCCAATTTTAATTAGCAATGATTTGTAATTTAGTAGTGAGCACAAAGAAACGTATATCATGTAATGACGAAGTCTAACTCTCTTCCTATGCATCGGCATGTCATAAAAGAACAATTCATGCACACATAGTAAAGGCCAATGCATAGTATAAACAGTTTCTTGCAATTTTATCGTGTGGGAAACATAGAGAGGTGGAGATATAGTTCCTCTCTCATAATAATTGCAAGTAGGAGAAGCAAGCACATGCATATTATACTCACCAAAATCATCATGCGTAGTAGTAAAAGGCAACCCATCAATATAATCCTTAATAAGCACAAACTTCTCCGATATAGTGTAGTTTGGAGAATTCAAAAAGATAATAGGACTATCATGTGTGGGTGCAATAGCAACAATTTCATGTTTAACATAAGGAACTATAGCAAGTTCATCTCCATAAGAATAATTCATATTGGCATCTTGGCCACAAGCATAGCAAGAATCATCAAAAAGGGATATTTCAAAAGAATCAACGGGATCATAGCAATTATCATAGCATTCATCCTTTGGTAAGCACGAAGGGAAATTAAACAATGTATGAGTTGAAGAGTTACTCTCATTAGAAGGTGGGCACGGGTGATCAATCCGCTCTTCCTCCTTTTTTTTCTTCACTCCCCTCCTCATCTTTTTCATCCAATGAGCTCATAGTTTCATCAATTTCTTCTTCTATATATTCCTGCAAAACATTAGTATCTTCTTGGAAAGTGGAGACTTTCTCAATAAACGCATCGATGTCGGAATTGTATTCATAATTATCATAACAATATTTAAGGATAGCTAAATTTTCAGGTCTATAAAAAACATCATAAAGATTTTCATATTCTTTGAACATAGATTCAATTTCATAAGCACCCATAAAAGCAACAAATTCTTCTATTTGTTCCACATCATAGTAGTCATATATACCTCTAGCATAAGAAGCCAAGGTTTCATTATCATTAAATTTGCATGAAAAGGGAAGGTGTGGAGACTTCATCCTAGGGCAACAAGTATAATCATATCTCAAGCATAGTTGCCTAGCATACCACTTTAACATATAAATTTGATCCCATAATAGTTTCCCTTTTTGAGTCAAGCAATAATCCCTAAAGTATTCACATTGATCCAACGTGTCTCCCATTACCAAATTGAATGGGGTTTTCTCTGGATTATCAAAGTAGTACATAATATCTGTCACATAACTAGCATCGACGGTTTTAGGAGGTTCCTCATCTCCATGAGCAGCAAGTACACCTAATTTTTTTGGTATTTCATGTTCCATATCCATAACTAAAGATAATGAACAACTAAGAACAGCAAATAAAAATTACTTAGTGATAAAGCAAACAAGCACACACGATAATATTCACCCCACGCTATTGCTCCCCGGCAACAGCGTCAGAAAAAGGTCTTGATAACCCACAAGTATAGGGGATCGCAACAGTTTTCGATAAGTAAGAGTGTCGAACCCAACGAGGAGATAAAGGCAGAACAAATATTCCCTCAAGTTCTATCGACCACCGATACAACTCTATGCACGCCTGATGTTCGCTTTACCTAGAACAAGTATGAAACTAGAAGTACTTTCTAGGTGTTGTTGGATAGGTTTGCAAGATAATAAAGATTACGTAAATAAAAAGTAGGGGCTGTTTAAGTAAAGACACAACTAAGCTAGTTTTAGTAAAGAGCTTTTTTGTTACGAGAAAGTTATTTGTCCCTAGGCAATCGATAACTAGACCGGTAATCATTATTGCAATTTTATTTGAGGGGGAGGCATAAGCTAACAGACTTTCTCTACTTGGATCATATGCACTTATGATTGGAACTCTAGAAAGCATCCGCAACTACTAAAGATCATTAAGGTAAAACCCAACCATAGCATTAAGTATCAAGTCCTCTTTATCCCATACGCAAACAACCTACTTAATCGGGTTTGTGCTTCTGTCACTCACGCCACCCACCATAAGCAAATCATGAACATATTGCAAAACCTACAGCGGGAATCCCTCAGGCTTGTGCAACACGGAGAGCACAATAGGACAGCACCAATAATAAAACATGCAACTCAAACCAATCACGATCATCAATTGACCCATAGGACAAAAAAGATCTACTCAAACATCATAGGATAGCCATACATCATTGGGAAATAATATATAGCGTTGAGCACCATGTTTAAGTAGAGATTACAGCGGGTAAAAAAGGGGTTACACCGCTGCATAGAGGGGGGAAGAGTTGGTGATGATGGCGGTGAAGTTGTTGGTGTAGATTGCGGTGATGATGATGGCCCCGGCGGCATTCCGGTGCCACCGGAAGCGAGGGGGAGAGAGCCCCCCTCCTTCTTATTATTCCTTGACCTTCTCCCTAGATGGGAGAAGGGTTTCCCTTCTGGTCCATGGTCTCCATGTCATGGGAGGGGCGAGAGCCCCTCCAAGATTGGATCTGTTTCTCTATCTCTTTGTGTTTCTGCGTTCTAGATTCTGCCCTTTCACCGTTTATTAAATTCCCGGAGATCCGTAACTCCGATTGGGCTGAATTTTGGACACAATTTTTATCCAGATATTGGCTTTCTTGCGGCGAAGGAAGGGAACCAACCTCCTTACGGGGTGGCCACGAGGGCCCAGGGCACGCCTGACCCCCTGGGGCGCGCCACCTGCCTCGTGGCCCCCTTGGGCATCGTCTCACGTTGATTCTTCTTCCCAAAAGTCACATATATTCCAAAAAAAAATCTCCATAAGTTTTTATCTCGTTTGGACTCCGTTTGATATGGGGTTTCTGCGAAACATAAAACATGCAACAAACGGGAACTGGCACTGGGCACTGGATCAATATGTTAGTCCCAAAAATAGTATATAAAAAGTTGCCAAAAGTATATGAAAGTTGAATAATATTGGCATGGAACAATCAAAAATTATAGATACGATGGAGACGTATCAATAGTCACCTACTACGTATTATGATCCGGCAATCCCAGAGTGACAATAGTCGGGACACTTCCCGGTGATGACCGTAGTTTGAGGAGTCCATGTATTTACTAAGTGCTAATGCTTTAGTCCAGTACTCTATAAAAAGGAAGCCTTAATATCCCTTAGTTTCCAATAGGACCCTGCTTCCACGAGAGGGTAGGACAAAACATGTCATGCAAGTTCTTTTCCATAAGCACGTATGACTATATTCGAAATACATGCCTACATTATATTGATGAACTGGAGCTAGTTCTTTGTCACCCTATGTTATAACTGTTGCATGAGGAATGCCATCTGACATAATTATCCATCATTGATCCATTGCCTACGAGCTTGTTTGATATTGATCTTTGCTTCGTTACTTTTCCATTGCCATTGTTACGATTGCTACAAAACTGCTACTCTTACTTTTGCCACCGTTACCGTTACTTCCATACTACTTTGCTACTAAATACTTTGTTGCAGATATTAAGTCTTTTAGGTGTGGTTGAATTGACAACTTAGCTGCTAATACTTGAGAATATTCTTTGGCTCCCCTTGTGTCGAATCAATAAATTTGGGTTGAACACACTACCCTCGAAAATTGTTGTGATCCCCAATACTTGTGGGTTATCAAGACCTTTTTATGGCGCCATTGCCGGGGAGCATAGCTCTATTCTTTGAGTCACTTGGGATTTTTATATGTTGATCATTATGAGGAATTTGAAAGATGAAAGAACCAATATTTTTCCCTCAACTATGAGGGGAGGTAAGGAACTAACATCTAGCTCTACACTTGATTCACCTTCTGTCTTGAGTATGCTTGCGACACCTACACCTGCTATTGATTCTGATATGTTGCATGTTATTGACGACACTTCTGCTATGCATGATGATTATGATGAAACTACTTCTTTGCTAGATAATACTGTGCCACTAGGTGAATTTCCTGATGAACAACTTGCTAGGGTTAGAGAGAATGAAATTACTAAAACTAATGATATTGAACTAAAGATTATGATTTCCCCCTAGATATGAATTGTGTGTTGTACCCGAGGGCTATGTTATGGATGAAGAAACTTCTAGAGACTTCTTTGCTTGCAATGGTAGAGAGGATCTTAAGAAATTGTTAGCTAAGCTAAAAGAAAAATACTTGAATGCTAGAATGAAATATGATCCTGCTTTTTCCACTTCACCTATTTTTGTTACTGATAAGGATTATGAATTCTCTGTCGATCCCGAGTTAATTACTTTGGTTCAATCTGATCCTTTCAATGGTTATGAATCTGAAACTGTTGTGGCACATCTTACTAAACTTAATGATAAAGCCACCCTATTTACTCATCAGGAAAAATTCGCTATTACTATATTCTCAAATTGTTTCCTTTCTCATTAAGGGTGATGCTAAGTTATGGTTTAATTCTCTTGCTCTTGGTTGTGTGTACTACCCAGGATATCATTTACTACATCTCTGCAAAATATTCCCCCTCTCATAAGAAACAAGCTGCTTTAAAGGAAATATTTAACTTTATGCAAATTGAAGAAGAGAGTCTCCCACAAGCTTGGGGGAGGCTTCTCCAATTACTTAATGCTTTGCCTAATCATCCTCTCAATAAAAATGAAATACTTGATAACTTTTATAATGGACTAACCGATGCTTCCAGAGACCACCTGGATAGTTGTGTTGGTTGTGTTTTGAGGGAAAGAAATATTGAGCAAGATGAATTGCTATTGAATAATATACTGAGTAATGATAATGATTGGACACTTCCTGAACCAACTCCTAAGCCAACCCCAAAGAAAAGGGGTATTCTATTTCTCAATCCTGAAGATATGCAAGAGGCAAAGAAATCTATGAAAGAAAAGGGTATTAAAGCTGAAGATGTTAAGAATTTACCACCTATTGAAGAAATACATGGTCTTGATAACCCGACACAGGTAGTAGAGGTAAACTCTCTCCGTAGATTTGATGAAGCTGATATTCCTCATAATAACTCTACTAGTCAATGCTTGGATGAGTTTGATAATTTTACTGTTAAACAAGAAAACTTCAATGCTTATGTTAGTAGACAATTGAAACGTAATGCTTACATGCTTGACCACTTGGGTGATTATATGAGTAGAACTGCGAATGATCTTAAGCTTATTAGTAAACATGCTTCCATGGTTACAACTCAAGTATAACATGTACTTAAGGCACAAGATGATCTGCTCAATGAGTTGAATAGTAAGTGATATGTCTCCATCGTATCTACTTTTCCAAACTCTTTTGCCCTTGTTTTGGACTCTAATTTGCGTGATTTGAATGGAGGTAACCCGGTGTGACGTTGTTTTTAGCAGAATTGCCATGGTGCTATTTTTGTGCAGAAATAAAAGTTCTTGGAATGACCTGAAATTTCACGGAGATGATTTTTGGAATTAATAAAAAATATTTGTGAAAGTATCAAGTGAAGGGGGCCCACACCTTGGCCACAAGGGTGGGGGCGCGCCCACCCCCTGGGCACGCCCTCTGTCCTTGTGGGCCCCTTGGACCTCCACCGACCTCAATTCCAACTCCATATATTCACGTTCTGGATGAAAAAAATCAGAGAGAAGGATTCATTGTGTTTTACGATACGGAGCCCCCGCCAAGCCCTGTTATTCCTCGGGAGTGCAGATCTGGAGTCCGTTCAGGGCTCCGGAGAGGCGAATCCGTCACCATCATCATCATCAACCATCCTCCATCACCAATTTCATGATGCTCACCGCCGAGCATGAGTAATCCCATCGTAGGCTTGCTAGACGGTGATTGTTTGGATGAGATTTACCATGTAATCGAGTTAGTTTTGTTAGGGTTTGATCCCTAGTATCCACTATGTTCTAAGATTGATGATGCTATGACTTTGCTATGCTTAATGCTTGTCACTAGGGACCGTGTGCCATGATTTCAGATCTGAACCTATTATGTTTTCATGAATATATTTGTGTTCTTGATCCTATATTGCAAGGTATAGTCACCTACTACGTGTTATGACCCGGCAACCCCAGAGTGACAATAGTCGGGACACTTCCCAGTGATGACCATAGTTTAAGGAGTCCATGTATTCACTAAGTGCTAATGCTTTGGTCTGGTAATCTATTAAAAGGAGGCCCTAATATCCCTTAGTTTCCAATGGGACCCCGCTACCACGGGAGGGTAGGACAAAAGATGTCATGCAGGTTCTTTTCTATAAGCACGTATGACTATATTCGGAATACATGCCTACATTATATTGATGAATTGGAGCTAGTTCTGTGTCATCCTATGTTATAACTGTTGCATGAGGAATTCCATCTGACATATCCATCATTGATCCATTTCCTACGAGCTCATTTCAGATTGATCTTTGCTTCATTACTTTTCCGTTGCCACAGTTACAATTGCTACAAAACTGCTACTGTTACTTTTCCACCGTTACTTCCATACTACTTTTCTACTAAATACTTTGCTGCAGATATCACGTCTTTCAGGTGTGGTTGAATGGACAACTCATCTGCCAATACTTGAGAATATTCTTTGCCTCCCCTTGTGTCGAATCAATAAATTTGGGTTGAATACTCTACCCTCGAAAACTATTGCGATCCCCTATACTTGTGGGTTATCAAGACCTTTTTCTGGTGCCGTTGCCGGGGAGCATACCTCTATTCTTTGAGTAACTTGGAATTTTTATCCGTTGATCACTATGAGGAATTTGAAAGATCAAAGAACCAACATTTTTTCCTCAACTACTAGGGGAGGTAAGGAACTGCCATGTAGCTCTGCACCTGATTCACCTTCTGTTTTGAGTAAGCTTGCGACACCTACACCTGCTATTGATTCCGATATGTCGCATGTTATAGATGATACCACTTCTGTTATGCATGATCCTTATGATGAAACTACTTCTTAGCAAGATAATACTATGCCACTAGGTGAATTTCTTGATGAAGAACTTGCTAGGGTTAGAGAGAATGAAATTACTGAAACTGATGATATTGAAACTAAAGATTGTGATTCTCCCCAAGATATGGATTGCCTGTTGTACCTGAGGGTTATGTTATGGCTGAAGAAACTGCTAGAGACTTCTTTGAATGCAATGATAGAGATGATCTTAAGAAATTGTTAGCTAAGCTAAAAGAAAAATTCCTTGAATGGTAGAATGAAATATGATCCTACTTTTGCTACTTCACCTATCTTTGTTACCGATAAGGATTATGAATTCTCTGTCGATCCTGAGTTAATTAGTTTGGTTGAATCTGATCCTTTCTATGGTTATGAATCTGAAACTGCTGTGGCACATCTTACTAAATTGAATGATATAGCCACCCTATTTGCTCATGATGAAAAAATTCGCTATTACTATATTCTCAAATTGTTTCCTTTCTCATTAAAGGGTGATCATACATTATGGTTTAATTCTCTTGCTCCTGGTTGTGTGTGTACTACCCAGGATATCATTTATTACATCTCTACAAAATATTTCCCCGCTCATAAGAAACAAGCTGCTTTAAAGGAAATATTTAACTTTATGCAAATTGAAGAAGAGAGTCTCCCACAAGCTTGGGGGAGGCTTCTTCAATTACTTAATGCTTTGCCTAATCATCCTCTCAAGAAATATGAAATACTTGATATCTTTTTTAATGGACTAACCGATGCTTCCAGAGACCACCTGGATAGTTGTGCTAGTTGTGTTTTCAGGGAAAGAACTGTTGAGCAAGCTGAATTGCTATTGAATAATATATTGATTAATGATAGTGATTGGACATTTCCTGAACCAACTCCTAAGCCAACTCCAAAGAAAGGGGGTATTCTATTTCTCAGTCCTAAAGATATGCAAGAGGCAAAGAAATCTATGAAAGAAAAGGGTATTAAAGCTGAAGATGTTAAGAGTTTACCACCTATTGAAGAAATACATGGTCTTGATAACCCGACACAGGTAGTAGAGGTAAACTCTCTTCGTAGATTTGATGAAGGTGATATTCCTCATAACAAGTCTGCTAGTCAATGCTTGGATGGGTTTGATAATTTTATTGTCAAACAGGAAAGCTTCAATGCTTATATTAGTAGGCAATTGAAATGTAAAGCTTACATGCTTGACCACTTGGGTGATTATATGAGTACAAATGTGAATGATCTTAAGCTTATTAGTAAACTTGCTTCCATGGTTACAACTCAAGTAGAACAAGTACTTAAGGCACAAGATGATCTGCTTAATGAGTTAAATAGTAAGAAAAATTATAATGCTCTTAGGGTTATGACTAGAGGTGGTAAGATGACTCAGGAACCTTCGTATCCTGAGGGTCATCCTAAGAGAGTTGACTAAGATTCTCATAGAGCTAATACTGCTGCACCTGGTCCTTCTAATAAAAAGAAAAAAAACTAATAGGACTTTGCATGCTTCTAGTGAACCTGATTTAGCCACACCTGAGAATCCCAATGATATTTCCATTTCTGATGTTGAGATACAATCTGGTAATGAACATGAACCTAGTTCTAATGTTAATGATGATGTTCATGTTGATGCTCAACCTAGTAATGATAATGATGTAGAGATTGAACCTATTGTTGATCTTGATAACCCACAATCAAAGAATCAACCTTATGATAAGGGAGACTTCGTTGCTAGGAAACATGGTAAAGAAAGAGAACAATGGGTTCAGAAACCCATGCCCTTTACTCCTAAACCATCCAAGAAAAAGTATGATGAGGATTTTGAGCGCTTTGCTAAAATGATTAGATCTGTCTTTTTACGTATGCGCTTGACTGTTATGCTTAAAATGCCTCCTTATGCTAAGTATATGAAATATATTGTTACAAATAAAAGAAAGATACCAGAAGCTGAAATTTCCACCATGCTTGCTAATTATACTTTTAAGGGTGGAATACCAAAGAAACTTGGAGATCCAGGGGTACCAACTATACCATGCTCCATTAAAAGAAATTATGTTAGATCTGCTTTATGTGATCTTGGAGCTAGTGTTAGTGTTATGCCTTTCTCTTTATATCATACACTTGAATTGAATAAGTTGACACCTACTGAAATCTCTTTGCAAATGGTTGATAAATCAACGGCTATACCCATCGATATTTGTGAGGATGTGCCTGTTGTGGTTGCAAACATTACTATCTTAACGGACTTTGTTATTATTGATATTCCCGAGGACGATAGTATGTCGATCATCCTTGGTAGACCCTTTTTGAATAATGTAGGGGCTGTTATAGATTGCAACAAAGGCAATGTCACTTTTCATGTTAATGGTAATGAGCATACGGTACACTTTCCTAAGAAACAACCTCTAGTCCATAATATCAACTCTATTGGAAAAAATTCAACTATTACTATTGGAGGTTTTGAATTCCCTCTTCCTATTGCCACAAAGAAATATGATATTCTTATTGTTGGGGAAATGCATATCCCCGTTGAGGTAACCTAGTGTTATTCGAAAATTCTCTGGTTTCATGTCATTCAGAAGAAGTTTGTTAATAAGAGTTGATCAACCTTGTTAATGGATTCCTTTTGATGGGCATGAGATGGATGAATTTAGAAGGGCAACTCTCTGTACCCATCTTTTACTTTCTCTTATTTAGAATAACTAAAGCAAAAATAGTATTTTCTGTCTGTTTTCTGAATTATCCGTGCTATAAAAAATGTCCTAAAAATAAAAGTTCTCCATATGCCCTGAAAATTCAGTATGATTTTATATATAATATTTTAGAATTTCTGGTGCTAAGAACACACCAGGAGGCCTCACCAGCTGACCATAAGGGTGGAGGGCGCGCCCACCCCCTGGGGCGCGCCCTATCCATGTGGACCCCATGTGCCCCCTCCACTTATTCCAGCACCATCCTCTTCCTCTTCCTCCAGAAAAAATCACTCCATAGCTCAAACTCGTGTTCTTTCTCATTTGCTGCCATTTTCGATCTCCTTGCTCAAAGCTCCATTCACAAAACTGCTTTGGGGGATTGTTCTTCGGTATGTGACTCCTTCAATGGTCCAATTAGTTTTTGTTCTAGTGCTTTATTTATTGCAAATTTTTGCTGCTATGGTGACCTTGTTCTTGAGCATGCATGTCAAATTTATATGGTCCAAAGTAGTTTTGGTGCAGGATATAGCCTCTAGACACTTGTAGGAGTAGTTGCCATCAATTTTGTTGAGTTTGGTTCACTTTTGTTTTGAGTCACTAAAATTTCAGAAATTTTTCCGAGGAAGAAAAGTGTCTAGGAAAGTGTACCAAGGTGGTTCTTCGAGGAAGCAAGCATCGAGGCACGCGATACGTGAATCGGACCTTGAACCACCAAGGGAAGCTCAAGTGAAACAGTGTGAATGGCCATCCGACAAATTTATGGTTCGTGCAGGTTTCAAGGATGACTTCTATACATACGTACAAAATGCTAGCCTTGAGGATTTCTTGTTAGACAAGTGCCTACAATATTATTATCTCACCGATTCCTTCGTGCGGAGGTTTGAGTTTTCATCTAAGCATAATACTCATGCTGTCTTATTTGATCTTTATGATGAATCTTATACCATGTACCTAGAAGACTGTTGTGATGCATGCAAAATTTCATAATGGGGCCTTCTTAGTGAGCCTCACAAATCTGAATATAATGATTTCCTAGCTAGCATCACCGTTGGAGAAACTAGAAATATCACACAAGCCTCCATGGGGAGCATTCATTTTCCTGCCATACATTATTTTGCTCTCTTCATAGGAAGATGCATTAATGGTAAACATGATTGATACATCTCCTACGTATCTATAATTTTTTATTGTTCCATGCTATATTATATTCTGTTTTGGACATTATTGGGCTTTATTATACACTTTTATATTATTTTTGGGACTATCCTATTAACCGGAGGCCCAGCCCAGAATTGTTGTTTTTGCCTATTTTAGGGTTTCGCAGAAAAAGAATATCAAACAGAGTCCAAACGGAATGAAACCTTCGAGAACGTGATTTTTGGAACGAACATGATCTAGAGGACTTGGACCCTACGTCAAGACATCAACCAGTAGGCCACGAGGTAGGGGGCG
>NC_041392.1:551256697-551297809 GCF_002162155.2 Triticum dicoccoides | reverse complement strand
CACTGACGTACTCCTTCCTCCTATATATACCTACGTACCCCCAAACTACCAAATACGGAGCCAAAACCCTAATTCCACCGCCGTAACTTTCTGTATCCACGAGATCCCATCTTGGGGCCTGTTCCGGAGCTCCGCGGAGGGCTTCTACATCAACACCATAGCCTCTCCGATGAAGTGTGAGTAGTTTACTTCAGACCTACGGGTCCATAGTTATTAGCTAGATGGCTTCTTCTCTCTTTTTGGATCTCGATACAAAGTTCTCCCCCTCTCTTTTGGAGATCTATACGATGTAATCTTCTTTTACGGTGTGTTTGTTGAGACCGATGAATTCTGGGTTTATGATCAAGTTTATCTATGAACAATATTTGAATCTTCTCTGAATTCTTTTATGTATGATTGGTTATCTTTGCAAGTCTCTTTGAATTATCAGTTTGGTTTGGCCTACTAGATTGATCTTTCTTGCAATGGGAAAAGTGCTTAGCTTTGGGTTCAATCTTGCGGTGTCCTTTCCCAGTGACAGTAGGGGCAGCAAGGCACGTATTGTATTGTTGCCATCGAGGATAACAAGATGGGGTTTTCATCATATTGCATGAGTTTATCCCTCTACATCATGTCATCTTGCTTAAAGCGTTACTCTGTTCTCTTGAACTTAATACTCTAGATGCATGCTGGATAGCGGTCGATCTGTGGAGTAATAGTAGTAGATGCAGGCAGGAGTCGGTCTACTTGTCTCGGACGTGATGCCTATATACATGATCATACCTAGATATTCTCATAACTATGCTCAATTCTGTCAATTGCTCAACAGTAATTTGTTTACCCAACGTGAATACTTATGCTCTTGAGGGAAGCCACTAGTGAAACCTATGGCCCCCGGGTCTATCTTCTATCATATTAATCTTCCATACTTATTTATTTCCTTTGCCTTTTATTTTACTTTGCATCTTTATCATAAAAATAGCAAAAATATTATCTTATCATATATATCAGATCTCACTCTCGTAAGTGACCGTGTAGGGATTGACAACGCCTTATCGCGTTGGTTGCGAGGATTTATTTGTTTGTGTAGGTGCGAGGGACTCGTGCGTGGCCTCCTACTGGATTGATACCTTGGTTCTCAAAAACTGAGGGAAATACTTACGCGACTTTGCTACATCACCCTTTCCTCTTCAAGGGAAAACCAACGCAAGTGCTCAAGAGGTAGCAAGAAGGATTTCTGGCGCCGTTGCCGGGGAGTCTACGCAAAAGTGAACATACTAAGTACCCATCACAAACCCTTATCTCCCGCATTACATTATTTGCCATTTGCCTCTCGTTTTCCTCTCCCCCACCTCACCCTTGCCGTTTTATTCACCCTCTCTCTCTCTCTCTGTCCTCCCTCTCTTTCTCTATTTGCCTCTTTTTGCCCGTCTCTCATTTTCTTGTGTGCTGGATTGCTTGCTTGTCAAAATGGCTCAAGATAATACTAAATTGTGTGACTTTACCAGTACCAACAACAATGATTTTATTAGCACTCCTATTGCTCCTCTTACTGATGCTGAATCTTGTGAAATTAATGTTGCTTTGCTGAATCTTGTCATGAAAGATCCGTTTACCGGCCTTCCTAGTGAAGATGCCGCTACCCATCTAAATATCTTCGTTGATTTGTGTGATATGCAAAAGAAGAAAGATGTGGACAATGATATTGTTAAATTGAAGCTATTTCCTTTTTCGCTTAGATATCGTGCTAAAGCTTGGTTTTCGTCTTTGCCTAAAAATAGTATTGATTCGTGGAATAGGTGCAAAGATCATCTCTCTTAGAGACAATATTATGAATTTTAAGCAACTTGATCATGAACATGTTGCACAAGCTTGGGAGAGAATGAAATTAATGATACGTAATTGCCCTATGCATGGTTTGAATTTGTGGATGATTATACAAATTTTTATGCCGGATTGAATTTTGCTTCTAGAAATCTTTTAGATTCGGCCGTGGGAGGCACTTTTATGGAAATCACTTTAGGAGAATCTACTAAACTCCTAGATAATATTATGGTTAATTATTCTCAATGGCACACTGAAAGATCTACTAATAAGAAAGTGCATGCGATAGAAGAAATTAATGTTTTGAGTGGAAAGATGGATGAACTTATGAAATTATTTGCTAATAAAAGTGTTTCTTCTGATCCTAATGATATGCCTTTGTCTACTTTGATTGAGAATAATAATTAGTCTATGGATGTGAATTTTGTGGGTAGGAATAATTTTGGTAACAACGCGTATAGAGGAAACTTTAATCCTAGGCTGTATCCTAGTAATTCCGCTAATAATTATGGTAATTCCTACAACAATTCTTATGGTAATTATAATAAGATGCCCTCTTATTTTGAATCTAATATTAAATAATTTATTAATTCGCAAAAGAATTTCAATGCTTTGATTGAAGAAAATTGCTTAAGATTGATGAGTTGGCTAGGAACGTTGATAGAATTTCTCTTGATGTTGATTCTTTGAAACTTAGATCTATTACACCTAAGCATGATATCAATGAGTCTCTCAAAGCCATGAGAATTTCCATTGATGAGTGCAAAGAAAGAACCGCTAGGATGCGTGCTAAGAAAGATTGTTTTATAAAAGCATGTTCTTCTAGTTTCCATGATAATAAAGATGAATATCTAAAAGTTATTGATGTGTCCCCTATTAAATCTTTGTTTTGCAATATGAATCTTGATAATGATGGGACTGAATATGATCCACCTTTACCTAGACGGTGTTCCAAGAATTCGGAGTCTTTAGATCTTGATGCTAAAATTGTTAAAGGTGGGATTGAAGAAGTCAAAACTTTAAATATTAATGAACCCACTATTTTGGATTTCAAGGAGTTTAATTATGATAATTGCTCTTTGATAGATTTTATTTCCTTGTTGCAATCCGTGCTAAATTCTCCTCATGCTTATAGTCAAAATAAAGCTTTTACTAAACATATCGTTGATGCTTTGATGCAATCTTATGAAGAAAAACTTGAGCTGGAAGTTTCTATCCCTAGGAAACATTATGATGAGTGGGAACCTACTATTAAAATTAAAATTAAAGATCATGAATGCTATGCCTTGTGTGATTTGGGTGCTAGTGTTTCCATGATTCCAAAGACTTTGTGTGATTTGTTAGGTTTCCGTGATTTTCATGATTGCTCTTTAAACTTGCACCTTGCGGATTCCACTATTAAGAAACCTATGGGAAGAATTAATGATGTTCTTATTGTTGCAAATAGGAATTATGTGCCCATAGATTTTATTGTTCTTGACATAGATTGCAATCCTTCATGTCCTATTATTCTTGGTAGACCTTTCCTTAGAACGATTGGTGCAATTATTGATATGAAGGAAGGGAATATTAGATTCCAATTTCCGTTAAGGAAAGGCATGGAACACTTCCCTAGAAATAAAATTAAATTACCATATGAATCTATTATGAGAGCCACTTATTCATTGCCTACCAAAGATGGCAATACCTAGATCTATCTTCGCTTTTCTGCCTAGCTAGGGGCATTAAACGATAGCGCTTGTTGGGAGACAACCCAATTTTAATTTTATTCCTTGATTTTTGCTCCTGTTTAGTAATAAATAATTTATCTAGCCTATGTTTTGGTTGTGTTTTTTGTGTTTAATTAGTGTTTGTGCTAAGTAGAACCGTTGGGAAGACTTGGGGAAAGTCTTTTTAATCTTGCTATAAAAAACAGAAACTTTAGCGCTCACGAGAATTGCTGCCATTTGTATTTGGAAAGTGATATTTAGTTAATTCTTTTTGAAGATGATTAATAGATAAATTCCTCACGTCCAGCAATTTATTTCTAGAATTTTTGGGGTTTCAGATCTTGTGTTAGCTATAGATTACTACAGACTGTTCTGTTTTTGACAGATTCTGTTTTTCGTGTGTTGTTTGCTTATTTTGATGAATCTGTGGCTAGTAAAATAGTTTATAAACCATAGAGAAGCTGGAATACAGTAGGTTTAACACCAATATAAATAAAGAATGAGTTCATTACAGTACCTTGAAGTGGTGTTTTGTTTTCTTTCGCTAACGGAGCTCACGAGATTTTCTATTTTGAGTTTTGTGTTGTGAAGTTTTCAAGTTTTGGGTAAAGATTTGATGGATTATGGAACAAGGAGTGGCAAGAGCCTAAGCTTGGGGATGCCCATGGCACCCGCAATATAATCTAAGGACACCTAAAAGCCAAAGCTTGGGGATGCCCCGGAAGGCATCCCCTCTTTTGTCTACTTCCATCGGTAACTTTACTTGGAGCTATATTTTTATTCACCACATGATATGTGTTTTGCTTGGAGCGTCTTGTATTATTTGAGTCTTTATTTGTTAGTTTTCCACAATCATCCTTGCTGTACACACCTTTTGAGATAGACACACATGATTCGGAAATTATTAGAATACTCTATGTGCTTCACTCATATCTTTTGAGTTATATAGTTTTTGCTCTAGTGCTTCACTTATATCTTTTAGAGCATGTCGGTGGATTTGTTTTATAGAAACTATTGTTCTCTCATGCTTCACTTAGATTATTTTGAGAGTCCTACAAAATAGCATGGTAATTTTCTATAATTATGTTAGGCATTCAAGATTAATAATAAAATTTTCTTATGAGTGTGTTGAATACTATGAGAAGTTTGATACTTGATAATTGTTTTGAGATATGGAGATGGTGATATTAGAGTCATGCTAGTTGAGTAGTTGTGAATTTGAGAAATACTTGTGTAAAGTTTGTGATTCCCGTAGCATGCACGTATGGTGAACCGTTATGTGATGAAGTCGGAGCATGATTTATTTATTGATTGTCTTCCTTATGAGGGGCGGTCGGGGATGAGCGATGGTCTTTTCCTACCAATCTATCCCCCTAGGAGCATGCGCGTAATACTTTGCTTTGATAACTTGTAGATTTTTGCAATAAGTATATGAGTTCTTTATGACTAAGGTTGAGTCCATGGATCATACGCACTTTTCTTCCTTCCACCATTGCTAGCCTCTCTAATACCGCGCCCCTTTCGCCGGTATCATACACCCACCATATACCTTCCTCAAAACAGCCACCATACCTACTTATCATGGCATTTCCATAGCCATTCCGAGATATATTGCCATGCAACTTTCCACCGTTCCGTTTACTATGACACGCTCCATCATTGTCATATTTCTTTGCATGATCATGTAGTTGATATTGTATTTGTGGCAAAGCCACCATTCATAATTCTTTCATACATGTCACTCTTGATTAATTGCATATCCCGGTACACCGCCGGAGGCATTTACACAGAGTCATATTTTGTTCTAAGTATTGAGTTGTAAGTAAATAAAAGTGTGATGATCATTTTTAGAGCATTGTCCCAAGTGAGGAAAGGATGATGGAGACTATGATTCCCCCACAAGTCGGGATGAGACTCCGAACCAAAAAAAGAGGCCAAAGAAGCCCAAATAAAAAAAAGAGGCCATAAAAAACAGAAAGGCCCAAATAAAAAATGAGAGAAAAAGAGAGAAGGGACAATGCTACTATCCTTTTACCACACTTGTGCTTCAAAGTAGCACCATGATCTTCGTAATAGAGAGTCTCCTATGTTATCACTTTCATATACTAGTGGGAATTTTTCATTATAGAACTTGGCTTGTATATTCCAATGATGGGCTTCCTCAAAATGCCCTAGGTCTTCGTGGGCAAGCGAGTTGGATGCACACCCACTTAGTTCCTTTTGTTGATCTTTCATATACTTATAGCTCTAGTGCATACGTTGCATGGCAATCCCTACTCACTCACATTGATATCTATTGATGGGCATCTCCATAGCCCGTTGATACGCCTAGTTGATGTGAGACTATCTTCCCCCTTTTTGTCTCCTCCACAACCACCATTCTATTCCACCTAAAGTGCTATGTCCATGGATCACGCTCATGTATTGTGTGAAGATTGAAAAAGTTTGAGAACACCAAAAGTATGAAACAATTGCTTGGATTGTCATCGGGGTTGTGCATGATTTAAATACTTCGTGTGGTGAAGATAGAGCATAGCCAGACTATATGATTTTGTAGGGATAACTTTCTTTGGCCATGTTATTTTGAAGAAACAAAATTGCTTAGTTAGTATGCTTGAAGTATTATTATTTCTATGTCAATATTGAACTTTTGTCTTGAATCTTTCGGATCTGAATATTCATACCACAATTAAGAAGAATTACAGGGAAATTATGCCAAGTAGCATTCCACATCAAAAATTCTGTTTTTATCATTTACCTACTTGAGGACGAGCAAGAATTAAGCTTGGGGATGCTTGATACGTCTCCAACGTATCTATAATTTTTTATTGTTCCATGCTATATTATATTTTGTTTTGGACATTATTGGGCTTTATTATACACTTTTATATTATTTTTGGGAGTAACCTATTTACCGGAGGCCCATCTCAGAATTGTTGTTTTTTTTGCCTATTTTAGGGTTTCGCAGAAAAAGAATATCAAACGGAGTCCAAACGGAATGAAACCTTCGGGAACGTGATTTTCAGAACGAACATGATCCCGAGGACTTGGGCCCTACGTCAAGACATCAACCAGGAGGCCACGAGGTAGGGAGCATGCCTACACCCCCCAGGCACGCCCTCCACCCTCATGGGCCCTATCGGTGTCAAAACTGCGGATCTCGGGTAGGGGGTCCCAAACTATGCGTCTAAGGCGGATGGTAATAGGAGGCAGGGAACACGATGTTTTACCTAGGTTCGGGCCCTCTTGATGGAGGTAAAACCCTACATCCTGCTTGACTAATATTGATGATATGGGTAGTATAAGAGTAGATCTACCACGAGATCAGAGAGGCTAAACCCTAGAAGCTAGCCTATGGTATGATTTTATGTTATTGTGTCCTACGGACTAAAACCCTCCGGTTTATATAGACACCGGAGAGGGTTAGGGTTACACAAGGTCGGTTACAAAGGAGGAGATATCCATACCCGTACTGCCTAGCTTGCCTTCCACGCCAAGTAGAGTCCCATCCAGACACGAGACGAAGTCTTCAATTGTCGGAGTAAATAGCCATGGATAGCCTAGCCGGCTTCCCCTGGCCCTCCTGAAGAAATTACGAGCCCGCCCGGCTCTCAAGAATTCAAAACATAGGGGCCGCCTTCCCCTTGCTGGCTGCCACCCAGGCCGGCTTTCGGAAGGCGGTCCGACTTTAGCCCTCATAAGAAGGCCGACTCCAAGAAGCCGACCATGAGAAGGCCGACTCCAAGAAGCCGGCTCCCCATAAAGCGGTCAAGACCGTCTCCAAGAAGCCGGCTCCCCATAAAGCGGTCAAGACCGTACCCACAAAGTTTGCACCCACCTAACGGCGGTGCGACAGGGCGTGGCTACAGTAAAGCCTGTCACCCCCGAATCCTGGAGCACGCCTGGCATGGTGCACCGTACGGGCTAGGCGACCCATCCGGCGCACCACTGTTGCCATGTTGACCCTGGCATCACCCACGAAGGGCCGCCAGCGTGGCCCACAGACGGTGGGCCCCTTTGAGCAGAGAGACGCCCGAAGGCGGCCACGCCTCCAACTAGTCGGCCCAAGACAGAGCTGGCTCCCCGCAGCCGGCTTGCCGCCTTCCTCGAAGAGGACGCCCCATTAAGGAGACAAGACGCGGTAAGGCTACAGCGATCGCCTGACAGGCGGCGGTACTGTAGCCGCGCTTGCCACGATGGAGCTCACGTCAACAAGATGAAGCCACAGTAACCAGCCGCCGACCAGGCCCTGGATAGTGGGGCCTGCCTGTCGACCAAGGGGCCGGCAGCCGGCGGGACCCACCAGTCGGCGGGCCCCAGCAGCCGGCGCAGAAGCCGGCGAGCGCAGTCATAGACGGCTGGGCCTCGTGCCCAGCTGGATTACCATTGTACCCCCGGGGGGTAGGCCTATATAAACCCCCCGGAGCACCCATGCAAAGGGTTGGACCCTTAGCTAATTCTAGACAAAAAAATCAAGGAGAAGAAGCAGGCTAGCCATGCCCTTCTTCCTCCTTCCCCCCAAAACAGCTCAAGGAGCGTTGTGTAGCCACTTGATTCATCTAGTGAACATGCGGAGACCCCGCAGAGCAGCAGTAGGGGTGTTATCTCCACGGAGAGCCCCGAAGCTGGGTAAGATCCGCCAGCGTGCATGTCTTTGCCTTATCCCGTTTCCAGGCACCGGCGATGTCTTACTGGCTCCCACAATGATAAGCCACCCGTTGGCATATGACGCACCTACCACCCGACATTTGGTGCCCACCGTGGGGCCAGGTGCACCGTCGTCCGGAGACCTGTTCTGGACGGGAACCTTATTCCTCCCCCGCGAGCGTAGCCAGCCCGGCACGCTCGATGGCGCTTGCCACGACGTGCTGCAAGGCGTCACCAGCATCTGCGCAGCAGGCGGCCTCGCCGATCTCCTCGACAAAACTCTCATCTCCGACGAGCTCGCCTCCGATGCGGGCACCGACCACCTCACCAACCTTCTCGGCCAGCTCCATGTCTCCAGCGAGCCCGCTGCGGATCTGGAGTCGGTTGGCTCCATCGACCCGATGCCTGGCGACTCCGACACGGCCTCCTACAACACCTTCCCCACCAACGTCGCGATCTACAACGACCCGCTTCCTCGAACCGACGGCTGCGATGCTGTCACCGTCGAAGTGATGGTTGTCGGCCACGGCGGCCTGACCGATGAGAGCGCCCACGACGCCTCGCGCGAGGCAGCCCACGACTTGTCCGCTCCCCTCCCGGCTGATGCCGACGATGAAGCACTGGAAGCACGCCGCCTCGCCCTCCTCGCAGAGGGCCGGAGGCCGGCCTCCGTAAGATGCCTCATTGAGGCCTACCAGCGCGAAGCTGACCGCGCCGCCTTCGGCACGCCGGCCTGGGGCGGGCCAAGCCGGGCCGGCCTTGTCAAGCAACGCGGCGCCGTCATCGCCGACACGCTGGGAGTCGACCGCCCGGTCTATGCCACGCCGCTCGAGAAGTTGCGTGCCGCCCAGGCGACCGTAGACGAGTTGGACGGCTTGGAGGCCGAAGACCTCCCCCACATGACCCGGTGCATCCAGCAACTGATCGACGCAGCCGCGCAGCGTCACGAAGCAGAGGCCCGCGCGGGAAGCCCTCCCCCGCGCCGAGATCACGGCGCGACGTCCCGGACGCCGACTACAAGCAATACCCGTGCGCGACGCGAGAAGGAGCCGGCTACTAGCCGCAGCCGGACCCGGATCTCCATCGAGTGAGACGCGGACGGTCATCCCCGAGCCATGGAATGGCGAGGCGACCCGCCTCCGCCTCTGCCCCGTGGAGAGAGATATCCTGCCTCGCCGCCAGTGGCGCACCCGACTCTCAGCGGCCGGCTAGGCCGCCGTGAAGGAATCGGCGAGAGCGACGCCCGCCATCGGATCGACCGCCTGGCGCGATCCCTGGCCTTGGAAGAAGAAGACGATGTCGGCCCGCCTTGCTTCGGCCCCCGCATCCGCGACGAGCCCTTTCCCAAAGGGTTCTCGCTCCCAAGAGACACGCCCAAGTACAACGGCTCCGTAAAGCCGGAAGATTGGTTGATCGACTACTCCACGGCTGTTAGCATAGCCAACGGCAACCGGCGCGTTGCCGTGAAGTACGTGCCCCTCATGCTGCAAGGCACGGCGCGGACCTGGCTCAACAGCCTCAAGCCGCGTAGCATCAACAGCTGGCTAGATTTCACACAAGCCTTCATCCGCAACTTCACCAGCACCTACAAGCGGGCTCCCAAGCCCAGACAGCTCTCCTTGTGCGTACAAGGCCCCGCCGAGTCCACTCGCGATTACCTCACGCGTTGGGCCGAGCTCCGCAACTCCTGCGAAGGGGTGCATGAGGTGCAAGCCATAGAATACTTCACAGCCGGATGCCGAGAAGGCACCCTCCTCAAGCACAAGCTCCTCTGCGACGAGCCGGCTACCCTCGACGAACTTCTGGACATAGCGGATAAGTACGCCACCGCCGACTCCTCGATGAAGACCGAGCTTCGGGTAGACGCGTCCGGAAAGGTACTCAACCCGGCGCCCAAGACGCCGGCTGGGGATTCCGGCCGACACCCCAACTCGAACGACCACAAGCGCAAGGGCCCCGCGCCCCCTCCCGCCAGTCGACAGGTGGCCATAGTCGAAGATGTGCCGCCTGAAGAACAACCGCCGCCCAAGAAACCCAAGGGCGGCAGGCCGGCTTGGCAGCCCGCTTTCTCCTACGAGCAAACTCTCGACGCCCCTTGCAAGTTCCACAGCGGCGCGAAGCCGTCCAACCACATGACCCGGAAGTGCAATTGGCTCACCCGAATCTCCAAGGGCGAGGGTCTCTTGCCGCCTCCGCCCGCCCGCCCGCCGCCTCCGGCCCCGCCGCCTCCGGCCGCTCGGCCCGCAGTCGGAGCCGTGCATGACGATTTCCCTGACGAGCAAGCCACCTACATCGTCTTTACCAGCCAGCCCGAAGACCGGCGCAGCAAACGCCGAGAGCACCAGGAAGTCAGCGTGGTCGCTGCCAACCCCGCCGGACACATGCATTGGTCAGAAAAGCCCATCAGCTGGAGCCGGGCCAACCATCCGGAGGTGATGCCGTGTCCCGACTCTTATGCTTTGGTCCTGGAAGCCACCCTTGCAACGGACAGACGCGTCGCCCGCTTCTCCCGTATGTTGATAGACAGCGGGAGCAGCATCAACATCCTGTACCGTGACACCCTGGAAAAGCTAAATGTCAAGACGAAGCAGCTGATGCCTACGCGGACAGTGTTCCATGGCATCGTACCCGGCCTATCCTGCGCCCCCATTGGCAAAATCAAGATTGATGTACTTTTTGGGGACAAGGAGCATTTCCGCCGGGAAGCGATCTGGTTTGAAGTGGTGGACCTGGAGAGCCCTTACCATGCATTGCTTGGCCGACCTGCTTTGGCCAAATTCATGGCAGTTCCCCACTATGCATACCTCAAGATGAAGATACCAAGCACCAAAGGCGTCATCACCGTAGCCGGTGATTATAAGAAGTCCTCCGAGTGTGCGGCGGCCAGCAGCCGGCTGGCCGAGTCCCTTGTGATTGCCGAAGAGAAGAAGATGCTGGACCGAGCCGTGGCCATAGCCGGCAAGCAGTCGGCCGTGTCCCCCGACCCCAAGGAGCACGATGCTCAGGGATCTTTCCAGCCGGACAAGGAGACGAAGAAGATACCTCTTGACCCCGAGCATCCAGAGAGGTTTGCCGTCATCGGGGCGAGCCTGAACAGCAAATAGGAAGGCGAGCTTGCCGATTTCCTCCGTGAGAATCGGAACATCTTTGCATGGTCCCCCAAGGACATGCCGGGTGTTCCGAGGAAATTCGCCGAGCACAAACTACACGTTCGAGAAGACGCAAAGCCAGTCAGGCAACCCCTTCGCCGATTGTCGGAGGAGACGCGCAGGATTGTAGGGGAGGAGATAGCCCGGCTCTTGGCGGCCGGCTTCATCATGGAAGTTTTCTTTCCAGAGTGGCTCGCCAACCCGGTCCTTGTGCTAAAGAAGAACAACAAGTGGCGCATGTGTATAGACTACACGAGCCTCAACAAGGCCTGCCCCAAAGATCCTTTTGCCCTGCCAAGGATTGACCAAGTGATAGACTCCACAGCCGGATGCGAGCTGTTGAGTTTTTTGGATGCTTACTCCGGATACCATCAGATAAAGCTAGACCCGGACGACCGCCTGAAGACCGCCTTCATCACGCCATTTGGAGCCTTCTGCTACCTGACTATGACATTCGGCTTGAGAAATGCCGGTGCCACTTTTCAGCGTTGCATGCAGAAGTGCCTCCTCAAGCAACTCGGCAGAAACGCTCACGTATACGTGGACGACATCGTGGTGAAGACGGAGAAGCGCGGCACCTTGCTGGGAGACCTCAAGGAAACGTTTGAGAACCTACGCCGGTTCCAAATCAAGCTCAACCCCGAGAAATGCGTGTTCGGAGTGCCAGCCGGCCAGCTCATAGGTTTCCTGGTCTCCGAACGCGGCATCGAATGCAACCCGGTGAAGATCAAGGCCATCGAGAGAATGGCGATCCCCACCAAGCTTCGAGACATTCAGAAGTTCACCGGGTGCTTAGCCTCCTTGAACCGCTTCATCAGCCGGCTCGGAGAGAAGGCTCTCCCTCTCTACCGCCTCATGAAGAAGAGCACTCACTTCGAGTGGAACGACCAGGCCGACCAAGCTTTTCACGAGCTGAAGAAGATGCTGGCCACGCCGCCTGTCCTCGCGGCGCCGACTGAGAAAGAGCCCATGCTCCTCTACATCGCTGCGACCAGCCGGGTGGTCAGCACCGTCATCGTAGTCCAGCGCCCAGAAGAAGGCCGAGCCCAGCCGGTCCAGAGGCCGGTGTACTATTTGAGCGAGGTGCTGTCTGCCTCGAAGCAGAACTACCCGCACTACCAAAAGATGTGTTCTGGCGTATACTTCACCACCAAGAAGCTGAAGCCCTACTTTCAAGAGCATCCCGTCATGGTCGTTTGCACTGCCCCGCTAGTCGAGATCATAGGCAGCCGGGATGCATCCGGCCGGGTGGCGAAATGGGCCATCGAGCTGGCCCCGTACACGATCTTCTACCAGCCCCGCACTGCCATCAAGTCCCAAGCACTGGCCGACTTCCTCGTCGACTGGGCCGAGACCCAGTACCTGCCACCGGCTCCCGACTCCACCCATTGGCGCATGCACTTCGACGGGTCCAAGATGTGCACCGGCTTGGGAGCCGGCGTCGTCCTTACCTCTCCGAAAGGCGACAAGCTCAGATACACGCTAGAGATCCACTTTGCTGCCTCCAACAATCTGGCCGAGTACGAGGCGCTCATACACGGGCTCCGGCTTGCCAAAGAGCTTGGCATTCGGCGGATCCTATGTTATGGCGACTCGGACCTGGTAGTCCAGCAATCATCCGGCGACTGGGACGCCAAGGACGCGAATATGGGGAGCTACCACTTCCTGGTCCAACAAATCAGCGGATACTTTGAAGGATGCGAGTTCCTCCACGTACCACGAGCCGACAACGAGCCAGCCGATGCCCTGGCTCGAATAGGCTCCACTCGGCAAGCAATTCCAACCGCCGTCGCTCTACAACGCCTCCTCAAGCCGTCTATCAAGCCGTCTCCGGAATCCGATTCCATCTTCGTGCCGCCTGACCCCGACGCGGTCGGGTCCGGCTCGAAGAACCAAGTAGGCGACCCCAAGACCCCCGTAGCCGGCCTGGCGACTTTGGCAGCCGGCTCGGGGACTTCGGCAGCCGGCTCGGGGACTTCGGTGGCCGGCTCGGGGACTGCGGCAGCCGGCCCGGGGACTGCACCAGCGCTACAGTCGGCGGCCGACTCCAGCACCTCACCGCCCAGCCCGCCCACCCTGGTAGCAGTAGCCACATTGGTGGTAGGAGAAGTCGCGGCTCCATCATGGGCTCAGTCCATCCTCAACTTCCTAGTAAACCAAGACCTGCCGGCTGGAGAAACAGAAGCAAGACAAGTCCAACGTCGAGCCGGAGCATACACAATCGTCAATAGAGAACTACTCAAGCGCAGTGTCACTGGAATCCTCCAACGGTGCGTCGAGCAAGAGAAGGACATTGCAATCCTCACAGACATTCACCAAGGTGAATGCGGCCACCATGCGGCCTCAAGATCACTTGTCACCAAAGCCTTCCGCCATGGTTTCTTCTGGCCGACTGCTTTGGATGACGCCAAAGAATTAGTCAAACATTGCAAGGGATGCCAACTCTTCAGCTCCAAGCAACACGTGCCGGCTTCGACACTCAAGACCATTCCCCTCACTTGGCCCTTTGCCGTTTGGGGACTGGACATGGTGGGCCCATTCAAGACGGCGCGCGGCGGCATGACGCATTTGCTCGTCGCCGTGGACAAATTCACCAAGTGGGTTGAGGCAAAGCCGATCAAGAAGCTGAATGGGCCGACTGCCGTGACGTTCATCGCAGACATAACAACTCAGTACGGCGTGCCGCACAGCATCATCACCGACAATGGCACGAATTTTGCCAAAGGAGCCTTGGCACGTATCTGCGCAGCCCAAGGTATCCGGCTGGACTTAGCATCCGTCGCCCACCCGCAGTCCAACGGCCAGGTCGAGCGAGCCAACAGCCTCATCCTCTCCGGTATCAAGCCTCGACTGGTCGTACCTCTGGAGTGCTCGGCCGGCTGTTGGCTCGATGAGCTGCCGGCTGTCCTCTGGAGTCTACGCACTACACCAAACAAGTCAACCGGCTTCACCCCTTTCTTCCTTGTGTATCGTGCCGAGGCGGTCATCCCAACTGACATCGAGTTCGACTCGCATCGAGTAACCATGTACACGGAAGCAGAGGCCAAGGAAGCACGAGAAGACGGCGTCGACCTGCTGGAAGAAAGTCGGCTGTTAGCCCTCAGCCGGTCTGCCATCTACCAGCAGGGTTTGCACCGCTACCACAGCCGGAAAGTCAGGCCAAGATCTTTCCAAGAGGGCGATCTTGTGCTCCGGCTGATCCAGCGAATAGCCGGCCAGCAGAAGCTCTCAGCCCCTTGGGAAGGCCCCTTCGTCATCAGCAGAGCTCTAGGCAACGACTCCTACTACCTGATCGACGCACAAAATCCGAAGGCACGCAAGAGAGACGACTCCGGCAAGGAGTCGGAACGACCATGGAACGCCAACCTCCTCCGAAGATTTTACAGTTGAAATGCAATATGTACCGCGCTAACTTTTGTATTAAGTACAAGACAATAGGCTCCCCGAGGAGGGCTCGGGGACTGCCATCTCTTACTTATGAATGAAAAGTATCATGCTCATAACCTTGTCGTATCATTTACTTATTCCGTCCGGCACCGAGTTCGACTAGTCGGCTCGGGGACTGGCCGACTGGAGTTATGTTAGAAGTCCTACCCACAGTCAGACAAGTAGTGCCGGATCTCAAGACTTCTCTTGCCAAAAGTTACAGTCCGAAGAACCGGCTGTCCGGCCGGCAAGAGTTAAAGGTAGGAACGGGCGCCCACACGAAAAACGGCTAGGGACTAACGGACTAATATAACAAAATCCGGTTTTTCTCACACCGCCGCCTGGCTACCAGAGTAGCCGGCTTCCATTCACTTCACTTTAATCCAAGAAAGCTCAAGTACTTACCTCCCCAAAGAGGGAAGGCGGCAAAGGAAAAGCCTAAGGATAAAAAAGCATACGTGAATGGAAACCAAACATGCACATGATAATATTTACATAAAAAGACCTCCAAGAGGACAGCATTCAACATAGTTTGGATACACCCCCAGTGGGTGGAACTGCGAAAACTTAACAAAGATTGTTCAAAGACAACAAAGCAGGAAAGATAAAGACGGCAGGTCAAGCTGGCGGAGCGGCCGACGAGCCAGACTGGTTGACGGAGACGGTCGTACCGGCTGAAGGAGCGGCCGGCTGACGAACTTCGGCTTGGTCGCCGCCTCCCGCAAAGGGTGCGCTTCCACGCGCCTCGTTGCTGGAGGCACGGTCGGCCTGAGGTCAGCTGGTTGTTCCACCAGCCGGCTCGATGTCTTCGCCGCCCTCGTCTTCATCTTCTTCGGCCTCGTCGCTGGAGGCAATCTCCTCCGCCGAGTCCTCGCCCACCGCCGGGTCCAGCCCGAACCACTCCTCCGGCTGAACAACACCGTCATCATCGATTTCGGGTGCGAAAACGCTGATGTCGGTGCACTCGGCGATCGTCGAAGCTCGCTGGGCGATAGCCGGCCTCACCTCCTCCAGCTCCGCGTCGGCCTCCATCCGCCAAGTGCGCAGCTGGTCCAGGCTCAGCCCTGGGTACCAAGCCCGAACGAATTCCAACGCCCGCCCGGCTCCGAGGCAGGCCGCTAACGCTTTCCAAGCCTCGAAGCGACCAACTGCGACTTCCAGCCAGTCGGCAGTTCGGCTTGGGGTGCGGGGGATCGTCTCGTCAGGCCAGAGGGCGGCCAACACTTGCGCCCCGGCACGTTGGAGCCGACGAAGCATTCGATGAGCCGGCTGCAACCGTGCCTGGATAGCCAGGAGCTGCTCCTCAAGGGTCCGGTTTGCATCCGGCGCAATGTCGGCCCCCTCTTGACGGCGCGCCTCGCGATGGGCCTCAATGCTTTGGGCGGCGAAGGCGGAGTAGCCCAGGAAGTAATCTGCAACAGCTCAAGATAAGTCAAAAAACCCAAGCGGCAAGGGGCAGGGGAGGGCCGAGGAAGGCAGCTTACCGTCGATCAAGTCCTCGATCTGGCTGAAGCCTTCGTCCAGGCCTCGCCGGGTCTCAGACCAGGTCGCCGCCGCCATCTCATACTCCGCCATCAAGGCGTCTTCGCTTTCCTGCGCCGCCTGCAGGGCCGCTTTGTGGCTCTCCTCTTGGTCGGCTAGCTTCTTGGCTAGGCGACCCCTTTCCTGGACCAAGGCGGCGCACTCGGCCTCCTTGGTATGAAGGGCGGCCTTCGCCTCACCGAGCTCCTTCCTCAAGTCGGCGTTGGCCCCTGAAGACAAAGAAAAACCAATAAGGAAAGAGTCGTCAAGAAAGATCCGACCCGACTGCGCAGCAGTCGGCCCGAATCTCGGGGACTACACCCAGTGGGTGCGCTGACGCGCCCCCACAGGAGACATACAAAATCGAGTACTTACTTTGGCTGTCGGCCAGGTCGTCGGTCCGCCGGCTCCTGGGAGTCGAAGGCGGCAGCACGAAGGTTGTGGTATTCCTGAAAGTTCAGAAAGAAGCAAAGTAAGGTGGCCATCAAGAAAGATCCGACCCGACTGCGCAGTAGTCGGCCCGAATCTCGGGGACTACACCCAGTGGGTGCGCTGACGTGCCCCCATGGAAGAAATTAAGAAAGCAAAGCAGCCAAGAACGTAGGGCTCACCTGGATAGTGGCTCGCGTTGACAAGAACTCTTGGTTGAGCTGTTGCAGCAGGGCGCCCTGAGCTTGCAGCCGGCTCCGGACCCCTTGAGCCGCCGCATCCAGCTCGCCAGTCCTCCCGCTGGGAGTCCACTCGGACACGGCGGTGCTAGCCGCCTCCAGATCTTCCGCCGGCTGGCCTGCGCCCGCGGCTCGGCGCAACTCCGGCGGAGCGGCGCTTCCCCCTGCGCGCCGGCCCGTCACCAGCTGCACCTTGAGGCCGGCTCTGTTCTTCGGCTCACCCCCGGCCGGCCCCTCTGGCGCCGCTGACGATTGACCGCCTTGGCCCGCTCCGGTTGGCGCTGCTGGCGGCGCTCTCCCCTCCAAGGCCACGGGGTCCTCCCTCCTCTCCAACAGTGGCGGGTCTTGGACGATCTCCTCCGCCAAGGGCAATGAGGTGCGGGGGCTACGGCTCGGAGAGGAATGGCGAGCAATGGAGGCTGGCTGCGCGAGCTTTCTGCCTCCGTCTCCGCGGTAGCCGCCTCCATCTGGGCCTTGGCTGCCGCCTCGGCTTGCTCCCTCGCCGCCTGGGCGGCCACCTTCTCCGCCGCCTCGCGCTCCTCCCACGCTTCGCGGGCGTTCCGCTCTGTGGCCTCCCTGAGATCGGCGCGGGGGTCCACGCGGCGGGAGCTCGAAGACCCTCCAGCCGGCCCCACGACGGAGCCGCCTGGGCCCCGCTCAAGGGAAAGCGGCGCGCTGTCCAGCAAGCAAAGAAAAGTTAAGAAGAATATTCGAAGAGAAAGAGAATGATGACGAGCATGCGGCAAGGCAGTCGAAGACTTACGCCGAGACCGCCTGGGGCTGCTTCACCGCCTTGCGGAAGCGGGCCGCCTTCACGGCCGCCTCGTCTCGCTTTGTCGCCGCGGTGGAGGGCTTGGACTTCTTCGGCCGACTGCCGAAGAGGCCTAGAGCGGCCCGGCGCTTCTGCGCGCCACCGGCCGCCGGCGCGACAGACGAGCCCGCGCCCTGTCGGTCGGCTGCCGGCTGGCAACGCGGGGCGACTTCGGCTTCGAATTCATCCGGCCAGTCCTCGAAGCTCGCGGTGAACCTTGAGCCTTCGGGCTCGGCACTGTCCCCCATGACGGCGTCCTCCATGGCGGCCGCCCCCAAATCTGGGTCGTCAACATCATCCACCGTGCGGTCGGGGGTATACTGGCGTTCAATTCCCGCCGCCCCAGCCGGTGGCGCAAGAAGAGGGTTCTGCTCAAAAGAGCCGGCTAGTCAGAAGCCGGCCGTCATGAAGCCGGCCGACGACAATAAGAAGATAGAGAGAGAGACTTACCACGGGCGGAGGATTGGCGCGGGAATACGGCACCTTGCCGTATTGCCAGTCCTCGGCGAGCTTACAGTTGGCGATGTAGTTAACCATGAGCGCCACCTCCGCATGGGGCATTTCCCATGTTCTCAGACGGCTTGGGTCGAAGCGGCCGCTCATCTGACACATCATATGGAGCCGGCTTTGGAGAGGAAGGATCCGGCGCTCCATGAAGGCGGCCACCAAGTCGGCCCCGCGCAAGCCTTCCGACTGAACCAACACCCGAAGCCGGGAGATGGCGGCGTTCCCGGCCGGAGACAATGACCGGGACCGGAAGCTCCACGAGGGCTGCCTCCCAGCCGGCGGGCCGGCTACGTAATCCGGCAGGTTGATGTAGTCTCCTTGCTCAGCGACGTTCTTCACATAGAAATAAGATCTCTGCCAGACCTTCACCGACTGGATCAGGGGGAGGGGCGGGAACGGATTGTTCTCGCTCGCCCTCCTCATGGCGATGAAGGCTCCGCAAGGGGCGGGCATGCCGGCGACGACCGTGCCGAGCTTGCTCTGGAAGAACTCTCCCCAGAGCTCCAGCGTGGGGAGCAGCCCCAAGAAGCCTTCGCAGAGGGAGACGAAGGCCGACAGCAGCATCACTGCATTGGGCGTGAGGTGATGCGGCTGGAGGTTGTAGAACTCCAGGAAAGAGCGTAGAAACCCGCTCGCCAGAAGGCCGAAGCCGCGCAGGCAGTGCGAGCGGAAGACTACCCGCTCGCCCTCCTCCGGCGCCGGCGAGATCTCCTTCGCGGGCGCCAGGCGGACCTATACGCAGTCGGCGCCGGGCAGGCGCCGGGTCTGGCGAAGGAACTCCACGTGGTCTTCATGGACGTTGGAGCCGTCCCACGAGCTTGACAATGCCATGGGAACGAGGCGGTGTGGAGACGCGACGACGCTGAGACGGGAAGCTGCGACGGCAGCGAGAGGAAGAAGATGAGGGTTAGGAGGGGCGGAGCGGGAGGGAGCGTGCGAACCTCTGTCGCTCTCCCTCCTCCCCCTACTTATAGGCTCATGTGGCGGAGCCGAGGAGGCGCGGTGTGGGGAAGCGTGGGGATCGATCGTGCCCACTCCCCACATCCCACGATTGTCGAGCCTTAACGGCGAAACGAAACTGCCTCGAAAAGGAGAGCGGCCCCTTTGGGCCATGGAAGATCCGCGCCCGGACCAAGGCTCGCGAGTGGCGGGCTCGGGCCTGCGGCGGCGTCCCGTCATGCGTGTGCGCTCGCAGGGTCTCGCCGCCATGTGGCCATGGGGGGGCCCGTCGTCGGCACGCGGGTTGCCCCCCCTCCTCTCGCCTACGAGACGCGGGGCTTTCTGAAGTCGGCATACGCCCGCTAAGCCGGCTCTCCAGGATGTGAAGCTGACCAAGCTTCTCGTCCCCCTGCTCACCTCGGCGCTCGATCAGCTTCGGGGACTACTGTCGGAGTAAATAGCCATGGGTAGCCTAGCCGGCTTCCCCTGGCCCTCCTAAAGAAATTACGAGCCTGCCCGGCTCTCAAGAATTCAAAACATAGGGGCCGCCTTCCCCTTGCTGGCTGCCACCCAGGCCGGCTTTCGGAAGGCGGTCCGACTTTAGCCCTCATAAGAAGGCCGACTCCAAGAAGCTGGCCATGAGAAGGCCGACTCCAAGAAGCTGGCTCTCCATAAAGCGGTCAAGACCGTCTCCAAGAAGCCGGCTCCCCATAAAGCGGTCAAGACCGTACCCACAAAGTTTGCACCCACCTAACGGCGGTGCGACGGGACGTGGCTACAGTAAAGCCTGCCACCCCCGAATCCCGGAGCACGCCTGGCATGGTGCGCCGTACGGGCTAGGCGACCCGTCCGGCGCACCACTGTTGCCATGTTGACCCTGGCATCACCCACGACGGGCCGCCAGCGTGGCCCACAGACAGTGGGCCCCTTTGAGCAGAGAGACGCCCGAAGGCGGCCACGCCTCCAACTAGTCGGCCCAAGACAGAGCCGGCTCCCCGCAGCCGGCTTGCCCCCTTCCTCGAAGAGGACGCCCCATTAAGGAGACAAGACGGCTACAGCGATCGCCTGACAGGCGGCGGTACTGTAGCCGCGCTTGCCACGATGGAGCTCACGTCAACAAGATGAAGCCACAGTAACCAGCCACCGACCAGGCCCTGGATAGTGGGGCCTGCCTGTCGACCAAGGGGCCGGCAGCCGGCGGGACCCACCAGTCGGCGGGCCCCAGCAGCCAGCGCAGAAGCCGGCGAGTGCAGTCACAGACGGCTGGGCCCCGTGCCCAGCCGGATTACCATTGTACCCCTGAGGGGTAGGCCTATATAAACCCCCCAGAGCACCCATGCAAAGGCTTGGACCCTTAGCTAATTCTAGACACAAAAATCAAGGAGAAAGAAGCAGGCTAGCCGTGCCCTTCTTCCTCCTTCCCCCCAAAACAGCTCAAGGAGCGTTGTGTAGCCACTTGATTCATCTAGTGAACATGCGGAGACCCCGCAGAGCAGCAGTAGGGGTGTTATCTCCACGGAGAGCCCCGAAGCTGGGTAAGATCCGCCGGCGTGCATGTCTTCGCCTTATCCCGTTTCCAGGCACCGGTGATGTCTTACTGGCTCCCACAATGATAAGCCACCCGTTGGCATATGTCGCACCTACCACCCGACATCAATCTTGTATCTTCATAGTCTAACAGTCCGGCCAAAGGATATAATCCGGCTGTCCGGAGACCCCCTAATCTAGGACTCCCTCAGTAGCCCCTGAACCAGGCTTCAATGACGATGAGTCCGGCGCACAGTGTTGTCTTCGGCATTGCAAGGCAGGTTCTTCCTCCGAATACATCACGGAAGAATTTGAATACAAGGATAGTGTCCGACCCTGCAAAATAAGTTCCACATACCACCGTAGAGAGAATAATATTTCCACAAATCTAATTTGCCAACTTGTTTTGGCAACACGACATTATGTCATGGCCCGGTGATTATTCGAACCATTTCCTTTAACTAGCCCCGCACATAACACGAGGCAGTTTTTTGACACGTCTTGTCAAAGCAGAGATCGTGTCCCCTTATCACGGGATTCTCGTCAATACGGCCGTGGCTAACCCAACCGCGCCATCGATTACGGCACTTGGGGGATAAGTGAGTTTTACCAGGCTAGTGGGGACGCATAGTTTCGTCCGCCCATATAAAGGGATAAGGATTCACCTTCCCATCCACACCTTCTTCCTCCTTTGCTCATCCATTTTCGCACACTCGAGCTCCAGCGCCCAAGTCCGCATTTCCCACCTCAACCTTCTCCAACCATGCCCGGAGCGGGAGGCAGGTGGATGGACTCCTCCGTCACGGAGGGACACATCAAGAAGCTGAGGAGAGCCGGATACCTGCCCGACGACATCGCGCACCGGCTCCCAGATGAGGGGCAGCTCATCCCCACCCCTAGGCCCCATGAGAGGGTAGTGTTCCTTACCCATTTCCTCCATGGACTGGGATTCCCTCTCCACCCATTCGTCCAGGGGCTCATGTTCTACTACGGCCTGGATTTCCACGATCTGGCCCCGAACTTCACCCTCAACATCTCGGCGTTTATCGTCGTGTGCGAGGCCTTCCTCCGCATCAAGCCCCACTTCGGCTTATGGCTGAAGACATTCAATGTCAAGCTGAAGGTAGTGAGCGGCCGCCAGGCGGAGTGCGGAGGCGCCATGGTGGGTAATATGCCCAACGTCACATGGCTCGAGGGCTCCTTCGTGGAGACCGTAAAGGGGTGGCAATCGGGGTGGTTCTACATCACCGAGCCGCGTGACCCTAAAGGGGCAGCGGCCCCTGAGTTCTGATCTGGCATCCCCACGCGGCTCACCTCCTGGCAAGAGAAGGGCCTGTCCTAGGGTAGTTCGGGAGAGCTGACCTGACTGTAAACATGTATTCAAAACAAGGTGAACAAGAAGCTCAAACTCATCAACATAGTCTAGGTCATGCTCATCCGCCGGATCCTTCTGTGCCAACAACGGGCTTTCAACTTGTGGGAGTTCGACCCGGCCCATCACCGAACTCTAAACAGGCTCTTCGATACAACTCATGAGGATGCCTGGAGGGTGCCATTCAAGGGTGCCGAGGTTCCCCCTCCCACTACCGAGGATCGCGGATTCTGCGCGAAGCGCCAAGCCAACATGGTAAGCTATTTTACCTCTCACAGGATATTTGTTTTTCATAGTTTAACTCTATGCGGGATCGAAGCTCCCATAACTTTGACAGGACTGGCAGGAGACGGCCGGACAAATCGACTGTCTGGCTCCTTTGCCCGAAGGCCCAGCAGATGCTCTCCTGACGAAGATGTTGACTCCGGCTCCTTACAAGGTGCCGGAGAAGACCAAGAAGGCCAAGGGAACCCGAAAGAGTTCCCGACGCCAGGCGTCATCGGACTCATTGTCCGATAACTCTACGACACACTCCTCCCCCAAAAACAAGGAGGAAGAAGAAGATGCTCCCCCTTCAGATGGGGAAGGCAAGAAAAGGAAGGCCGCCCCAACTGGGGAGGCCGAGCGGTCCAAGAAGGGAAGGACTCTCCTTCCGGACAGTTCCACCACTGCCGGCGAAGGCGAAGACGAGAATGGCTGCTCAGGGCCAAGCCCCTGGCGAAGTCGTAAGTATTCGGATACCAAAGTAACACATAGCATTCCTTTGTCGCACTGCTTTACTAACGCCAAATATCATTATGCAGGCCGCCACGAGCCCGTATCAATGTATCATCGGACTGCTCCCTGGGCTCGTCGGATATGGATAGCGATCCACTTCCGACCGCCACCTCCCCTTGCCCTACGGACAACGCCGAGGTATTGTCTCAAGAGGCACCAAGTCGAGGGGAGACAGTCCCGGAGGCGCCTCAAGGCGACCTTCCGGACTCCGGGAGCAGAGGGAATAAGGCCCCTGAGGGCTCCGAGTTCGGCCCTCAGCCGAACACCGCGCCGGAACCTCCAGTGGTTCCGGACTCGGGCAGGCGGCCTCCTTCCAAGAGGGGCAAAATGCTTGTGCCAGTGACCTCTGTCCATCCAGAGGCGTCGGACAATCTACTGGGAGCGCTTCGTAGCGCTTCGATCGACGAGGAACACCGTACTATTATGAGTGCGGTGGTCCAGAAGGTTCAGTCCGCCAAGAGCGGATTGACTGAAGCCTGTGCCAGCCTTCTAACAGGCTTTGAGGTAAGTGTTCGAAATATAGGAAAAATATTACCGCATAGACAGTAGCCCCTGATGCTTTGTTTGGTGTTCAAAAAGAAAAGCCGAATAGAGGATCAAATAATACCGCAGGAGTCCAACATAACTATGTCTGTATGCGTATGCAGGCTTCGCTGCTGGCCTTAGCCGCACTGACTGCGGAGGTCGCCACACTGAAGCAGGACCTCGAGGGGTTCAAGAAAGAGCTCAGCCTTGCCAAGAGGCAGCTCGAGGAGAACAAGGGTAAGTAATACTTTGTCTATAGATATGTATATATAAAAGAAGACGCGATTGCAAAATGACAGGATCATCGTATATTTGCCAGGGGCCACGACCGAGGTGGTGACCCTGAAGCAAGCGCTATCCGACATCGAAGACAAAGCGGCTAAGGAGCGCATCGAGCGGGAAAGGCAAGAGACTCGGGTGGGCGAGGTGCATCAAGAGCTCCAGGCTCTCGTGACGAAGCATGAGGCGTTGGAGCTTGACTCAAAGACTCGAGAGTCTGAGCTTGCCGTAGCCCTCGAGAGCGCAAAAAGTGCCAAGGCCAAAGCCCAAAAGGCCCTCCAGGAGATTGACGCGATGAAGAAAATAGCGGCGGGTAAGGCATTCTATATGCAAAGCAAGCATGTGAAAGTAAATTACCTATTACTTACCCGAATCCGAAGCTCTCAAGGACCATTCGCAGATTTGCCCCGCAGCGTGTCGGATGCCGCACAGTTTTACCAGGCCGAGGAGGTAAGCTCAACGGAGAAGCTGTTCTGGTCTCAGTATACGGTGACCAAACACCCAGTGCCTATGAGCGACCAGCTAAAGCAGCTGGTCGAGCTACACAAGGCGGCCGAACAGGCCATGAAGGGCTTTATAGACCGGCTGTGGCCTGGCGACGCCCTTCCGAATAGCTACTTCAGCCTAGTGAGGTGGCTCGTGGATGCCTGCCCATGGCTGGAAGTCGTCAAGCGTTACACCTGCATCGAAGGTGCATGCCGGGCTTTCGCCCATGCGAAGGTGCAATGGGCCAAGCTAGACGCCGTGAAGCTGATTAAGGAAGGACCGCCACAGGGCAAGGAGCATCGCACCCCCGAAATTTATTATGAGGGTGTCCTGTAGGGTGCCCGTCTTGTAGCGGACGAATGTCCAAACGATGTAATATTTGAGTGAACTTGCTCGTGTGATCCTGTATGATGAAAACTTGTTTCATATGCACTATGCAATGCTTGTTTGAATTTAAAATATTAGCTTTGGTTTGGTTGTTTATCCAATCTGAGAGATGGCTAGTCCTCGGCTTCTGCCCCCATGCCACTAGTGCTGGGGTGTTCGGGATAAACCTGAGCACTCTTGTTCCCATTTTTGGGTCCTTCGAGGGAGGTGCTCAGCACAACGAACAAGGCAACCGGACTAATAATGCTTTATCACTCTAACTTAGCCATAGAATTCTATAATTTTAAATTTCGGCGAAGCCCCTGGTATTCGGAAGGCCGAATTCGGGGCGCGATACACGCCTTTAAGCCGGACAGGACCGGCTCCTCGCTCTAAGCGGCATAAGTCTTTAGGGACTCGAAACCTCGCCGAACAGCGACCAGTCTCTCACCTTATCATGACAGTCAGTTTTAGCTTTCTCTACTGAGGTGCTTAGCCCAGCAGAACCGGGGCACAATCGCAGTAGTTCTCCTAGTTCTACCTTAGCCGATAGAGCGGAACGTAAGGTACCAAAACATAGGAGCCGAGCAAACCCAACATTTGACCAAAGACATGATTCGGAGCTGATGCATATAATGCTATAAGTTCGGGGTGCCGCACTTGTGAAAGTGTTCGGACTTCTCACACCATATTGTAGGGTACTTAAGCCCCTGGTGTATTGGCCGTACCAAAGTGTACAGTTGCAAGGCGTCATTAATGAACACATATAAAAAAAAATAAGAATGCAATAATAGTCTTAATGCTATGCATTGTTTATTCAAAAAGGTGCGTTAAAGCAGAATGATACAGATAGTGCGATAAGCAAAAGGTAGGACTATGTCCCTTCCAAGGGCAAGCTAAGGAATAGTATTAAAGCAAATATTTCACTCGTTATCGTAATCCACCTAGGAGTTCCGTGGTGTGACGTAGCTTTCTGCCTCCTTGGTTGCTACATCATGTGTTCGGCAATCATGCTGCCGGACAGGGTTTCCAGAGATTAAAGTCCTGAAAGAGAAAAAATAACGAAGCGGGAAGCCCCTAGTGTGGTTTAAACCGCATATTGGGGTGTGCCGTAGTTGTGCCCCCTCCCCGCCTGTGCCCATGGTATTTTTAATGCGTAATTATGTACGCGTTGCACAAATTTCGTCGTTTGGCTGGGACTGGGGTGGGGGCCGCATTGCTACGCGAGCTTAGGTCGTGCCAGGCGGTCTAGTTGCCGATTACTCCGAGCGCGCTTGAAGGTGTCCGGGTCTTGAAACACCGAACTGGTGGATTGCCTAGAAAGGCTACTTTGCGCTTCTGCTGTGAGGGTCACAGTGTGCTCCTCCGTGCGGAGAGAGCGCTGTGTGTTTCCATTAAATGTGATGACCCCCCGGGGTCCTGGCATCTTGAGCTTGAGGTATGCATAATGCGGCACCGCATTGAAACTCGCAAATGCGGTTCGCCCGAGCAGTGCATGATAGCCACTACGGAACGGGACTATATCAAAGATTAATTCTTCGCTTCGGAAGTTATCCGGGGATCCGAAGACCACTTCCAGTGTAATTGAGCCTGTGCAATGGGCCTCTACACCTGGAATGACGCCTTTAAAGGTCGTTTTTGTGGGTTTGATCCTTGCGGGGTCTATACCCATTTTGCGCACTATGTCCTGATAAAGCAAGTTCAGGCTGCTGCCTCCATCCATAAGGACTCGAGTGAGGTGAAATCCATCAATGATTAGGTCTAGGACCAGTGTGGCGAATCCGCCATGACGGATACTAGTGGGGTGGTCCCTGTGATCGAAGGTGATCGGACAGGAGGACCATGGGTTGAACTTTGGGGCGACTGGCTCCAACGCATATACGTCCCTGAGCGCACGCTTCCACTCCCTCTTGGGGATGTGGGTTGCATATATCATGTTCACCGTCCGCACTTGTGGGGGGGAACCTCTTCTGTCCTCCTGTGTTCGGCTGCCGGGGCTCTTCCTCATCATCGCTATGTGGCCCCTTATCTTTGTTTTCGGCAATTTACTTGCCGGCCTGCTTGAATACCAAACAATCCCTATTGGTGTGGTTGGCTGGCTTGTCGGGGGTGCCGTGTATCTGACACGAGCGATCGAGTATGCGGTCCAAACTAGACGGGCCCGGAGTGCTTCTTTTAAACGCCTTTTTCCGTTGAGCGGGTTTACAGCCTTTGAATCCGGCATTGACTGCTATATCCTTGGTATTGTCGCTGTTAATGCGGCGCTTATGTTTGTTGTGACGTGACATGCTATTGCCGTCCTTGGTATCCGAAGTACCATGGTTCTTTGATATGTTATTACTGCGAGCCAGCCAGCTGTCTTCTCCCGCACAAAAGCGGGTCATGAGTGTCGTGAGGGCTGCCATAGATTTCGGCTTTTCCTGACCAAGGTGCCGGGCTAGCCACTCGTCGCGGATGATGTATTTGAAAGCTGCTAGGGCCTCTACATCCGGACAGTCGAGGATTTGATTTTTCTTTGTTAGGAACCAAGTCCAGAATTGCCCAGCTGATTCTTCTGGCTGTTGAATTATGTGGCTCAAGTCATCAGCATCTGGTGGTCGCACATAAGTGCCCTGAAAGTTGTCGAGGAATGCGGCCTCCAGATCTTCCCAACAGCTAATGGACTCTGCTGGCAAGCTGTTAAGCCAATGCCGCACTAGTCCTTTGAGCTTTAGGGGGAGGTATTTGATGGCGTGTAAGTCATCACAACGGGCCGTGTGGATGTAGAGGAGGAAATCCTCGATCCATACCGCAGGATCTGTTGTGCTGTCGTATGATTCTATATTCACGGGTTTGAAACCCTCTAGGATTTGATGATCCATGACTTCGCCTGTGAAGCATAAGGGGTGTGTGGCGCCTCTGTATTGGGCTATATCGCGACGCAGCTCGAATGAGTCGCTGTCGATGTCAAAACCGGCGGATCTCGGGTAGGGGGTCCCGAACTGTGCGTCTAGGCCGGATGGTAACATGAGGCAAGGGACACGAAGTTTTACCCAGGTTCAGGCCCTCTCGATGGAGGTAAAACCCTAGGTCCTGCTTGATTAATATTGATGATATGGGTAGTACAAGAGTAGATCTACCACGAGATCGAGGAGGCTAAACCCTAGAAGCTAGCCTATGGTATGATTGTTGATGTGTACGTTGTCCTACGGACTAAAACCCTCCGGCTTATATAGACACCGGAGAGGGTTAGGGTTACACAAAGTCGGTTACAATGGTAGGAGATCTGCATATCCGTGTCGCCAAGCTTGCCTTCCACGCCAAGGAAAGTCCCTTCCGGACACGGGACGGAGTCTACAATCTTGTATCTTCATAATCCAACAGTCCGGCCAAAGGACATAGTCCGGCTGTTCGGACACCCCCTAATCCAGGACTCCCTCAGTAGCCCCCGAACCAGGCTTCAATGACGATGAGTCTGGCGCGCAGATTGTCTTCGGCATTGCAAGGTGGGTTCTCCTCCAAATTCCGTGTACCTGCTGAATAAAGTCTGGTTTCTTGTAGATGTTTGCGCTCCTTGGCTTCTACGCCCAATAATGGCCACTTCCCACATGTCAAACGAATAAGAAAAGTCTGAGTGTTTTTACATTCACACCCCTAGCCGCGTAAATGAGCTGCCCTATTTAAGGGGACGATGATTTAGATCCAATCCACACCTTCTCCCCTCCGCGAGTGTTCATCAGAGCGCATCCGACAAAGGTCCATTCCACCATGGCCAGCCGTCGCAACTCCTCCCCTCGCCCTTCCAGCCTTAATCCTGGATATTGGGAGAGATGTTCCATCCCGCATAGCGAGCTAGTGACGCTCCAGACCAAGCGATTTCTCCCCCCGGCCTATATGGTCCCGGTTCGAGCCGGTCTTGCCGTCTACAACGGCGGAGAGCAAGCAGAGAATGCCCCTAATCCCTCCAAAGGAGAGCGGGTGTGCCTTGTCCATTACTTAATAAGGGGGCTCGGATTTCCAATCCATCCATTTCTCCGGGGGCTGCTGGAGTTCTACGGCCTCCAGCTACATCATCTCACGCCTGCCTCAGTATTGCATATCGCGGGCGTTGTAGCCCTCTGCGAGCTGTTCTTGGGTGTTGAAGCTTATTTTGGACTGTGGAATGAGTTATTTTGCCTCGTGCCCCGTTCCAAGAAGGGGTCAATGTATCAAGTGGGCGGAGCCAAAGTGTGGCGCATCGCTGGGATCGGATATCTGTCCGAACCCCAAAGAAGGCGTCCGAAGACTGGCCCTTGGAATGGTTTTATATAGAAGACGTCCCACTGCCGGATCCTGTCCGGATCGGCCTCCCTGAATTCAACAGTGCTCCCTTAAAGAAGTGCCTAAGCTGGCGCCCACGGAGCCCTCAGAGGGGAGGTGACAGGGATATCCTTTACCTGATGGGCCGAATATGATTGTTAGCCCATTCCGGCCTAACCATGATCGGGGTTATGGCCGAATGCATTATGCGGGGGGTGCAGCCGCTTCAGTATAGAAGCCACCCCATGTGGGACTTCAACAGGGAGGATGACGCCACCCGCTACGGCCGTAAGGGGCCGGATTCAGCTGCCGCTCTACTAAAGATCTTGTCCACTTTGTATAAGGGAGAAGAGGAGGAATTTCTCCGCGTCAACCCTCAGGGTGGATTCTCCATGCACAATCCCCCAAGCTGGGTAAGCAGCCGTATTTACTTGTCCATCTGTTTTGTATTCCCATTGTTAAATATTCAGTTTGACGACTTCAACGCAGGAACTACGCCGGGCTGTTAAGGAAATAAGCAGCCCTCCTCCACAACCTGAGGACCCAGGACGGTCCCTCGACCCGGCCTCTCAAGAGGATCCGGACATATTTGTGGAGCTGATTGATGGAGTGTTCCATCAATTGAGCAAGGACAACGCCTTGGTGGCCATTACGGTAGATTACCCAGGGCTAATCCTGACGCCCCAGGTACCTGAGATCGAAGTCCCAGTAGCCCGAATAGGTGTCCGCCCACTCGTGTTCAGTTTCCTGATTGCAAGCGAACTTTGCAGGGGAGGTTTTTAAGGCAGAAGGCCAAACCTGCGGTGACAAGCCAACGAGGGGTCGTAGGGCCCCGCGAGCAGAAAAGAAGTGTAGTCCGGACCGAGGCGTCAGCGCAAAGGTATGGCGCGCCCCCTTATCCCAGGTGTTATACCTTCGAGGCATATTGACACTTGTGCTCTTTTCAGGACAAAGAGACCTCGCCGGACTATATCCGGAGAGGCTGCCAATCGCGCCTCCACCAGCCAGGCTCCAAAGCCTGGCCCGGAGGCAGAGGCGAATGCAAGGCGCGCGCTAGACGCTCCTCCGACGGAGGATGTGGACGGGTTGTCTGCCACCAACTCTGAGGTGGAGAGTGCCATGAACCACAGGCGTCGCCGGACAATTCTTCGCGACGCTTGTTTCTCCCAAGGGGCGTTAGATGCCTTCAACTCGGGAGATGCGTACCTCCGTGCCGCTCAAAATGGTCTAGCCAGAGCCACGGAGCAGTATGTAAAAGACATACGGGTAAGAAAATTCTGGTAATTATATGTATATACCAGTAGCCCCCGAGACTTGAAACAGTTAGAATAACTGATTTAAGGATCATTTGTTATGTAGGTTCTTATAGAAAATAATTCCCTACTGTCCAAGGAGCTGGCAGAGTGCAAAGCCCAACTTGAGGCCGCACTAGCCGCGGCAGGGGAGCCCAAGGAGACCCCATCTGGTAATATACACTTCGAAAGATAAGTATTTTGCGAAGCACGACATTGGTGCGAATCTGACAAATGAAATTGCAAATGGCGCCAGATTGAATTCGAAAAGGCAACACCTCCTACGCCAGCTAAAGGCTGGTGAGAAGGTGCTGACAAAGGTGAGGCGGGAGAAGAACAATCTCCAAGATGCCAACACCAAGCTGCCCGTCGAGCTGAAAGATGTTCGTTCTCAGCTGTCACACTCCGTGAAGGAGAATCAGCGGCTTTGGCGCGGCATATTTAGTAAGTGCTTGAACGAACCTTTGAAAGAAAGTTCGGCGGGGAAGTCGACTAACAGAGCAATGTCTGTAGGTGTGCTAACAGGTCGTCCTGCAGAGGAGATGCCCGGTTCTATGGGTGACCTTCTTGCCGATCTCTCGCAACTGCTCAATCGAGTTCGGCAGGCGATGCAAGGCGTCGCCCAGGCCCTGTGGCCATCCGCCTCCATGCCCGAAGGTCTTGGAGAACTTGCGGAGAAGCTAAAGGGAGCATGGTGGCGCTTCCGATTGTGGAAGATATCAGCCTGCCGTCAAGGCGCTAGGGATGCCTGGGCCATGGTGAAGACGCGGTACGCAAAGGCTGACCCCAACCACATGGCCGAGGTCGGTCCTGTAGGGCCCGATGGGAAGGAGATCCCTGTAAGCTTAGTATATGGCCAAGTAGAGTTGGCCGCAAAGTATTCCCAGCAGGACTGTAAATTAGACAGCCTGTTAGATGGTATTGAAGAAGAATACAATGAGTCAAAATGACTATGTAATTTAATTGACATTTATAATGCCTTCTAGCCGGATTGTAGATCATTTGTCATGGCCGACCTTTTCGCTTCAGCCTCGGGACCTGACGGTCCGGAGTGTGTCCGAATTCCCATGCGGTTATATAGGAACCGGGGAATGCATGGAGACCAGGCGTAGGGGTCATTAGGGCTTGAACAGACAAGTGCCCGACTAGTTATGTTATATTACATGGTTAGCAAGAAACATCTTCCAGGGAGAATAGTTCCGTTAGGGGTTCCTTTCCCTGGGAGGCATGCCCTAAGGTGCATGTCCATGCTGCGAAAAAGAAACGCAGGAAAAACATCTGGGGGCGTATAGATAAAAATAAAAAAAGATCATCTTTAGTTCACCGACCGAATATTCCCTTAAGAACGCTAGCTTTCGGCTTCACCCAGTCTGAGGTACACGTCCGGCTGACCCGGTAGTAACAATCGCAGAGGTGCTCCCTTTACCACCTAGGCGAACAATCAGGAACGTAGGGTAAGCACAAGAGCCAAGCAACCCAGCTTGGCCAAAACTTAAGTCATATCGATGCATATAATGGTGAATAAAAGGTACATGCGGAAGTGTGACACATGTGTTGGGCATGAAGCCCGTATGAATAAGCTTCTGTTTAAAGAAGCCCCCTTTAAATGAGCACAGATAGCGCGTCACTTTATGAGTCTTTAGAGGCTAGAAGAGAGAGAGAGAAGAAGAAGAGAAATGTAAGACAGAAAATATATAAAAAATGGACAGAGGAAGGAGAAAAACACAGAGTCCGGCGCTAGGCATAGAATCTTCGGAGACGGGCTGCGTTCCATGGGTTTGGCTCGAGTCGGTTATCCGATGCATCTCGTAGGCGGTACGCTCCACCAGTCAGGACTTGGTCAATTATGAAGGGACCTCCCACTTGGGCTTGAGTTTGTCCTTTTTCTTGTCCGGAAGTCGTAGAACTAATTCGCCAACGTTGTAATTTTTGGCCCATACTTCTCTGCTTTGGTATCTTCGAGCCTGCTGTTGATAGAATGCGGAACGTGCTTTTGCCACATCACGCTCCTCCTCCAATGCGTCCAAGCTGTCCTGTTGATCGAGCTCGGCTTCTCTTTCTTCGTACATGCGCACTCGAGGTGAGTCATGAATTATGTCGCAAGGCAAAACTGCCTCTGCGCCGTACACCATAAAGAATGGTGTGTATCCGGTGGTGCGATTCGGTGTGGTCCGCAGCCCCCAGAGTACAGAGTCAAGCTCCTCTACCCAGTGCGTGTTAGATTCCTTGAGGGACCGCACTAATCTGGGTTTGATGCCGCTCATGATAAGACCATTTGCACGTTCGACCTGGCCGTTAGTTTGTGGGTGATAGACGAAAGCATAATCGAGCTTGATGCCCATGTTTTTGCACCAGAGTGTTACTCGTCGGCCGTGAAGTTCATGCCGTTATCAGTGATGATGCTGTAGGGGACGCCGTAATGGTGTACAACCCCGGATATAAAGTCTATCACCGGTCCGGATTCGGCCGTCTTAACAGGCTTGGCTTCTATCCATTTGGTGAACTTATCCACCATGACCAGTAAGTATTTTTGCTTGTGGGTTCTGCCTTTAAGGGGTCCAACCATGTCAAGCCCCTAGACCGCGAAGGGCCAAGTAATGGGGATAGTTTGGAGGGCGGTGGGTGGCATATGGCTTTCTTCTGGTAATTAAATCCGAAGCCTGGGTGAGACCTCTGTGTTTTCTGGTATTTAAATCCGAAGCCTCACCCCATCTAAGGCTCAGAGGCCGAGGAATTTCCGAACTCGAAAATTTGGATTCCTGGATGTTGTCCAATGAATCCAGCCCATCTCCTGACTCTAAATTCAGGTCTTGAGTGATATCCTCCCCTCCGCGGGTATCCGGCTTGGAGGGATCGGGAATCCGGATGTAGCGAGTCCTTAAGATAGATGAAGGGTCGCCGCACTGTCCCTCTACCACGGCAATGTGATGGGTGACTTGGGGAGAGTTAATCTCTCTCAGACCGAGTTTAGGCCCAATCTGGTCGTAATCCGTGGCGACTCCCAGGGCAGCGAAGCGATCTAAGAGCTCGTTTATGGAGGAGAGCTCTATTGGATCTAACTGCTCGGCGAGTTCCGAGCTAACATGAAGATTGTTTTCGATGGCTCGAGAGGTCATCATCGGCGCAGAAGCCGAACAGGCGGTCATAAGAAAACCACCTAGCCGGAGGGTTTGGTCGACAGCCAAAGCTCCCTTAGCAACGGTGCCTTCTTTAAAGACAGGGCGAGGCATCCTTCCTGATGGCGACGACACAGAGGAACTCTTAATGAAAGCACCAATGTCGGTGTCAAAACCGGTGGATCTCGGGTAGGGGGTCCCGAACTGTGCGTCTAGGCCGGATGGTAACAGGAGGCAAGGGACACGAAGTTTTACCCAGGTTCGGGCCCTCTCGATGGAGTTAAAACCCTACGTCCTGCTTGATTAATATTGATGATATGGGTAGTACAAGAGTAGATCTACCACGAGATCGAGGAGGCTAAACCCTAGAAGCTAGCCTATGGTATGATTGTTGATGTGTATGTTGTCCTACGGACTAAAACCCTCCGGTTTATATAGACACAGGAGAGGGTTAGGGTTACACAAAGTCGGTTACAATGGTAGGAGATCTGCATATCCGTATCACCAAGCTTGCCTTCCACGCCAAGGAAAGTCCCTTCCGGACACGGGACAGAGTCTTCGATCTTGTATCTTCATAATCCAACAGTCTGGCCGAAGGACATAGTCCGGCTGTCTGGACACCCCCTAATCCAGGACTCCCTCAGTCGTGTCCGCTGTGGTCGGCCCGGCCGAACTTACTTTTACTGTATCCAGCGTGACGTTTATCGTCTTTCATAGTGGCGTGCCCTCGTGATCCGTAGATTGATCTTGCGTGTTTTGCTTTGTCCTCCAATACATCTCGGAGGTCTGGCGTATTTCCCCATGCCTTTGTATTTGAATGGCGTCGGGGTGCAGGCTGAGTTTTTGGCTGGAATGCCTCTCTATCGCGGCCACGAGGTGGCCGATCAGCCGCGTCATACGCTTCTTCCTCCAGTCGGGGTAGCAACCTGCATTTTGGGTAACTCTTGAAGGGGCGTTTGAGTTTATATTCCTCGGCCGTGAGGACTTCAGTCCATCTGTCAGCTAACAGATCTTGATCAGCTTGAAGCTGCTGCTGCTTTTTCTTAAGGCTATTTGTCGTGGCCATAAGCCGGCGCTTGAAGAGCTCTTGTTCGACTGGATCCTCTGGCACGGCGAATTCGTCATCGCCGAGGCTTGCCTCATCTTCATAGGGGGCATGTAATTATCATGCTCCGCTTCTCCATCTGCCGCTCTCTTAGGAGGGCTGGCTTCTCCATCCTCCTGCTCTAAATCTTGCTGGAGGGGATTGTTGTTGTCTTCGGCACTATCCGGAGTGTTATTATCTCATGTGCCGGTATCACCACTTTTGCTTTAGCGGGACTTAGAGCGGCACCACTGACGTCGGCGCTTGGGTTGCTTCTTGGAGGGGTCATGCTCCGTTGTCTCGTTGCCATTGCCTTCTTTGGGTGTGTCCACCATGTATATATCGTATGATGAGGTGGCTGTCCAGTGCCCTGTGGGCAGTGGTTCCTCTTCGTCTCCCGCATCGTCATCCATACCGTCGATGTCTTCGGAGTCGAAGTCGAGCATGTCAGTTAAGTCATCGATAGTGGCTACTAAGTGGGTGGTGGGTGGGCCGTGAATTTCTTCGTCGTCCGTATCCCAATCCCGCCGGACATAGTTCGGCCAGGATCCTCCTGACAAGGAGAGAGACCTTAACGAGTTCAGTATGTCGCTAAAGGGCGAGTGCTAAAAAATATCCGCGGAGGTAAACTCCATGATCGGTGCCCAATCGGATTCGCTAGGAACGGGCGCAGGCGGTTCGGAGTCCGTGGCCGGAGAAGGATTTGGCAGTTTGACAACACGGCTCTTGTGCAGGGTAAGGTCGATGTTTGGCTCGATCGCCGCTGAGGGTAAGGCCTCTGTGGCGGGGTCCATCCACCCGTCCATGGACGGCACAACTGGCTCCGAATTGAGGGTCGGAGCGGCTGTCGGTGCGATCTCCTGAGCACTGTCTGATGGTAGAGCTAAATCGTACTCATCGTGACCGCGTGGCGCACAAGGCAGAGGCTTGAATCCGTCGAGGATCAAGTCTCCGCGGATATCGGCCGTGTAGTTTAAGCTTCCAAATCTGACCTGGTGGCCAGGGGCGTAACTTTCGATCTACTCCAGATGGCCAAGCGAGTTGGCCCGTAGTGCGAAGCCGCCGAACAAAGATCTGTCCGGGGAGAAAAGTCTCACCTTGGAGTGCATCATTGTCGATGTTTGTAGGAGCCATCAAGCCTAACGGCGACGACACAGAGGAACTCTCAATGAAAGCACCAATGTTAGTGTCAAAACCGGCGGATCTCAGGTAGGGGGTCCCGAACTGTGCGTGTAAGGCGGATGGTAACAGGAGGCAGGGAACACGATGTTTTACCCAGGTTCGGGCCCTCTTGATGGAGGTAAAACCCTACGTCCTGCTTGATTAATATTGATGATATGGGTAGTACAAGAGTAGATCTACCACGAGATCAGAGAGGCTAAACCCTAGAAGCTAGCCTATGGTATGATTGTATGTTATTGTGTCCTACGGACTAAAACCCTCCGGTTTATATAGACACCGGAGAGGGTTAGGGTTACACAAGGTCGGTTACAAAGGATGAGATATCCATATCCGTACTGCCTAGCTTGCCTTCCATGCCAAGTAGAGTCCCATCCGGACACAAGACAAAGTCTTCAATCTTGTATCTTCATAGTCTAACTGTCCGGCCAAAGGATATAGTTCGGCTGTCCAGAGACCCCCTAATCCAGGACTCCCTCAGGCCCCCTGTTGCTCCACCGATGTACTCCTTCCTCATATATATACCTACGTACCCCCAAACTACCAAATACGGAGCCAAAACCCTAATTCCACCGCCGTAACTTTCTGTATCCACGAGATCCCATCTTGGGGCCTATTTCGGAGCTCCGCCGGAGGGGGCATCGATCACACGGAGGGCTTCTACATCAACACCATAGCCTCTCTGATGAAGTGTGAGTAGTTTACTTCACACCTACGGGTCCATAGTTATTAGCTAGATGTCTCTTCTCTCTTTTTGGATCTCAATACAAAGTCCCCCCCTCTTGTGGAGATCTATTCGATGTAATCTTCTTTTCCAGTGTGTTTGTTGAGACTGATGAATTGTGGTTTTATGATCAAGTTTATCTATGAACAATATTTGAATCTTCTCTGAATTCTTTTATGTATGATTGGTTATCTTTGCAAGTCTCTTCGAATTATCAGTTTGGTTTGGCCTACTAGATTGATCTTTCTTGCAATGGGAGAAGTGCTTAGCTTTGGGTTCAATCTTGCAGTGTCCTTTCCCAGTGACAGTAGGGGCAGCAAGGCACATATTGTATTGTTGCCATCGAGGATAACAAGATGGGGTTTTCATCATATTGCATGAGTTTATCCCTCTACATCATGTCATCTTGCTTAAAGTGTTACTCTGTTCTCTTGAACTTAATACTCTAGATGCATGCTGGATAGCGGTCGATGTGTGGAGTAATAGTAGTAGATGCAGGCAGTAGTCGGTCTACTTGTCTCGGACGTGATGCCTATATACATGATCATACCTTGTTATTCTCATAACTATGCTCAATTCTGTCAATTGCTCAATAGTAAATTTTTTTACCCACCGTGAATACTTATGCTCTTGAGAGAAGCCACTAGTGAAACCTATGGCCCCCGGGTCTATCTTCTATCATATTAATCTTCCAATACTTATTTATTTCCTTTGCCTTTTATTTTACTTTGCATCTTTATCATAAAAATGCCAAAAATATTATCTTATCATATCTATCAGATCTCACTCTCGTAAGTGACCGTGTAGGGATTGACAACCCCTTATCGCGTTGGTTGTGAGGATTTATTTGTTTGTGTAGGTGCGAGGGACTCGTGTGTGGCCTCCTACTGGATTGATACCTTGGTTCTCAAAAACCGAGGGAAATACTTACGCTACTTTGCTGCATCACCCTTTCCTCTTCAAGGGAAAACCAACGCAAGTGCTCAAGAGGTAGCAATGATCATAGCCACCTTTGTGCATCGGATCTTAGTATCCTCAAGTGTGAAGTGTTGGGTGATAAGCGATATAATTTAGGGGCTATTTTTGCTAGGAGGTTACACCATAATGCTAAAGATGGAAACTTATTTGGTGGGATTTATGCAACTCGTTTAGCTAATTATTTGGGTGTACCCATAAGGGGGTATGATATTGAGTTGCCACCTGTTTTCTAGATTATTAGGCTTTGGTATGCTACCAGTTTCTTAATAGGAACGAACAGCTCCTCCAGTACCGACTAATCTTTGATAAATGGCGCGCCGTCCATGTTACTCTTCATGCTCCTGTGTTCTCTAACTTTCAAAAAAATGAACGATATTTTATAACTAGAGAGGAGGCAAATGAGTATGGGAGAATAGAGGAGGCTACTCGCCTCCATGTTGCAGCCCTTCAGGCAGTAGCTAATGCATCTCAGTACAACCCCAATTACAACTTTGGATATCCACCAAGCCAGCCGTGGCCTTAGACCAACTTAGGCCAAAATCCTATGCTTGGGGGTATGTATTTCTCACCGACGTTATATTCATGTTCACACATTCATTTCAGTTGTCGGTGTTCATACTTTTTTATTGTATTATCCATGTTAGTTTATTTTCTTTCCCGCTTTTTCTTGTTTGTTTGAAGAACCTTAAGAAAAATATTAGTTGTAGTTAGTTTACTTTCTTTGCATGCTTAGTTGTAGTATTAAATGAAAACACAAAAAAGTTCTCGTTCTTCTTTTACTTGTTGGGAGCTTTCCCTTGTAAATAGTTTTTCTCGTTCTTGTTTTACCTTCTTCAGAAAAACAAAAACTCCAAAAAATATTTCAGTGTGTTTCTTTGAATTTTTTTCTTTTCTTTGGGGGTCGAGAAGAGAAGACCACGACGAAATTGTTGAGTGGCTCTCATGTGCATTATTGTTGATTTAACAAAGAGCCCATATTACATTGTCTTCTCCCTTGATCAAAATTTTTGCAGATTCCAGCTTAGTCTGATGCACACTGTTCCTTATTATCCACACTGTTCGTTCGTGCAAGTGAAAGGCAATAATAATGAGATATGATGAAATGATTGAGATGAGGAAAAGCTGGTATGAACTCGACCTATCTTGTTTTTGTAAATATGATTAGATCATCGTTCCTGATTCAGCCTATTATGAACGAAACATGTTTGCAATGATAATTAGAGATTATAATTACTCATGCCATGCTTAATTATCTAGGAGTTTATAATGGTTTACCTTGTGTGCCAACATGCTATTAAAATGGTTGTGATGTGGTATGATAGGATGGTATCCTCTTTTCTTTTCTTTGCGGGTCGAGAAGAGAAGACCACGATGAAATTGTTGAGTGGCTCTCATATGCATTTTAACAAAGAGCCCATATTACCTTGTCTTCTCCTTTGATTAGATGTTTGCAGATTCCGGCTTAGTCCAATGCACGTGCACTATTATTATTATCCACATCGTTCAGTCGTGCAAGTGAAAGGCAATAAGGACGATATATGATGAAATGATTGAGATGAGGAAAAGCTGGTATGAACTCGACCTATCTTGTTTTTGTAAATATGATTAGTTCATCCTTCCTGATTGAGCCTATTTTGAATGAAACATGTTTGCGATGACAATTAGAGATTATAATTACTCATGCCATGCTTAATTAGCTAGGAGTTTATAATGTTTTACCTTGCGTGCCAACATGCTATTAAAATGGTTGTGATGTGGTATGATAGGATGGTATCCTCCTTTCAATGATTCGAGTGGCTTGACTTGGCACATGTTCATGCATGTAGTTGAAATGAAATCAACATAGCCTCCATGATATTTATGTTCATGGTGATCTATATCCTACTCATGCTTGCACTCAATTTTTGTTACTCTCAATGCATGTTTATGACTGTTGTCGCTCTCTAGTTGGTCGCTTCCCAGTCTTTTTCTAGCCATCACTTGTACTAAGCGGGAATACTGCTTGTGCATCCACTTCGATAAACCCCAAGTTGTTCCATATGAGTCCACCATACCTTCCTATATGTCGTATTTACCTTCCATTCCAAGTAAATTTGCAAGTGCCAAACTCTAAACCTACAAAGGATAATCTGTTTTGTATGCTCAAATCGCTCATGTACGAACTAGGGCTGTCAATATCTTCCATGCTAGGTGGGTTATTCTCACGATGAGTGGACCGCGCTCATCATTCATGAGAAAATGGCTAGTAACTGGGATGCCCAGTCCCATGCTCAAATCAAATCAAAATAATTGCAAACAAAACTTCCCCAGGACTGTTGTTAGTTGGACGGTACCCATTGTTTCAGACCAGCCGTGGAGTGTGCTCGTTGGTGGCAGGGGAGTATAAACTTTGCCATTCTGTTTGGGAACCTCCTATAATGTATGTAGCATGGAAGATATCAAGATCTCTTGGTTGTTATGTTTACAATGAAAGCATACCGCTCAAACTATTATTTATCTCTATTTCAAAACTCGAGCTCTAGCACCTCTGCGAATCCCTGCTCCCCTCTCCGAAGGGCCTATTTATTTACTTTTATTACTGAGTCATCATCCTCTTATAGAAAGCACCAGTTAGAGAGCACCACTGTCATTTGTATGCATTGTTATTAATTTATATTGAGTATGACTGCGATTGGATCTCTTTTACCATGAATTACAATGTCTAGTTAGTCCTTGATCTTCAGGGGTGCTGTGCATTTATGTTTCGCAATCTCAGAAAGGGCTAGCGAGATACCATCTTGTTATATCATATCATGATTGTTTTGAGAAAGTGTTGTCATCCAAGATTTATTATTATTGCTCGCTAGTTGATTATGCCATTGATATGAGTAAATGTGAGACCTAAATGTTATTGCGAATATGGGTAGTTCATGATCTTTCTGAAAACTTCAATGCTGGCTTTACATATTCGCAACAATCAGATGAGTTTGTCAACTGAGTTGCTTGAGGACAAGCAATGGGTTAAACTTGGGGGAGTTGATACGTCTTCGTCATATCTACTTTTCCAAACTCCTTTGCCCTTGTTTTGGACTCTAATTTGCACGATTTGAATGGAACTAACCCGGACTAATGCTGTTTCAACAGAATTGCCCTAGTGTTATTTTTGTGTAGAAATAGAAGTTCTTGGAATGACCTGAAACTTCATGGAGATGATTTTTGGAGTTAATAAAAATATTGGCGAAAGAATCAAGTGAAGGGGGCCCACACCCTGGCCACAAGGCGCGCCCTCTGTCCTTGTGGGCCCCCTAGACCTCCACCGACCTCAACTCCAACTCCATATGTATTCACGTTCCGGGAGAAAAAATCAGAGAGAAGGATTCATCGCGTTTTACGATACGAGCCACCGCCAAGCCCTGTTCTTCCCTCTAAGTGATATGCTTTTGTCCTACCCTCCCGTGGCAGTGGGGTCCTATTGGAAACTAAGGGATATTAAGGCCTCCATTTAATAGAGTACCGGACCAAAGCATTAGCACTTAGTGAATACATGAACTCCTCAAACTACGGTCATCACTGGGAAGTGTCCCGACTATTGTCACTCTGGGGTTGCCGGATCATAACACGTAGTTGGTGACTATCGACTTGAAAGATAGGATCAAGAACACAAATGTATTCATGAAAACATAATAGGTTCATATCTGAAATCATGGCACTTAATCCCTAGTGACAAGCATTAAGCATAACAAAGTCATAGCAACATCAATCTTAGAACATAGTGGATACTAGGGATCAAACCCTAACAAAACTAACTCAATTACATGGTAAATCTCATACAACCCATCATCGTCCAGCAAGCCTACGATGGGATTACTCACACACGGCGGTGAGCATCATGAAATTGGTGATGGTGGATGGTTGATGATGACAATAGGGATGGATTCCCCTCTTCGGAGCCCCGAAGGAACTCCAGATC
>NC_041392.1:551209149-551256374 GCF_002162155.2 Triticum dicoccoides | reverse complement strand
GCGGCTCCGTATCATAAAACACGATGAATCCTTCTCTCTAATCCCCCGCCCGAACGTGAATATACGGAGTTGGAGTTGAGGTCGGTGGAGGTCCAGGGGGCCCACAAGGACAGAGGGCACGCCCCCACACTTGTTGCCAGGGTGTGGCCCCCTTCACTTGATTCTTTCTCTAATATTTTTTATTAATTCCAAAAATCATCTCCATGAAGTTTCAGGGTTTTCCAAGAACTTTTATTTCTGCACAAAAATAACACCATGACAATTTTGCTGAAAACAACATCAGTCTGGGTTAGTTCCATTCAAATCGTCCAAATTAGAGTCCAAAACAAGGGCAAAAGAGTTTGGAAAAGTAGATACGACGGAGATTAATCAAATCTCCCAAGCTTAACCCATTACTTGTCCTCAAGCAATTTAGTTGACAAACTGAAAGTGATAAAGAAAAACATTTACAAACTCTATTTGATCTTGTTGTTGCAAATATGTAAAGCCAGCATTCTAGTTTTGAGCAAAGATCATGAACTACCCATATTCACAATAACATTTAGGTCTCACATTTACTCATATCAATGGCATAATCAACTAGCGATCAATAATAATAAATCTTGGATGACAACACTTTCTCAAAACAATCATGATACGAAATAGCAAGATGGTATCTCGCTAGCCCTTTCTGAGACCGCAAAACATAAATGCAGAGCACCTCTGATGATCAAGGACTGACTAGACATTGTAATTCATGGTAAAAGAGATCGAGTCACAACCATACTCAATATAAATTAATAACAATGCATACAAATGACAGTGGTGCTCTCTAACTGGTGCTTTTTATAAGAGGATCATGACTCAGCAATAAAAGTAAATAAATAGGCCCTTCGTAGACGGAAGCAGGGATTCGCAGAGGTGCCAGAGCTTGAGTTTTGAAATAGAGATAAATAATATTTTGAGTGGTATGCTTTCATTGTCAACATAAAAACCAAGAGATCTCAGTATCTTCCAGGTTGCATACATTATAGGCGGTTACCAAATAGAATGGTAAAGTTTATACTCCCCCACTACCAACAAGCACACTCCATGGCAGATCCAAAACAACGGGTAACCTCCAACTAACAACAGTCCAAGGGGAGTTTTGTTTGCAATTATTTTGATTTGATTTGAGCATGGGACTGGGCATCCCGGTTACCAACTATTTTCTCGTGAATGATGAGCGTCCACTCATCGTGAGAATAACCCATCTTGCATGGAAGATATTGACAGCCCTAGTTGGTACATGAGCGATTTGAGTATACAAAACAGATTATCCTTTGTAGGTTTAGAGTTTGGCACTTGCAAATTTACTTGGAATGGAAGGTAAATATGACATATAGGAAGGTATGGTGGACTCATATGGAACAACTTGGTGTTTATGGAAGTGGATGCACAAGCAGCATTCCCGCTTAGTACAAGTGAAGGCTAGAAAAATACTGGGAAGCGACCAACTAGAGAGCGACAACAGTCATAAACATGCATTGAGAGTAACCAACATTGAGTGCAAGCATGAGTAGGATATAGATCACCATGAACACAAATATCGTGGAGGCTATGTTGATTTCGTTTCAACTACATGCGTGAACATGTGCCAAGTCAAGCCAGTCAAATCATTGAAAGGAGGATACCATCTTATCATACCACATCATAACCATTTTAATAGCATGTTGGCACGCAAGGTAAACCATTATAAACTCCTAGCTAATTAAGCATGGCATGAGTAATTATAATCTCTAATTGTCATCGCAAACATGTTTCATTCATAATAGGCTAAATCGGGAACGATGAACTAATCATATTTACAAAAACTAGATAGGTCAAGTTCATACCAGCTTTTCCTCATCTCAATCATTTCATCATATATCGTCCTTATTGCCTTTCACTTGCACGACCGAACAGTGTGGATAATAATAATAGTGCACGTGCATTGGACTAAGCCGGAATCTGCAAACATTTAATCAAGGGAGAATACAAGGTAATATGGGCTCTCTGTTAAAATGCATATGAGAGCCACTCAACAATTTCATAGTGGTCTTCTCTTCTCGACCCGCAAAGAAAAGAAAAGAATTTCAAAGAAACATAGTGAAATGTTTTTGGAGTTTTTGTTTTTGTGAAGATGGTAAAACGAGAATGAGGAAATCTATTTACACGGGAAAGCTCCCAACAAGCAAAAGAAGAATGAGAAATCATTTTGGGTTTTCTTTTAATACTACAACTAAGCATGCTAAGAAAGTAAACTAACTACAACTAATTTTTTTGTTTTTTTCTTAATGTTCTTCGAACACACAAGAAGAAAGCAGGAAAAAGAAATAAATTAACATGGATAATACAATGAAAAAGTATGAACACCGACAACTAGAATGAATGTGTGAACATGAATGTAATGTCGGTGAGAAACACGTACTCCCCCAAGCTTAGGCTTTTGGCCTAAGTTGGTCTATGCCCATGGATCAAAGTAGCCCTCTCCAGTGTACTGAGGAGGATCCTGGGGGTTCCACTAGTTAGCGAGCTCCCGTGGATACCACTAATAAATAGACTCCTAATATGGGTCAGGTGATGGCTCTGGCTTAGGATTTGGGGATCATGTCCCCTCCCAGTATGCATGAATGTCCGCGGGCAAAATGAAGTACCTTCCTGAATGAATATCGAACAAAGTAGGTGCAGGTAAGGTAATAATCTAAAATGTATCCTCGCTAAATATCAAGTTATAGATGAGTCTCTTTTCCTCATCATGGTGAATAAAATTATGTGCTACCATGCTGTCATAATCTAAGTATATAGTGGGTAGCAGTTTCTCCTCTTTCTCATAATGCCTAATGGGTATCTCAAAGCGTCTAGCAAGGCGAGAAGCAAAGATGCCTCCGAAAATAGGACCCTTTGTATGGTTGAGACTCAACCATTTAGCAACCATAGCGCCTAAACTGAAAGTTCTATCACGAAGTAAAGCATGGCGCAAAATGGCAAGGTCAGGGGCACTAAGGCCTCCGCTCTCCCCATGACAAATTAAACATCTCCCAACAAATAATGAGTAGTAGCGCAGAACAGGAAAATGTAAACTAGCCACTCTCGCCTCCGACGCACTTCTTCTTTCCCCTATGGTGACTTCATTAATAAAATCTTCCACATCACGAGGATGTGGTTCCTCGACGCTACCCTCATAAGGTAATTTAGAAACCTCACAAAAGTCATAAAGCTTCATTTCCTTGTACTCATCATATAAGTAAAAAGTCTACCATGGGTGGTGATCTCCTAGCATGAAAATGAAAATTTTGCACGAAAGTATTTGTGAGTAGGAGAAACTGATCACACAGGTCGAGGAGGAAGTCGGTGATGCCTACATTCTCAGCCAAATAATAGAAATCATCATAAATTCCGGCTGCCTGCAAGAATGCATCACATGGCCATTCACACGGCCGAATATCCGCGGTGCGAGGAAGATTGTACTTGGGCTTCTCCTTCTCCGGCTTTTTCCTTTTCCTTCGAACCTCGGCTCGAGGAGCCTCTCAACAATCTCCTCATCATTTTCTTCCTCTGAAAATTTCTAAAAAATTTAGTGAGTCAAAATAAAAGTGAACCAAACTCAGCAAGATTGGTAGCAACTACTCCTACAAGTGCCTAGAGGCTATATCATGCATCAAAACTAGTTTGGACCATATAAATTTGACATGCAAGCTCAAGAACAGGGTCACCATAGCAATAAAAATTTGCAATAGATAAAGCACTAGAACAAAATCTAATTGTACCATTGGAGGAGTCACACACCGAAGAACAATCCACCAAAGTAGTTTTGTGAATGGAGCTTTGAGCAAGGAGATCGAAAATGGCAGCAAAATGAGCAAGAACACGAGTTTGAGTTTTGGAGCGATTTTTTCTGGAGGAAGAGGAAGAGGATGGGTGCTGGAATAAGTGGAGCGGGGGCACGTGGGGCCCACAAGGACAGGGGGTGCACCCTCCACCCTTGTGGCTAGCTGGTGAGGCCCCCTAGTGTGTTCTTAGCACCAGAAATTCTAAAATATTCTACAAAAATCATATCAAATTTCGAGGGCATTTGGAGAACTTTTATTTTTGGGACATTTTTTCTTGCAATGATAAATTCATAAAAAACACAAGAAATACTATTTTGCTTTAGTTATTCTAAATAACAGAAAGTAAAAGATGGGTACAGAGAGTTGTGCTTTCTAAATTCATCCATCTCATGCCAATCAAAAGCAATCCATTAACAAGGTTGATCAAGTATTATTAACAAACTTCTTCCGAATGACATGAAACCAGAGAATTTTTGAATAACACTAGGTTACCTCAACAGGGATATGCATTTCCCCAACAATAAGAATATCATATTTCTTTTTGGCAGTAGGAAGAGGGAATTCAAAACCTCCAATAGTAATAGTTGAAATTTTTCCAATAGAGTTGATACTATGGACTTGAGGTTGTTTCTTCGGAAAGTGTACCGTATGCTCATTACCATTAACATGAAGAGTGACATTGCCTTTGTTGCAATCTATAACAGCCCCTGCAGTATTCAAAAAGGGTCTACCAAGGATGATTGACATACTGTCGTCCTTGGGAATATGAAGAATAAAAAAGTCCGTTAAGAGAGTAACCTTTGCAACCACAACAGGCACATCCTCACAAATACCGATGTGTATAGCAGTTGATTTATCAGCCATTTGCAAAGAGATTTCAGTAGGTGTCAACTTATTCAATTCAAGTCTATGATATAAAGAGAAAGGCATAACAGTAACACCAGCTCCAAGATCACGTAAAGTTGTTTTAACATAATTTCTTTTAATGGAGCATGGTATAGTTGGTACCCCTGGATCTCCAAGTTTCTTTGGTATTCCACCCTTAAAAGTATAATTACCAAGCATGGTGGAAATTTCAGCTTTCGGTATCTTTCTTTTATTTGTAACAATATCTTTCATCTATTTAGCATAAGGAGGCATTTTAAGCATATCAGTCAAGCGCATACATAAAAATATAGGTCTAATCATTTCAGCAAAGCGTTCAAAATCCTCATTATCCTTTTTCTTGGATGGTTTAGGATGAAAGGACATGGGTTTGTGAACCCATGTTCTCTTTCTTTACCATGTTTCATAGCAATGAAGTATCTCTTATCATAACGTTGATTCCTTGATTGTGGGTTATCAAGATCAATAGCAGGTTCAATCTCTACATCATTATCATTACTGGGTTGAGCATCAGCGTGAACATCATCATTAACATTCACTACAAAAAAAGACACATCCATGACATTTTGGGCCGAACGAAATTTTTTCTGTCATACTTATGACACTTCTATGACGATAATTGTGACAAAACCCGGTATCATCATAGATGTGATGGGGTCCTACTTCTATGACAAAAAATCATTATAGAAATTGGGCTTTTCATCCTGGTCGGGCCGGAGACGCAGCTGCATGACATTCTTTGGGCCGTCCATGACGGTAAAAACTGTGGTAGAAGCGAGGGCGAGGAAAATATCAGGGTGTTCCCGGTTACGGTGGGTGGTTGGGGCCGAGCGATCCGTGTTTCTCTCGTACACGCACGCGCGTGGGTGCGAGGCGTTGGGCTCTAACTGAACCCGAGCGAGGCGCTAGGCTCTAACTGAACCCGAGCGATTACACTGTAGGCTACGCGTTACTGAACCCAAGCGATCGATCGATGGGTGTTAACTGAACCCGATCGAGCGATTCCTTCGCTACTGCTGCTAACTGAAGCTGATCGATGCTGCCTCTGGATGAACAGTGAGCGTTGCTGGGGGGGGATTTGGATGAACAGTTCCCGGTGGGGGTGGATGAACAGCACCCCATGGTGTTGCCTCTGGATGAACAGGACCCCGATCGATCGAGCCAGTTGGGGCTGGAAGAACACGACCCCGTGGAGGGCAGGATTAACATGACCACCCCATGGAGGGTTGGATGAATAGTAGATGGTGGAGGGCTAGATGAACAATAGCCCATGGAGGGTGGTTGAACAGGAGCCCGTGGAGAGGGCTGGTTGAACAGTAACCGGCGGAGTAGCGCGCGGTGGAGGCTGGATGAACATGAGCTCGTGGATGAACAATCGCAGGTGGAGGCTGGAGGAGGTCGACGGTGGATGAACAGTAGCCCATGGAGGCTGGAGGGGGTCGACGGTGGAGATGAACAGTATCCCATGGAGTCCCGTTTTGCGGTATGCCACACCCCTCCCGATGAACAGGACCCCCGTTTCGACCGTAGCACTCCAACACAAGTCCATTTCCTCTGTTTTGCGGTACGCCACACCCCTCTCGATCAACAGGACCCCCGTTTCGATCATAGGAGGTCCGTTTCCTCCATTTTGCGGTACGCCAGACCCCTTCCGAGTAACAAGATCCCGTTTTGAACGTGGCTGGTCCAACATAAGGTCGTTTCTTTCGTTCTGCGGTACACCAGGCCTCGTTTCTATCGGCTATTCTGTCCAAGCCATCCTGATGAACACGACGACGCATTTCGTTCCGACCCAGCCGGTTGGCTCCCCATGAACACGACGACAACGCTGTTTCTCCGTTCCGACCCAACCATGTACACGAGCCCTGGCCGTACGTATGCGCGAGTAGGCTTTCGAGACCCTGCCCGTATGTACGTACGTGGCCGTATTTTCTTTCTTGCACACTGGCCCCTGTACCTACGTGTACATGCTATGTGCGTGCCTCTACATCGACCAGTATGTACGTACACGTTCGCGACCAGAATGACAATGCTACGTACGCTTCGACCAGGTGGGTCCCGACTGTGAGGCACTTCCTTGCGTGCGAAGATGTAGCTGGTGGGTCAGAGCAGTCAGGGGGTGAATCGTTTTTTTGCCCAGACGCACTTCCTTGCGTGCGAAGATGTAGCTGGTTGGTCCCAGCAGTAAGGGGGAAACGTTTTTTTTTGTGAAATACAGTTACCCGTCCGGTGGGTCCCCACTGTCAGGTGGAGGAATAATTATTTTGCGCGTAATAAGGAGGCACTTCCTTGCGGCCGCCGTGGACCCAACTGTCAGCCTCTCCATGTACGGTACTCTTCCGATCGAAGTCGTTCCTTGACCACATTGACCACGCCGCGCCAAGAGCACCAGGGCGGTGGACGACGGCGAGGCCTAGGAAGGGGACGACGTGGAGCCGGGGAAGACACGATAGTGGAAGCCCGCGCGGAGAGGAGTACGAGGGTTCACTGGTTCGACTGCGGTGTGAGGCTGCCGTCGTCGCAGGGCCTGGCCAGCGGTGGGAATAGTAGGGGCGGTGAGGCCTCTACGGTAGCACAGCCGGCCACGGGAAGCAGGAGCATGTGGCACGACCGGCGCTGCTTTGGGCGGCTGGAGCAAGAAGACCAGAGGTTGAAGAAGCACTACGGCCGTTGGATGGACATCGTACGGTCACTTGAGGTAGAATCGTTCATATTGACTAAGTTGACAAAGCACTCCGTCCCCGTCAACTTAGTAGGCCCACAAGTCAGCCTCCCACCAAGGTGGGTCCCAACTAGCAGGGGGTATTCATTTTTTTTTGTGCGTAATAAGGAGGCACCTCCGGTGGGTCTGAGCTGACAGCGGGGGAACGTTTTTTCATGAAATATGTTGGCCCGTCCGGTGGGTCCCAGCAGTCAGGGGGAAATGTTTTTTTTGCCAAATATAGTGGCCCGTCCGGTGGGTCCCTGCTATCAGGTGGAGGAATAATTATTTTCTGCGTAATAAGGAGGCACTTCCTTGCGGCTGACGTGGACCTAGCTATTAGCCTCTCCACGTACAGTACTCTTCCTATGGAAGTCGTTCCTTGACCACGTTGACACGCCGCGCCGAGACCACCAGGGCGGTGGACGATGGCGAGGCCTAGGAAGGGGATGACATGGAGCCGGGGAAGACGCGGCAGTGGATGCCCATGCAGAGAGGAGTACGAGGGTTCACTGGTTCGGCTGCGGTGTGAGGCTGCCGTCGCCGCAGAATAACAGGGGGTGTGGGTGAGTGGACGGATGCCCTGGCCAGCGGTGGGAGTAGTAGGGGTGGTGAGGCCTGCGCGGCAGCAAAGCCGGCCACGGGAGGCAGGAGCAGGCGACACGACCAGCGCTGCTTTGGCCGACTGGAGCAAGAAGACCAGAGGTTGAAGAAGTACGACGGCCGTTGGATGGGCATCGTACGGTCGCTGTAGCTAGAATTGTTTATATTGACTAAGTTGACAAATCTCTTGGTACGCGTCAACTTAGTAGGCCCATGGGTCAGCTTCCGAAACGGTGCGCCCAGATGTCAGGGGGAGGAATCATTTTTTGGGTGGGTGAAGCTAGAATATCCGAGATTGAAGAAGAAGCACGGCATCCATTGGATGGACATCCAACGGCCATTGCTGCTAGAACCGTGTGTTGACTATAAGTAGACAAAGCCTTGCATACGCGTCAACTCTTTTTTTTAGGGGACGCGTCAACTTAGTAAGGCCACAAGTATGTGGCAGAGAACTTATAGCCCATTTGAGATTTGTAAGAATGTGCAGCCAATTTCTGAATTCTAATGGAATTTACTACAGCCCATTTACAGTTTGTTAAAAGTACAGCCCATTTAAACCAACTGTTCAAAATAGAATTCAATAAAATTTCCCACGTTTTGATGGGATCCGAAATATTTTTATCCCGAAATTTCTAGTCAGATTAAATACAATTTCAATATAAATTTATATTACGTAAAAATCCAACGAAACATTACGCTCGCAACAATTAATGAAATTAAAATTTTCAATATCCAAAAATAATGTTTTATAAAGTAATTACGTGTTTGGTGCATTTTTTATAGTCACTGCCCAGTTTTTATAATTACATCCCATTTATTATTTCTTAAAGCCCATTTTCTTGTTAAGCCTAATGCATTCCTCCTAGGAAATATTTGCAGCCCAGCGGGGCAGAGAATAACAACTTGACCTTGCCTGGGTATTCCTAAAAAAAGTATAGCTGGGCTAGCCATTTTTAGCTTGAAAAAAATTAAGATCTAGGCTGGATTTCTGGCCTGGGCTAGACGGGCCACAGCCCGCCCAGTTAATAGCTGCAACAATGTTTTCGTTGTTGTTCAGAGGATCAAAATTAATATCTGGGCTAAACATCGCTCAAGAAAAACTCTGCAGTGCTCACACCTCAAAAAACACAAATACTGCTCGAGCTGCTTGGTCCCAGCTGTCGGCCGCTTCTTGTGCAATTCTCTCGTTTATTGACTACATAGGTTGACAATGGTGTGGGACCGTGATGTCAGGAAACCAGGAGGAAGCAAAAAAAATTATAGTTTTATATACTAATAAGGAGGCACTTGCGTACGTGCAGCTATGGCCCTGGTGGGTCCCCACTGTCATCATCTCCAAGTAAAGTCATCTCCTCATCCTCATGTCCATTGACCATGTTGACAACGCGAGACGGCGGTGCCATGGCGAGCGCAACAACTCAAAGGACGACGGAGAGGGCCTCGCGGGTCCTACGGATGGTCTGATACAGCGCTCGATGCTCATTCGGGAAGCCAGGATCATAGGGCCACATGTCCGCGACGGGCATTGCCGTTCGCTTATTCACCGGTGCTCATTGAGGAGACGGAGGTTGCAGCACAGGTCCTCCTGCGCTGGTAGCTCTTCCTCCATTAGGGCATCCAAGTGCGGTCGCACCTGCTCTATGGTGAACACGGCATGAACCGGCTTGGACAGTGGCGCCGGCTCCTGGTCGGAAGCTAAGTCCATCGTCTGATTGTCGTCGCTCAGCTCGGCGAGGTAACCAGCATGTCCGGCTGCTAGACCGACCCGCTGCCAAGCATGAGTCTGACTGCCCTGGCGCACCCAGACCGCCTCCCTCGCCCGCGCACGCTTTCCGCCCAAAACGGTCAGCGCCGCCTGCCCCGCTTTCCGATGCATGCGATTGCTCCGCCTTCAAATGACACAAGTGCCGTCCATTCGTCCTTTTGCCACCCACATTAATGATACACGGTTGCCGAGGCGGTTACTCCGGCGCCACACGTCCGTCGCCCCGCCGCCCACCATTGCTACATAAACTGTTGCGTCGGCTGTCGGTGTTTTGGGAACGGGGGTCCCCAGACTACCTGCCTGCGGCCCACGGCATGGATGAGCCAGCAGGTCGTATGGCCCATCTTCACCAACAAAGCACTCAAGACCCTCGCGAGGGGCCAAGCCTCGCGAGGGGGACGACGCAAGACCTCGTCCGGAGTGGCCTAGCTGGGCAGGCTCACGAGGAGCGGAGATATCAAGGCGGGGCGAACCTCACGAGGCTTTCGTGACATGAGTCATGACGATCGACACCAGGTGGGCGCCAGCGCACACAGCGTCCTTTTTTCCTCTTTGGTGCAAAGGGGGCAAGCGTAGCCGCGGAGTACCGAGGCATCAGGCAAAGGTTGCCATTTCGGTGCAACAAGACCAAGACCAAGGACTGCAAGACAGAGGTCATCGTGGAGCCCGCAGCAGCGTCACCACCAGAACTTTGTGCAGGAGAAGACTACTTTTGTCAGGATAGCTTGTACTAGTTGTCCCCCTTCAAATTAGCCCGCCATTGTTGGCTCCCTTCCCGCTCGATATTTGGGAAGAGGACCAGGGCCTCTATAAATAGGACTCGCCACCACAATGGAGAGGGGGAGAGACACACAAACTCACCGAGCCCAGGAACGCCTCAACCTCAGGTGGTTGTTCTTCCCTTGTATTGTTCATCATCAGCCCAAGAGGCAATCCACCACCACCACACTGGAGTAGGGTGTTACACCGCAATGGTGACCCGAACAAGTATAAACCCTGTGTCCATTTGTGTTGTGAGTTCATCGAGTTCGTCCGCGAGATCCTAGCAAGCTAGAGCGTAGATCGGTTGGAGGGATAGACTTCGCGCGCACCCTAGTGTTCGAACCTTAAGGGTTTGCCGGAACCCCAACCCCGACATTTGGCACGCCAGGTAGGGGTGCGCCGGAGCTTTTCTCCAGCAACCAGTGCCCCGTACCGCTGCACCGCGCTCCCATGATAGGTACCTCACCACCGACCTCCTTGGTCGGCGCCCGCAGCGGGGAGTCTGGGTACCGAGCCCTGGCCCCTGCTCTCCGGCGGGTGCAGTGGCCGGTCAAGTTTAGGCCGAAGATGCCACCGCATTACAACGGCGTGGCAGACTCGGCGCTCTTCCTGCTAGCATATGAGGAGGCCGTCCTCGAAGCCGGAGGTGACGACAAGATCATGGCCAACTTGTTCCCCCTGGCCCTCGCCGGCGAGCCGCGCGCCTGGCTGATCGGCCTCCCGGGATCCACGATGACGTCCTAGGGGAACTCCGCGACCTCTTCGCTGCGCGCTACGCGGCACCGATACACCACGCAGTCGCAGCGCAGTTGGGCGGCTCCCAAGCACCTCCTTCAGATCGCCACGTCAAGCCTTTCTTCCGCCAGATTGGGGACGCCTGCAACTGTCCGGGGGCTCCGCCGAGTTGGGCCGCGCCGGAAGCCGACCTCACCTTCGACTCGGAAGACCATCTCGGCTGCACCGCCGGCTCAGGGATGCTTCCGATGCTCTGCACGCCCACCATTTGCAACGTGGCCGTCACCAAGACCCTCATCGACGGCGGGGCTGGTCTCAACCTGCTCTCCGAAGAAGCTTTCAGCCTTCTTCATGTGCCGCTCGAATGGCTCGGCATCAACAAGCCCTTCACAGCGGTGAGCGGTGGAGCTGCTCACCCCTTGGGGCAGATCCGCCTCCCTGTCACCTTTGGCACGCGGGATAATTATCGCACCGAGCTGGTGGACTTCGACATCGCCCGCATCGGTCTCCCGAACAATGCCATCCTCGGGTACCCGACCCTCGCTCAGTTCATGGCTGCAACTCACCCGGCTAACAACCTCATGAAGATGCCAGGGAGCAAGGGCGTCCTCACCGTCCAAGGGGACGCTAAGGAGGCCGTGATGGCACTCAGGCTCGCCTTCAAGACCGCGGCAGCGGCGCAGCCAGCCGGCGCCGGTGCACCGGAGGCCAAGGAGGCCGCGCCCACCAAGGAAAAGCAGTTGTTCACCCAAGACAAGGCAGAGACCAAGCAGGTGCCGGTCAACGAGGATGGGTCTTCGGGAGCCACCTTCACCATAGGAACCGGCCTTAACCCGGGGCAAGAAGAAGCTTTGGTGAGGTTCTTGCGCGCGAACAAGGAGATATTCCCGTGGGAGCCTGATCAACTGGTAGGGGTCTTGAGAGAGGTAATCCAGCATCATCTAAAGGTGTGCCCCAACGTATGTCCTGTGAAGCAGCGAGCAAGACGGCAGTCCACCAAGAAGCAGGCCTTCAATGTCCAAGAGACACGCAAGCTGGAGGAAGCAGGTACAATCCGAGAAGTTCGATACCCCGAATGGCTGGTGAACCCCGTCATAGTGCCGAAGAAAGGCGGGAAGGTACGGATGTGCGTCAACTTCACCAACCTAAACAAGGCCTGCCCCCAAGACCCGTTCCCCTTCTGCGCATCGATCAAATTGTCGACTCCCATCGCCGAGTGCGACCTGTTGTGTTTCTTGGATGCGTTCTCTGGATACCATCAGATCAAGATGGCGGTGGAGGATGTGGAGAAGACGGCCTTCTTGACACCGTGTGGGGTGTACTGCTACACCTGCATGCCTTTCGGCCTTCGCAATGCGGGCGCAACCTTTCAGTGGCTGATGCACATCGCCTTGGGGCGGCAGCTCGGCAGGAACACAGAGGCCTACGTTGATGACATAGTGGTTAAATCTCGCGAGGCGAGGATGTTGATTCAAGACTTGGAGGAGACCTTCGAGAGCTTGCGCCAAGTGAACTTGAGGCTTAACCTGGAAAAGTGTGTGTTTGGCGTCCCATCCGGCAAGTTGCTAGGGTTTCTCGTATCCCACAGAGGGATCGAGGCGAACCTGGAAAAGATCAAGGCCATCGAAGACATGAGCCCACCGCAGAACCTCAAGGAGATGCAAAAATTGGCAGGACGGGTAACCGCGTTAGGGCGTTTCATCTCTAAGCTGGGCGAGTGCGCCTTGCCCTTCTTTAAACTCATGAAGAAGAAAGGCCCATTCGAGTGGACCCCGGAGGCCGACCAGGCCTTCCGAGACCTCAAGAAATACCTCACCAGCCCCCGGTGATGGTGGCACCATGGCCTCTCGAGCCTCTCTTGCTCTACCTTGCCGACACCCCGTACTCTACCAGCGTGGCGTTGGTGGCGGTTCCGGAAGAGCGTCAAGATAAGGGTAGAACTGATGCAGCACCGGGCCGGAGAGGTGTAGTGAAGCCATCAACGGCGGAAGACCTAGCTCAGCAGAGCAACATCGCGAAGGCTCCCGAGGGCAGTCAGGTCTCAGGAAACCCATCACTTCAAGATATGCCGCAACCTATGCGGGACACGAGACTCAACGGTGTACCGGCCCTCATTGAGCACCTAGTATACTTCGTCAGCATTGTACTGTGAGACGCGAGGGCGCGCTACCCCATGCCGCAGAAGCTCCTGCTCGCACTTTTGGTGGCCTCACGCAAGCTGCGGCACTACTTCCGGGGGCACCCCATCAAGGTTGTCTCGTCTTACCCGTTGGAGAGGAAACTCAGGAGCCTAAACTCAGCCGGAAGGGTCGCTGAATGGAACATCGAGCTGCAAGCATTTCAGCTGGAGTTTAGCACCACCAGGGTCATCAAGGGAGCCGCGCTTGCCAATTTTGTGGCAGAATGGACAGATGCCCCGGCTCTTGAGGACGGAGAAGACAGGTCTAGTTCCCCAGGAAGCAAGGCGCCAGATGGCTGGGTCATGTATTTTGACGGCGCCTTTGCGCACCAGGGCATGGGGGCTGGAGCAGTGCTCATCTCGCCCACCCAGGACAAGCTTTGCTATGTCGTGTAGCTCTGCTTTCAGCACGGCGAGAAGGTCTCTAACAATATCGCAGAATATGAGGGCCTCATAGCCGGCCTAAAGGCTGCGGCGGCTATGGGGGTGAGACGCCTTACCGTCAAGGGCGACTCGCAGCTCCTTGTCAACTTATCCAACAAAGTGTACGAGCTAAAGGACGAGCACATGGAGGCCTACCTTGCTGAGGTGCGCAAAATTGAGAAGCAGTTCGCAGGCTTGGAGCTGTAGCACGTGCCCCGGGGCACCAACAAGGAAGCCGATGACATCGCCAAGAGAGCATCCAAGCGGCAACCGTAGGAGCCCGGCGTCTTCGAAGAGCGGCTCTTCAAGCCGTCAGCTACACCGCCTCTTCCAAGCACGACTTAGCCTCGGGAAGAGCTCCCTCAGCCCTCGGTCTCGGGAGCCCCAGATTGTGGCCCGACCTCAGGAGCTCGGCTGCTCTTGGCGCTCGAGCCCCAGGGGGAGTGCTGGACCAAGGAGTTCAGGGAGTACCTGATGCACGGGACACTGCCGGAGAAAGAAGAGGACACGGAGCGCGTGTCCTGACAGGCCACGGCATACTGCGTTCAAGACGGCGAATTGTACATGAAACGATCGAACGACGTCACGCTGCGCTGCATCTCCAGTGATCAAGGGAGGGAGCTGCTGACTGACATACACGGCAGGGACTGTGGACATCACTCGTCATCACGGACCCTCATCGGCAAGGCCTTCCGCAGCGGATTCTATTGGCCTACAGCACTTAACGATGCAGCCGAGCTGGTGAAGTCCTGCGAAGCTTGCCAATTCCATGCCAAGCAAATCCATCAGCCTGCTCAGGGCCTCCAAACCATCCCGCTCACGTGGCCGTTCACGGTCTGGGGGCTGGACATCCTAGGCTTGTTCCCGCGAGCGCCAGGGGGCTACCTCTATCTCTACTTCGCCATCGATAAGTTCACTAAGTGGGCAGAGGTGGAAGCCGTCCGAACCATTCTAGTCGGCTCTGCCGTCAAGTTCATCAAGGGCCTCGTGAGCCGCTTCAGGGTCCCCAACCGCATCATCATAGATAACGGCTGGCAGTTCACTAGTAACCTCTTTAAAACCTACTGTGCTAACCTTGGAACACAGATCTGCTACGCTTCGGTAGCCCACCCCGGGAGCAATGGTCAGGCCGAGCGCGCCGACGCACATGCCTGAGGGGCCTTAAGACCAGGACCTTCAAGAAGAAGTTGGAGGCCTACTGCAGGGGCTGGCACGACGAGCTCTAGTCCGTGCTGTGGTCCATCCGCACCACCGCCACCAAGCCAACGGGCGAGACTCCGTTCTTCCTCGTCTACGGAGCTGAAGCAGTCCTCCCTCATGAGGTCAGGCATCGCTCCGCACGGGTCTTGGCATTGGACGAAATGCAGCAGGACGCCATGTGGGGCATGGATCTCGTGCTGGGGGAGGAACGATGTCGCGAGGCTGCATTAAGGGCGGCAAGGTACCAGCAAGCGCTGCGGCGCTACCACTGCCGCAACATTCGCTCCAGGACGCTTGAGGCGGGTGACCTGGTCCTGAGGCGGGTCCTTTCCAGGGAAGGCTTGCACAAGCTCTCACCCATGTGAGAGGGCCCGTTCAGGGTCGTTCACATCGCCAGGGCTGGCGGCGTGCAGTTGGAGACGCAAGAGGGGACACCCATCCAAAATGCCTGGAACATCCAGCACCTCCGGAAGTTCTTCCCATGAAGCAAGGCCCAGAGCCTAAGAAGCAAGGCCCAGAGCCTGAGAAGCAAGGCCCAGAGCCTGTGAAGCAAGGCCCGGTGCGTGTGAAGAATCGCCACCCGTGACACTCTCACGTAATAATGAGTTGGGGCTATACACACCCCGGAGTCTCAGGAGCGCCGGCCTCAGGCCCTGGGGCTCCCTCCCACGCCTAGTGGACAGCACTTAGCTCTGCGATGGTGATAAGACTCGAAGACGAGATTAGGTGCTCGACGTGGCTTTTCATTTGATTTCCGTAGTTGGCTTGCTTTTCCTTAATCGAGTTTGCCTTTGGCGTTCCTTGCTGATTTGGTTCCTTCACCTTTTACCGCGTTTTTGAGCTCTAGTTTACTCGTGATCTCTCTCTCTCTCTCTCTCTCTCTCTCTCTCTCTCTCTCGCATACCTTGCGAGGGGGCTAGGCAGGCAGGTGCCCTCGCGAGTAGTCCCTTCTCTCTGCCTTCTCGTGAGTCACCCTCGTTCGAGCCTGGAAGCTAGCGCAACTCTTCTAAATCTGTGCCCCTCGGGTACCGCGATGCAAAGTGCTAAGTCAAGGTTCGGGTAAACGGCAAAATCCCCTAGCGCACCCCCTAACAAATTTTTGCAGTTCCTGAGCAAACACAGACATCTTGTGAAGGAAGGGGCGTCCCAAACACGCTAGGTTAGGTTGTCTCTTCGCAAAATAATCGCATGTTGCATTAACCAAGAACCATAGTTCGATACACGCCTCTCTGGGCCCATACTGCTTTCATTTTCTGGTGCAGGGAAAGAAAGGGAAAAACCAAACAAAGCGGCGTTTCAACAATCTACGGGGGAAGGCCCTTAGCGACGCCCAAGCCTAGCCGGACCCCTCCTCGCGCTTCATAGAGGCGCAGGGACAAGATGACCCTCTGCCTCCTTCGAAGCGAGCAAGGCGCAGCTGATCGTAGCCACTGCTGCTGGAGCTGTCGCAGGAGGGAGAACCGCCGTAACTGGAGGAGATGCGGTCGCCTCTAAGGGCAGGCTCGCCCTCACCCTCGTCACGACCGTCGCCAAGGCCAAGAACCTCCTCGTCGTTGTTCGTCTCGGGGCACCATCCGGCGCGGCGGCCATCTTCCCCGAACACCCTCACGAAGAGGGTCGACCTGCCATCATACTTGAAGTGGAGCGTGCACCACCTGCATAGGCCGCGCGCGGGGGCGAACGTCTGCCAGCCGCGGGCCAGGGCTATGTTGCCCACGGCAGAAGTCTCGACCGCGACCCAGGAGGCCTTAATGCAGCAACCATCCACCTGCAACCAGAGCCCCCCTAGCCCAAGGGTCGGCAGCTCATCGACAAAGAAGCGCGGAAGCTAGAGCCAGTTGTCGGCCGGGTTTTCCAACCAAACAACGAACTCCGGTGACGCCTCCGCTGCATGGAAGCGCGGGCGGGGAGGCCTCGCCGCCATTGCGCACCTTCCCCCGTCAGGTGGACTGCCACGATTGGGGAGGCCCCCTCCGCGTGCCATGGCGCCACCTCGACGGTGGGCCGCGGCGGGGGTCGCAGCGTGCGACCGCGCTTGGGCACAGGGGAACCAGGGCCCTCGCAAGGGGCCTTTCCCTTCTCGGCGGTAGAGAACTTCCTTTGAGGCACCATCGGAGGCACTGCAAGCAATGGAGCAAGAAGGAGGGAGCAAGTAAGTAAGAGATGGGCAACAGGGGCTTCTCCCCCCTCCCCATTTATAGCAAGAGAAGGCCAACCGACATCTCCCACGATCACAGGTAATGATGGTTCCCCTTGCAAGTCGCAAGGACCTGTCAAGTCGTGCAGTCGCCAAAGCAGCGCGGGGAAGCGGAGACGCCCACGTCCAATCAACCGACACGCGTCAACCAAGGCCGCAGGCTTTTGGGGACCGCGGCACTTCGAACTTGACCCTTGGCTTCGCCGTGAAGCAAAGCCCGCGCGCACCTTGGGCCCGGGGGCTACTGTCGGCGTTCTGGGAACGGGGGTCCCCAGACTTGCCTGCCTGCGGCCCATGGCGTGGATGAGCCAGCAGGCCGTACCACCCATCTTCACCAACAAAGCACTCAAGACCCTCGCGAGGGGCCAAGCCTCGCGAGGGGGACGATGTGATACGTCCATTTTGCATCATGCTTTTATGTCGATATTTATCGCATTATGGACTGTTATTTCACTTTATATCACAATACTTATGGCTATTCTCTCTTATTTTACAAGGTTTACATAAGGAGGGAGAATGTCGGCAGCTGGAATTCTGGGCTGGAAAAGGAGCAAATATTACAGACCTATTCTGCGCAACTCCAAAAGTCCTGAAACTCCACGGAACGTCTTAAAAGAAATAAATAAAAATCCACGCCAAAGATGAAGGCCATGGGACCCACACCCTTCTCACGAGGGTGGGGGCGCCCCCCCCTAGGGCGTGCCCCCCTACCTTATGGGCCCCCTGCTGGCTCTCCGATGCCCATCTTCTCCTATATGAGATCTTTCAATGAGAAAAAAATAGGGAGGAACTTTTCGGGACGAGACTCCGCCGCCATGAGGCGGAACCTTGGCGGATCCAATCTAGAGCTCCAGGAGAGCTGTTCTGCCGGGGATACTTCCCTCCCGGAGGGGGAAATCATCACCATCGTCATCACCAACGCTCCTGTCATCAGGAGAGGGCAATCTCCATCAACATCTTCACTAGCACCATCTCATCTCCAAACCCTAGTTCATCTCTTGTATCCAATTCTTGTCTCAAAGTCCGGGATTGGTGCTAGTAGGTTGCTAGTAGTGTTGATTACTCCTTGTAGTTGATGCTAGTTGGTTTAATTGGTGGAAGATCATATGTTTAGATCCTATATGAATATTATTACCCCTCTGATTATGAACATGAATATGCTTTGTGAGTAATTACGTTCATTCCTGAGGACAAGGGAGAAGTCTTGCTATGAGTAATTACGTTCGTTCTTGAGGACATGAATATGTATGTTGTCTAGCCTCTAGTGGTGTTATGTGAACGTCGACTACATAACACTTCACCATTATTTGGGCCTAAAGGAAGGCATTGGGAAGTAATAAGTAGATGATGGGTTACTAGAGTGACAGAAGCTTAAACCCTAGTTTATGCATTGCTTCGTAAGGGACTAATCTGGATCCATTTGTTTCATGCTATGGTTAGGTTTACCTCAATACTTTTGTTGTAGTTGCAGATGCTTGCAATAGAGGTTAATCATAAGTGGGATGCTTGTTCAAGTAAGAACAACACCCAAGCACCGGTCCACCCACATATCAAATTATGAAAGTATCAAACGCGAATCATATGAACGTGATGAAAACTAGCTTGACGATATTCCCATGTGTCCTCGGGAGCGCTTTTCCTATTATAAGAGTTTGTTCCAGCTTGTCCTTTGCTACAAAAGGATTGGGCCACCTTGCTGCACTTTATTTACTTTTGTTACTTGTTGCTCGATACAATTTATCCTATCACAAAACTATATGTTACCACTTATTTCAGTACTTGCAGAGAATACCTTGCTGAAAACCGCTTATCATTTCCTTCTGCTCCTCGTTGGGTTCGACACTCTTACTTATCAAAAGGACTAAAATAGATCCCCTATACTTGTGGGTCATCAAGACTCTTTTCTGTCGCCGTTGCCGGGGAGTGTAGCGCCTTTGGTAGGTGGAATATGGTAAGGAAAAATTTATAGTGTGCTGAAATTTACTGTCACTTATTACTATGGAAAGTAATTCTTTGAGGGGCTTGTTCGGGGTATCTTCAGTCCGTCCAGTAGAGCAGAGAGTTGCTCCTCAACCTACTGAACCTATTGAAAATGAAATTCCTTATGAGTATCATTCGGGTATGATAGAAAAACTGCTAGATAACCCTTTTACAGGAGATGGAACAAAGCATCCTGATGAGCACTTAATATATGTGGATGAAGTTTGTGGATTATTTAAGCTTGCAAGTATACCTGATGATGTTGCTAAGAAGAAGGTCTTCCCTTTTACTTTGAAGGGAGATGCATTGGTATGGTATAGGCAATGTGATGATATGAGATCATGGGACTATAAAAGATTGAAGTTGGAATTTCATCAAAAGTATTACCCTATGCATCTTGTTCATCATGATCGCAATTATATATATAACTTCTGTCCTCGCGAAGGAGAAAGCATCGCTCAAGCTTGGGGGAGGCTTAAATCAATGTTATATTCATGCCCCAATCATGAGCTCTCAAGTGAAATAATTATGCAAAGTTTTTATGCTCGGCTTTCTAAAAACAATCGCAACATGCTCGATACTTCTTGTGCTGGCTCTTTTATGATGAAGACTATTGAATTCAGATGGAATTTATTGGATGGAATTAAACGCAACTCTGAAGATTGGGACCTCGACGAAGGTAAGGAGTCAGGTATGACACCTAAGTTTGATTGTGTTAAATATTTTATGGATACCGATATTTTCCGTAAGTTTAGCACTAAATATGGACTTGACTCTGAGATAGTAGCTTCTTTCCGTGAATCTTTTGCTACTTATGTTGATCTCCCTAAGGAGAAGTGGTTTAAATATCATCCTCCCATAGAAGTAAAAGTAGATGCACCTATTAAAGTTGAAGAAAAGACTGTCACTTATAATGATCCTATTGTTCCTACTTCTTATATTGAGAAACCACCTTTCCCTGTTAGAATAAAGGATCATGCTAAAGCTTCAACTGTTGTTCGTAAAAGCAATATTAGAACTTATACACCTCCTGAGAAAGTTAAAGTACAACCTAATATTGCTATTGTTAAATATCTCTTGTCTGATAATATTGATGGGCATGTTATTCAGTTCGAAAGTGAAACTGCTAGAATTGCTAAGCCTTGTGCTAAAGATAAACATAGACCTGTGGTAGGCGTGCCTGTTATTTCTGTTAAAATAGGAGATCATTGTTATCATGGCTTATGTGATATGGGTGCTAGTGCTAGTGTTATACCGCATACTTTATATGAAGAAATTAAGAATGAAATTGCACCTGCTGAGTTAGAAGATATTGATGTCACAATTAAACTTGCCAATAGAGATACTATTTCAGCAATGGGAATTGTTAGAGATGTTGAAGTCTTGTGTGTGAAAACTAAATATCCTGCTGATTTTCTTGTTCTTGGTTCCCCACAAGATAGCTTTTGTCCCATTATATTTGGTAGACCCTTCTTAAATACTGTCAATGCTACCATAGACTGCACTAAGAATATTGTTACTGTTGGTTTGGATGATATGGTTCATGAGTTTAATTTCTCTAAATTTAGTAAACAACATCGTGAGGAAGAATTACCTAGTAAGGATGAGATTATTGGTCTTGCTTCTATTGTCGTACCTCCTAGTGATCCTTTAGAACACTATTTGCTAGACCATGAAAATGATATGTTCATGAATGAAAGAAGGGAAATAGATGAAGTATTGTTTAAACAGGAACCTATTCTGAAACACAATTTGCCTGTTGAAATCCTAGGGGATCCTCCTCCACCCAAGGGTGATCCCGTGTTTGAGCTTAAACCTTTGCCTGATAATCTTAAATATGCTTATCTTGAAGTTATATACTGTTATTATTAGTGCTAACCTTTCAGAGCATGAAGAATAAAGATTATTGAAAACTCTGAAGAAGCATCGTGCTACTATTGGATATACTCTTGATGATCTTAAGGGCATTAGTCCCACTCTATGTCAACATAAAATAAATTTGGAAGCAGATGCCAAACCAGTTTGTGATCCTCAACGACGTCTGAATCCTAAAATGAAAGAAGTGGTAAGAAAAGAAATACTAAAGCTTCTGGAGGCAGGTATAATCTATCCCGTTGCTGATAGTGAGTGGGTAAGTCATGTCCATTGTGTCCCTAAGAAGGGAGGTATTACTGTTGTTCCTAATTATAAAGATGAATTGATTCCACAAAGAATTATCACAGGTTATAGGATGGTAATTGATTTCCGTAAATTAAATAAAGCTACTAAGAAAGATCATTACCCCTTACCTTTTATTGATCAAATGCTAGAAAGATTATGCAAACATACACACTATTGCTTTCTAGATGGTTATTCTGGTTTCTCTCAAATACCTGTGTCGGCTAAAGATCAATCAAAGACTACTTTTACATGCCCTTCTGGTACTTTTGCTTATAGATGTATGCCTTTTGGTTTATGTAATGCACCTGCTACCTTTCAAAGATGCATGATGGCTATATTCTCTGACTTTTGTGAGAAGATTTGTGAGGTTTTCATGGACGACTTTTCCGTCTATGGTTCCTATTTTGATGATTGCTTGAGGAATCTTGATCGAGTTTTGCAGAGATGTGAAGAAACTAATCTTGTCTTGAATTGGGAAAAGTGCCACTTTATGGTTAATGAAGGTATTGTTTTGGGGCACAAAGTTTCTGAAAGAGGTATTGAGGTTGATAAAGCCAAGGTTGATGCTATTGAAAAGATGCCATGTCCCAAGGACATCAAAGGTATAAGAAGTTTCCTTGGTCATGCCGGACTTTACAGGAGGTTCATTAAGGACTTCTCAAAAATTTCTCGGCCTCTGACTAATTTATTGCAAAAAGATATACCATTTGTCTTTGATGATGATTGTGTAGAAGCATTTGAAATACTTAAGAAAGCATTAGTCTCTGCACCTATTGTTCAGCCACCTGGTTGGAATTTACCCTTTGAAATTATGTGTGATGCTAGTGATTATGCTGTAGGTGCTGTTCTAGGGCAAAGAGTTGATAAGAAATTAAATGTTATCCATTATGCTAGTAAGACTCTAGACAATGCTCAAAGAAATTATGCTACTACTGAAAAGGAACTTTTAGCAGTTGTATTTGCTTGTGATAAGTTCAGATCTTATATTGTTGATTCTAAAGTAACTATTCACACCGATCATGTTGCTATTAAATATCTTATGGAAAAGAAAGATGCTAAACCTAGACTTATTAGATGGGTTCTCTTGCTACAAGAATTTGATTTGAATATTGTTGATAGAAAGGGAGCTGAGAATGTTGGAAATATGCCCTAGAGACAATAATAAAATGATTATTATCTTTCCTTGTTCACGATAATTATCTATTATTCATGCTATAATTGTATTATCCGGAAATCGCAATACATGTGTGAATACATAGACCACAATGTGTCCCTAGTGAGCCTCTAGTTGACTAGCTCGTCGATCAACAGATAGTCATGGTTTCCTGGCTATGGACATGGGGATGTCATTGATAACGGGATCACATCATTAGGAGAATGATGTGATGGACAAGACCCAAACCTAAGCTTAGCTCAAAGATCGTGTAGTTCGTTTGCTGTAGCTTTTCTGAATGTCAAGTATCATTTCCTTAGACCATGAGATTGTGCAACTCCCGGATACCGTAGGATTGCTTTGGGTGTGCCAAATGTCACAACGTAACTGTGTGACTATAAAGGTACATTACAGGTGTCTCCAAAAGTGTCTGTTGGGTTGGCACGAATCGAGACTGGGATTTGTCACTCCGTATGACGAAGAGGTATCTCTGGGCCCACTCGGTAATGCATCATCATAATGAGCTCAATGTGATCAAGTGGTTGATCACGGGATCATGAATTACGGTACGAGTAAAGTGACTTGCCGGTAACGAGACGGAACAAGGTATTGGGATACCGACGATCGAGTCTCGGGCAAGTAACGTACCGATTGACAAAGGGAATTGAATACGGGATTGATTAAGTCCTCAACATCGTGGTTCATCCGATGAGATCATCGAGGAGCATGTGGGAGCCAACATGGGTATCCAGATCCCGCTGTTGGTTATTGGCCGGAGAGACGTCTCGGTCATGTCTACGTGTCTCCCGAACCCGTAGGGTCTACACACTTAAGGTTCGGTGACACTAGGGTTGTAGAGATATGAGTATGCAGTAATCCGAAAGTTGTTCGGAGTCCCGGATGAGATCCTGGACGTCACAAGGAGTTCCGGAATGGTCCGGAGGTGAAGAATTATATATCGGAAGTGTAGTTTCGGCCATCGGGAAAGATTCAGGGTCACCGGTATTGTACAACTGGTGTAAGACAGATTTACACACGCAATACACTTAGGTTGACTTGACGAGCCTAGCATGTACAGACATGGCCTCGGAACACAGAAGACTGAAAGGTTGAGCATGAGTCGTATAGAAGATACGATCAACATGAAGATGTTCACCGATGTTGACTAGTCCGTCTCACGTGATGATCGGACACGGCCTAGTCAACTCGGATCATGTTATACTTAGATGACCGGAGGGATGTCTATCTAAGTGGGAGTTCATTGAATAATTTGATTAGATGAACTTAATTATCATGAACTTAGTATAAAATCTTTACAATCTGTCTTGTAGATCAAATGGCCAACGTTGTCCTCAACTTCAACGCGTTCCTAGAGAAAACCAAGCTGAAAGACGATGGCAGCAACTATACGGACTGGGTCCGGAACCTGAGGATCATCCTCATAGCTTCCAAGAAAGATTATGTCCTAGAAGCACCGCTAGGTGACGCACCCGTCCCACAGAACCAAGACGTTATGAACGCTTGGCAGACACGTGCTGATGATTACTCCCTCGTTCAGTGCGGCATGCTTTACAGCTTAGAACCGGGGCTCCAAAAGTGTTTTGAGCGACACAGAGCATATGAGATGTTCGAAGAGCTGAAAATGGTTTTCCAAGCTCATGCCCGGGTCGAGAGATATGAAGTCTCCGACAAGTTCTTCAGCTGTAAGATGGAGGAAAATAGTTCTGTCAGTGAGCACATACTCAAAATGTCTAGGTTGCACAACCGCTTGACCCAGCTGAACATTAACCTCCCTGACGAGGCGGTCATTGACAGAATCCTTCAGTCGCTTCCACCGAGCTAGAAGAGCTTTGTGATGAACTTCAATATGCAGGGGATGGAAAAGACAATTCCTGAAGTATTTGCAATGCTGAAATCAGCAGAGGTAGAAGTCAAAAAGGAACATCAAGTGTTGATGGTGAATAAAACCACTAAGTTCAAGAAAGGCAAGGGTAAGAAGAACTTCAATAAGGACGGCAAGGGAGTTGCCGCGCCCGGTAAGCAAGCTGCCGGGAAGAAGCCAAAGAATGGACCCAAGCCTGAGACTGAGTGTTTTTATTGCAAGGGAAGTGGTCACTGGAAGCAGAACTGCCCCAAATACTTAGCGGATAAGAAGGCCGGCAACACTAAAGGTATATGTGATATACATATAATTGATGCGTACCTTACCAGTACTTGTAGTAGCTCCTGGGTATTTGATACCGGTGCGGTTGCTCACATTTGTAACTCAAAGCGGGAGCTGCGGAATAAGCGGAGACTGGCGAAGGACGAGGTGACAATGCGCGTCGGGAATGGTTCCAAGGTTGATGTGATCACCGTCGGCACGCTACCTCTACATTTACCTACGAGATTAGTTTTAGACCTCAATAATTGTTATTTAGTGCCAGCTTTGAGCATGAACATTGTATCAGGGTCTCGTTTAATACGAGATGGCTACTCATTTAAATCCGAGAATAATGGTTGTTCTATTTATATGAGAGATATGTTTTATGGTCATGCTCCGATGGTGAATGGTTTATTCTTAATGAATCTCGAGCGTAATGCTACACATGTTCATAGTGTGAATACCAAAAGATGTAAGGTTGATAATGATAGTCCCACATACTTGTGGCACTGCCGCCTTGGTCACATAGGTGTCAAACGCACGAAGAAGCTCCATGCAGATGGACTTTTAGAGTCTCTTGATTACGAATCATTTGACACGTGCGAACCATGCCTCATGGGTAAAATGACCAAGACTCCGTTCTCAGGAACAATGGAGCGAGCAACCAACTTATTGGAAATCATACATACTGATGTGTGCGGTCCAATGAGTGCTGAGGCTCGCGGTGTCTATCGTTATGTTCTCACCCTCACTGATGACTTGAGTAGATATGGGTATGTCTACTTAATGAAACACAAGTCAGAGACCTTTGAAAAGTTCAAGGAATTTCAGAGTGAGGTTGAGAATCAACGTGACAGGAAAATCAAGTTCTTGCGGTCAGATCATGGGGGAGAATACTTGAGTCACGAATTTGTCACACACTTCAGAAAATGTGGAATAGATTCACAACTCACGCCGCCTGGAACACCTCAGCATAATGGTGTGTCCGAACATCGTAATCGCACTCCATTAGATATGGTGCGATCTATGATGTCTCTTACCAATTTACCGCTATCATTTTGGGGCTATGCTTTAGAGACTGCCGCATTCACTTTAAATAGGGCTCCGTCGAAATCCGTTGAGACGACACCGTATGAATTATGATTTGGGAAGAAACCTAAGCTGTCGTTTCTAAAAGTTTGGGGATGCGATGCTTATGTCAAGAAACTTCAACCTGAAAAGCTCGAACCCAAGTCGGAAAAATGCGTCTTCATAGGATACCCTAAAGAAACTGTTGGGTATACCTTCTACCTCAGATCCGAAGGCAAAATCTTTGTTGCCAAGAATGGGTCCTTTCTAGAGAAAGAGTTTCTCTCGAAAGAAATAAGTGGGAGGAAGGTAGAACTTGATGACGTATTACCTCTTGAACCGGTAAGTGGCGCAGCTCAAGAAAATGTTCCTGAGGTGCCTGCACCGACTAGAGAGGAAGTTGTTGATGATGATCATGAAACTTCAGATCAAGTTGCTACTGAACTTTGTAGGTCCACAAGGACACGTTCCGCACCAGAGTGGTATGGCAACCTTGTCTTGGAAATCATGTTGTTAGACAACGGTGAACCTTCGAACTATGAAGAAGCAATGGCGGGCCCGGATTCCGACAAATGGCTGGAAGCCATGAAATCCGAGATAGGATCCATGTATGAAAACGAAGTATGGACTTTGACTGACTTGCCCGTTGATTGGCGAGCCATAGAAAATAAATGGATCTTTAAGAAGAAGACAGACGCGGATGGTAATGTGACCATCTATAAAGCTCGGCTTGTCGCTAAGGGTTATCGACAAGTTCAAGGGGTTGACTACGATGAGACTTTCTCACCTGTAGCAAAGCTGAAGTCCGTCCGAATCATGTTAGCAATTGCCGCATTCTATGATTATGAGATATGTCAAATGGACGTCAAAACGACATTCCTTAATGGTTTCCTTAAGGAAGAATTGTATATGATGCAGCCGGAAGGTTTTGTCGATCCTAAGAATGCTGACAAGGTGTGCAAGCTCCAACGCTCGATTTATGGGCTGGTGCAAGCATCTCGGAGTTGGAACATTCGGTTTGATGAGATGATCAAAGCGTTTGGGTTTATGCAGACTTATGGAGAAGCCTGCGTTTACAAGAAAGTGAGTGGGAGCTCTGTAGCATTTCTCATATTGTATGTGGATGACATATTGTTGATGGGAAATGATATAGAATTATTGGAAAGTATAAAGGCCTATTTGAACAAGTGTTTTTCAATGAAGGACCTTGGAGAAGCTGCTTATATATTAGGCATCAAGATCTATAGAGATAGATCGAGACGCCTCATCGGTCTTTCACAAAGTACGTACCTTGACAAGATATCGAAGAAGTTCAATATGGATCAGTCCAAGAAGGGGTTCTTGCCTGTATTGCAAGGTGTGAGATTGAGCATGGCTCAATGCCCGACCACGCCAGAAGATAGAGAAAAGATGAGTGTCGTCCCCTATGCCTCGGCCATAGGGTCTATCATGTATGCTATGCTGTGTACCAGACCTGATGTAAACCTTGCCGTGAGTTTGGTAGGAAGGTACCAAAGTAATCCCGGCATGGAACACTGGACAGCGGTCAAGAATATCCTGAAGTACCTGAAAAGGACCAAGGAAATGTTTCTCATTTATGGAGGTGACGAAGAGCTCGTCGTAAAGGGTTACGTCGATGCTAGCTTCAACACAGATCTGGATGACTCTAAGTCACAAACCGGATACGTGTATATTTTGAATGGTGGGGCAGTAAGCTGGTGCAGTTGCAAGCAAAGCATTGTGGCGGGATCTACATGTGAAGCGGAGTACATGGCAGCCTCGGAGGCAGCACACGAAGCAGTCTGGGTGAAGGAGTTCATTACCGACATAGGAGTCATACCCAATGCGTCGGGGCCGATGACTCTCTTCTGTGACAACACTGGAGCTATTGCCCTTGCCAAGGAGCCCAGGTTTCACAGGAAGACCAGGCATATCAAGCGTCGCTTCAACTCCATTTGTGAAAGTGTTCAAAATGGAAACATAGAAATTTGTAAAGTACATACGGACCTGAATGTAGCAGATCCATTGACTAAACCTCTCCCTAGAGCAAAACATGATCAACACCAGAATTCCATGGGTGTTCGATTCATCACAATGTAACTAGATGATTGACTCTAGTGCAAGTGGGAGACTGTTGGAAATATGCCCTAGAGGCAATAATAAAATGATTATTATATTTCCTTGTTCATGATAATTGTCTATTATTCATGCTATAATTGTATTATCCAGAAATCGTAATACATGTGTGAATACATAGACCACAATGTGTCCCTAGTGAGCCTCTAGTTGACTAGCTCGTTGATCAACAGATAGTCATGGTTTCCTGGCTATGGACATGGGGATGTCATTGATAACGGGATCACATCATTAGGAGAATGATGTGATGGACAAGACCCAAACCTAAGCTTAGCTCAAAAGATCGTGTAGTTCGTTTGCTGTAGCTTTTCTGAATGTCAAGTATCATTTCCTTAGACCATGAGATTGTGAAACTCCCGGATACCGCAGGAGTGCTTTGGGTGTGCCAAATGTCACAACGTAACTAGGTGACTATAAAGTTACGTTACAGGTGTCTCCGAAAGTGTCTGTTGGGTTGGCACGAATCGAGACTGGGATTTGTCACTCCGTATGACGGAGAGGTATCTCTGGGCCCACACGGTAATGCATCATCATAATGAGCTCAATGTGATCAAGTGGTTGATCACGGGATCATGCATTATGGTACGAGTAAAGTGACTTGCCGGTAACGAGACTGAACAAGGTATTGGGATACCAACGATCGAGTCTCGGGCAAGTAACGTACCGATTGACAAAGGGAATTGAATACGGGATTGATTAAGTCCTCGACATCGTGGTTCATCCGATGAGATCATCGAGGAGCATGTGCGAGCCAACATGGGTATCCAGATCCCGCTGTTGGTTATTGGCCGGAGAGTCGTCTCGGTCATGTCTACGTGTCTCCCGAACCCGTAGGGTCTACACACTTAAGGTTCGGTGACGCTAGCGTTGTAGAGATATGAGTATGCAGTAATCCGAAAGTTGTTCGGAGTCCCGGATGAGATCCTGGACGTCATGAGGAGTTCCGGAATGATCCGGAGGTGAAGAATTATATATAGGAAGTGTAGTTTCGGCCATCGGGAAAGATTCGGGGTCACCAGTATTGTACCGGGACCACCGGATGGGTCCCGGGGGTCCACCGGGTGGGGCCACCCATCCCGGAGGGCCCCATGGGCTGAAGTGGGGAGGGGAACCAGCCCATAGTGGGCTGTTGCGCCCCCCCCCCTTGGGCCCCCCTGCGCCTAGGGTTGGAAACCCTAGGGTGGGGGGCGCCTCCACTTGCCTTGGGGGGCACTCCACCCCCCTTGGCCATCGCCCCCCCAAGGAGATCCCATCTCCTAGGGCCGGCGCCCCCCAGGGGGCCTATATAAAGGGGGCAGGGAGGGCAGCCGCACCTCAAGTCCTGGCGCCTCCCTCTCCCCTGCTACACCTCTCCCTCTCGCAGAAGGTCGGCGAAGCCCTGCTGCGATCACTGCTGCATCCACCACCACGCCGTCGTGCTGCTGGATCTTCATCAACCTCTCCTTCCCCCTTGCTGGATCAAGAAGGAGGAGACGTCATCCGCTCCGTACATGTGTTGAATGCGGAGGTGCCGTCGGTTCGGCACTTGGTCATCGGTGATTTGGATCACGGCGAGTACGACTCCATCATCCCCATTCTCTTGAACGCTTCCGCTCGCGATCTACAAGGGTATGTAGGTGCACTCTCCTCTCATTTCTAGTTGACTCCATAGATTGATCTTGGTGAAACGTAGGAATTTTTTTTGTTTTCTGCAACGTTCCCCAACAGAGAACCCCGTTGTAGACAACCTGTCTAGGTTAGAAAATATTCTTGATGACCCACTACCTATTAATGATGACTTTCCTGATGAACAATTAAATTTTATAAGTCCTTCTCGTAGTACTCCATGGTATGCTGATTATGAAAATTATATTGTTGCTAAGTTTATGCCACCTAGCTTCACATACCAGCAAAAGAAAAAGTTTTTCTATGATTTAAGACATTACTTTTGGGATGACCCACATCTTTATAAGGAAGGAGTAGATGGTGTTATTAGATGTTGTGTACCTGAGCATGAACAGGAACAGATCCTACGCAAGTGTCATTCCGAGTCTTATGGAGGACACCACGCTGGAGATAGAACTGCACAAAAGGTATTGCAATCTGGTTTTTATTGGCCTACTCTCTTCAAGGATGCCCGTAAGTTTGTCTTGTCTTGCGATGAATGTCAAGGAATTGGTAATACTAGTAGACGTCAAGAAATGCCTATGAATTATTCACTTGTTATTGAACCGTTTGATGTTTGGCACTTTGATTATATGGGACCTTTTCCTGCCTCTAATGGATATACACATATTCTAGTTGCTGTTGATTATGTTACTAAGTGGGTAGAAGCTATTCCAACTAGTAGTGTTGATCATAACACTTCTATTAAAATGCTTAAGGAAGTTATTTTCCCGAGGTTTAGAGTCCCTAGATATTTTATGACTGATGGTGGTTCACACTTTATTCATGGTGCCTTCCGTAAAATGCTTGCTAAATATGATGTTAATCATATAATTGCGTCTCCTTATCACCCACAGTATAGTGGTCAAGTAGAATTGAGCAATAGAGAGCTCAAATTAATTTTGCAAAAGACTGTTAATAGGTCTAGAAAGAATTGGTCTAAGAAACTTGATGATGCATTATGGGCTTATAGAACTGCATATAAAAATCCTATGGGTATGTCTCCATATAAAATGGTTTATGGAAAAGCATGTCACTTACCTCTCGAACTAGAACATAAGGCATATTGGGCTATTAAAGAGCTTAACTATGATTTTAAACTTGCCGGTGAAAAGAGGTTATTTGATATTAGCTCACTTGATGAATGGAGAACCCAAGCTTATGAAAATGCCAAGTTGTTTAAAGAAAAAGTTAAAAGATGGCATGACAAAAGGATACAAAAGCGTGAGTTTAATGTAGGTGATAATGTATTGCTATACAACTCTCGTTTAAGATTTTTTGCAGGAAAACTTCTCTCTAAATGGGAAGGCCCCTACGTCATCGAAGAGGTCTATCGTTCTGGTGCCATAAAAATCAACAACTTCGAGGGCACAAATCCAAAGGTGGTAAATGGTCAAAGAATTAAACATTATATCTCAGGTAATCCCATAAATGTTGAAATCAATATTATTGAAACCATAACCCTGGAGGAATACATAAGGGAAACTTTCCGGAACGTTTAAGATTCCGAAAAGGAATAGGTATGTGGTACGGTAAGTAAACCGACTCCAAAACAATTTCTAAGGCAATATTTCTCCATTTTGGAATATTTAGAAAAATAGAAAAATAAGTAGCAGTCCGGGAAGGACACGAGGGCTCCACGAGGGTGGTGGGTGCGCCCTACCCCCTGGGGGCGCCCCCCTACCTCGTGAGCGCCTCGTGTGCCCTCCGGACTCCGTTTTCTTGCACGTTACGTATTTTGGTTGGTAAAAATTCATTATATATTCTCCCGAAGGTTTTGACTCCCGTATCACGCAAACCTCCTTTGTTCTTGTTTCGAGCTGTTTTCTGTCAGGGTTTTCCAAGCTAGGCGTCATGTCGTCTCCCTCCTCCAACAATGGTGACAACGATGCTTGGCTAATGAAGATAGATCTGAAGAGGGAAGAACCCACGAGGGTCAACAAAGATGAAAGGATCAAGAAGGCCACGGAGGATCAAGCTCCCGCAGCAAAAGACACCCTCCAACTTGATCATAATCTTCTCACCCCAACTGAGATCGAAGCTTTCAAGATGATTGAGTTAGCTCGTATACAAAACAAGTATCTCACACAAGAAAATATTTTGTTGAAGGAGCATATTGTTGCACTCAAGGGCATTATTCGCAAGCTGGAGGACCTCTTATGCTCGATGTGCGATTATTCGTCACCGCCACCTTCTTCACCAACCAAGGAGGCATAATCACATGGGTATGGGCACTCCCCTTAGCAACGGTCAAGCTTGGGGGAGGTGCTCCGGTATCGTATCACAATCACAACTCTTACCTTTACCGTTTTTCTTAGTTCGATCCTATTAGTAGTATCTTGATCTAGTAGAACAAAGTTTATGGCATGATATAGTTTTGAGTTTTGCTTTATGATCTCTCTATGTAATCGAGTTCATGAGTTATATATAATAAAGATTAGTGTTGAGTCAAGGGCTTGATTATTTTTCCATGATCTTGGGTGAATAAAAGAAAAGAGAAAAAGAATAAAAAGAAACAAAGAGTTCATATTGATCTTATAGAGAGTAATGGCTTCACATAGAAAGAGTATAATGATTAAAAGTTGTTGGGAGTTGGCAGACATAGCTTTGGTCATTGTTGCAATTAATAGGAAGTAATAAGGAAAGAGAGGTTTTCACATATAGATATATTATCATTGACATCTTTTAGGATTGGGAGCACTCATTAAAATATGACATGCTAAAGAGTTGATGTTGGACAAGGAAGACAACGTAATGAGTTATGTCTTTCTTATATCTGATATAAAGTATGTTGTCATGGTTCCTCTAACTTGTTGAGCTTGCCTTTCCCCCTCATGCTAGCCAAATTCTCAGCACCAAGTAGAAATACTACTTGTGCTTCCAAATATCCCTAAACCAGTTTTCCCATGAGAGTCCACCATATCTACCTATGGATTGAGTAAGATCCTTCAAGTAAGTTGTCATTGGTGCAAAGCAATAAAAATTTCTCTACATATATATGATTGATTGGTGTGGGAGAAATAAGCTTTATACGATCTTGTGATGTGGAAGTAATAAAAGCAATGTACTGCGTAATAAAGGTTCATATCACGAGTGGCAATATAAAGTGACATTCTTTCGCATTGAGATTTTATATATCCAACCATAAAAGCGCATGGCAACCTCTGCTTCCCTCTGCGAAGGGCCTATCCTTTATTATTATCTTCTTCCTTATGCAATAGTGACGGTGATCTTCACCTTTCCTTTTTCATTTTATCCTTTGGCAAGCTCAGCATGTTGGAAAGAACACGATATATATATATATATATATATATCTAATTGGATGTAGGGGAGCATGAACCATTATTGTTGACATTACCCTTGAGGTAAAAGGTTGTGGGGCAAAACTATAAGCCCATATCTTCCTCTGTGTCCGATTAAAACTCTGCAAGCACAAGTACCGCGTGAGTGTTAGCAATTATGGAGGACTAAATGATAGTTGAGTAGGTGGACTTGCTTTTTAGCTCTGACATAGACTCTTTCCGATGTTATGATAAATTGCAATTGCTTCAATGACTGAGATTATAGTTTGTTGGAGCCTAAAAAGGTTTATGATTTATACTTTTGCATTGTGAATAGATCATCACTTGAACATAAGTAATCATATGACAAAACCTATATATGTTGCTGTTATGAGGATAATCATGATGCCTTCATGTCCATATTTTATTTTTATCGATGCCTCTACCTCTAAACATGAGGACATATTTATTGTTATCGGCTTTTCGCTTGAGGACAAGCGAGGTCTAAGCTTGGGGGAGTTGATACGTCCATTTTGCATCATGCTTTTATATCGATATTTATCGCATTATGGACTGTTATTTCACTTTATATCACAAAACTTATGGCTATTCTCTCTTATTTTACAAGGTTTACATAAGGAGGGAGAATGCCGGCAGCTAGAATTCTGGGCTGGAAAAGGAGCAAATATTAGAGACCTATTCTGTGCAACTCCAAAAGTCCTGAAACTCCACGGAACGTCTTAAAAGAAATAAAGAAAAATCCACGCCAAAGATGAAGGCCAAGGGGCCCACACCCTTCTCACGAGGGTGGGGGCGCCCCCCCTAGGGCGCGCCCCCCTACCTCGTGGGCCCCTTGGTGGGTCTCCGATGCCCATCTTCTCCTATATGAGGTCTTTCGACGATAAACAAATAGGGAGGAACTTTTTGGGACGAGACTCCGTCGCCACGAGGCGGAACCTTGGCGGATCCAATCTAGAGCTCCAGCAGAGCTGTTCTGCCGGGGATACTTCCCTCCCGGAGGGGGAAATCATCACCATCGTCATCACCAATGCTCCTCTCATCGGGAGAGGGCAATCTCCATCAACATCTTCACCAGCACCATCTCATCTCCAAACCCTAGTTCATTTCTTGTATCCAATTCTTGTCTCAAAGTCCGGGATTGGTGCTAGTAGGTTGCTAGTAGTGTTGATTACTCCTTGTAGTTGATGCTAGTTGGTTTAATTGGTGGAAGATCATATGTTCAGATCCTATATGCATATTATTACCCCTTTGATTATGATCATGAATATGCTTTATGAGTAATTACGTTCGTTCCTGAGGACAAGGGAGAAGTCTTGCTATGAGTAGTCATGTGAATTTGGTATTCGTTTGATATTTTGATAAGATGTATGTTGTCTAGCCTCTAGTGGTGTTATGTGAACGTCGACTACATAACACTTCACCATTATTTGGGCGTAGAGGAAGGCATTGGGAAGTAATAAGTAGATGATGGGTTGCTAGAGTGACAGAAGCTTAAACCCTAGTTTATGCGTTGCTTCGTAAGGGGCTGATTTGGATCCATATGTTTCATGCTATGGTTAGGTTTACCTTAATACTTTTGTTGTAGTTGTGGATGCTTTCAATAGAGGTTAATCAGAAGTGGGATGCTTGTTCAAGTAAGAAAAGCACCGGTCCACCCACATATCAAATTATCAAAGTATCGAACGCGAATCATATGAACATGATGAAAACTAGCTTGACGATATTCCCATGTGTCCTCGGGAGCGCTTTTCCTATTACAAGAGTTTGTTCCGGCTTGTCCTTTGCAACAAAAGGATTGGGCCACCTTGCTGCACTTTATTTACTTTTGTTACTTGTTGCTCGTTACAATTTATCCTATCACAAAACTATCTGTTACCACTTATTTCAGTACTTGCAGAGAATACCTTGCTGAAAACCGCTTATCATTTCCTTCTGCTCCTCATTGGGTTCGACACTCTTACTTATCGAAAGGACTACGATAGATCCCCTATACTTGTGGGTCATCGCGATGCAAGACCACCTCCGGAGTGGCCTAGCTGGGCAGGCTCATGAGGAGCGGAGATATCAAGGCGGGGCGAACCTCACAGGGCTTTCGTGACGTGAGCCATGACGATCGACACCAGGTGGGCGCCAGGCGGGCGCCAGCGCACACACAGTCCTTGTTTCCTCTTTGGTGCAAAGGGGGCAAGCGCAGCCGTGGAGTACCGAGGCATCAGGCAAAGGTTGCCATTTTGGTGCAACAAGACCAAGACCAAGGACTGCAAGACGGAGGTCATCATGGAGCCCGAAGCAGCGTCACCACCAAAACTTTGTGCGAGCGAAGACTACTTTTGTCAGGATAGCTTGTACTAGCTATCCCCCTTCAAATTAGCCCGCCATTGTTGGCTCCCTTCCCACTCGATATCTGGGAAGAGGACCAGGGCCTGTATAAATAGGACTCGCCACCACAGTAGAGAGGGGGAGAGACACACAAACTCACCGAGCCCAAGAACGCCTCAACCTCATGAGGTCGTTCTTCCCTTGTATTGTTCATCATCAGCCCGAGAGGAAATCCACCACCACCACACTGGAGTAGGGTGTTACACCGCAACGGTGGCCCGAACCAGTATAAACCCTATGTCCATCTGTGTTGTGAGTTCATCGAGTTCGTCCGCGAGATCCTAGCAAGCTAGAGCGTAGATCGGTTGGAGGGATAGACTTCGCGTGCACCCCAGTGTTCGAACCTTGAGGGTTTGCCGGAACCCCAACCCCGACACCGGCCATAGCCGCAGTCATCCGCATCCGTTCCTGTTCTCTTGTCCACACCACTACTTCCCACCATGGCTTCCTCGCACTCCAGCGCTCTTCGGGACGGGCAGACGATGGACCATAAGGAGATGGCAGCCATTACTGCCGGCTGGCTGGCCGGCAGCCATCCGGAGGACGACGATGTCCCAATGGAGAACATGGTAGTCGATGATCCGGCGCCAACCCCCTCCTTCGCGCCATCCTCGCTGGTGCATTGCACCATGACCATCGGCGAGGCCCGTGCCCAATATATGGACACGGTGAGGTAGAAGCGTGAGGAGCAGTTCCGGGAGGCACAGGCCGACGCCGCCTACAACCACCATCTCCTCCAGGAGCACCTGCAGCCAGAGGAGAAGATCACCACGGAGCGGGCGGAGCAGGAGGCGCTGCTCGACTCGTACTGCTCCACCCGCGAGGGCCGCCTCGAGCGCTAGTGGTACAACATGCGGGTGGTGGAGGCTGCGGTCGCCTACAAAGAGGGCGATGAAGCGGGCGAGGCGCTATTTGGCAAGACCGAGGACGAGGCAGAGGACAATGCCGACGCCGATGAGTCCCCGCTCCGCTAGCGTCGATGAGGCCCTGCTCCGCCGAGGCCCCACAGCGCCAACAATGAGGCAGAGGACACCGCCGGCTCCACCGAGGCCCCGCCCTGCCGTTAATGAGGGGGAGGATTTCCCCCGCTCTGCCGAGGCGCCGCCCGTCGGCAACGAGACAGAGGACATCGCCAGCTCCGCCGAGGCCCCGCCCCGCTGCCAACGAGGCTGCGCCACACAGAAAACAAGGAAGAGTAGAACACGGTAGGTCGCCGCCGCTCGGGTCCAAGTAAGGCTACCGCTGCTACCCTCCGTTTGCTGGCGCTGAGCTGTACATCATGGAGCAATTCTATGATTACAGGATGATTGAAGGGCGCTCCATGGTTGAGCAAGATCATGAGATACAGTCATTTGCTAGAGAACTTGAGCACTTCAGTTATATGCTACCGTACAAGTTTGTTGCCGGAGGTATCATCACTAAGCTTCCTCCTTCGTGGATCTCATTTGGCACTCTTTATGTGGAAGAAAAGGCGAGAGAAAAGGACACATGTGCTCGAGGAATTGAGGGAGGATCTAGTGCCAATCTGGTACAGAAGAAGAACTTCCAACCCTACAAGTTCAAGAACAAGGGCAAGTTTGATGGTAAAGCAAAGTTTGATGGGAAGAACAAGGCTGCGCAACACATGAACTTCAAGAAGAAGAATGACAAGAAGAAAGGTGTTTGTCATGTGGGGATCCTGATCATTGGGCTCCTAGTTGCCCTAATCGCTATGAAAAGCTAGGCAGGTTGACCACTGACGGCCGGTTAGCTTCTTGGCAGCGACGTGGAGTCGGAGAGCTATGTTGGAGAAGGACGCTGGTTCTACTTAACTGCTGGTGCAGTTGGCTGACTGACACGTGGGCCCAACAGGCATCTGGGCCACATGTCAGTTACGCAACTGCACCTGCAGTTAAGTCACTGAAGCTTTTGTTCGGCTCAGTCGGACACAGGTGGGTAGCTTCGATTAATTAATTATACCTCCAACGCACCCCTTTTTAGTTGAAGAATGTATGAAATGTAATGAAATCCGGCATGTTTATATGAAATCCGCCCGTGTATGAATGAATTTATTTCGATTAGTTAGAATTCTTGTATCACCGGCATTGGATGAACATGCAAAACAATACGTACTAGCATTATTCCCAGGGTGATCACCTCATTTGCAGGAGTTTCACATGTACTCCCTCCGGTCCTTTCTAGTCTGCATACAAGTTTTGTCTGCAGTCAAAGTATCTCTACTTTGACCAATCTTATAGAAAAAAGTATGCACTTTCGCAATGTGCGAAGTAAAAAAGGAACAGAAGGAGTACAAAGAGTTTGAGCAGCTTTTTAGCGTTCCTATACATTGCAATCAAACACACAAGCCTGGCAATTCATAGAGAACATTCAAAACAATCGATGATTATGCATCTCAGTGATTAACATGTCAGAGCCAATATTTACTTCTCAACTAAAGAATAAAGAAAAAATGGATCGACGCTGCTGATAGCAAAGGGCATCCCATTCGAAAATATCAAACGCATGTCTTCTTGCTAAAATCAATGAGCAAAATTTGACAAGGTTTTCCCATTCCAATATATCAAATGCCTACAAATGTGGAATGGGCAGGGTTTGCCATCAGTTCGGACATTGACATGGCACCTCATGCTAAATAAACCAGCTGTTCTTTTTGTGCTGTTCCACCAAAATCAACCAAATTCGCGCGTAGCTTGTATGATTTCACCCTTATATGTTGCAACACCTTGAACTTATCGACACCTCCTTTCTTGTGGTGGAAATGAATGATTCGATGTATTCAAGAACATTTTGTGCAGTTCCCATTGAAATCAAGCTGAGCACCCCTGTTTGCACAAATACAAAAAAGTGATAGTATAAAGCAAATTGTACTATGAATTGACAGTTTAAACAGGCACCTACATGGTCCACGTAGAGCACACTTTTAGAAAAATGGATCTCACGGGAAAGAATCCTAGAACAGCATTGTACTCGCGCATCACAGCAAGAAAATGGAGATTTGTCAGTCCTTCTGAGCTGAAGTTAGTTTGGTCTTGTGGCGGGTAATGTAACCATCCTTCAACTGCTCCTTCTGATGAGAAGATAGACAGGGCTTCTTCATCCTGGCATAATCGGAACTAGTCACTTCACGTACTCCATATTCTTCTTCAGAGGAGGATGATCCTGTTGTGCAAAGACAAGATGATAACTAAATGCTAGCATCCCTGTTAGCTCAAAAAAAAGGAAAGGAAATATTTAAAACATCACAGATGAATCACTTCTCAAGGACAATACCACTTTTTGATGATAGTATCTAAACAGTAGCACAACACCAATAGAGATGACAAAGCTCAATCATATGGATGAAATCAGTGGGCGAGTACCAACCTTTGTGAGGAGGCTTATTGTGTAGAGCATACAGATGAAGTACTTCTTCGGAACCATCTGTTGCTATCTACTGTGGTGGCCATGCTTACTATATACTCCTCGATTAGATTAATGTTTCCAACATCTTCTTGTGAAGTTCCACTAAAATATATGGTTTCTTCAAAGAAGATCCATGTTTGCACAAGTAGAGATAATTATGTATTACATTAAGAGTGGCATCAAATCAGTGGCAAAACAATTGCCCGTTCTAGACATAGCAATAAATTAAGATGCAAAACTATATCATTACTTGTGTCATCACAGTTCCAGTGCTTCATTACAGCACCAGGAGTTGATTTTTGTTTTTCTTCCGCTTGTTCTTCCCCTTCATCACTTGGTTTAATAACAGACAAGCTTCACCTTCAATGTAAGATTTGGCATTTCAATTAGGTTGCACAAGTATAGCACTAAACAATGACACTAATTTTCTGATGAAAGTGGCAAAATACAGGCCAACAGTTGTGAAATATCCTTATCTTACCTCAATGGGATATTACGGTGCACATACAGATTGGAAGTCTTGTCTCCATTTGTGCAGTTCACTAAAATCAAGCAACATTACCATACAAGTAGCACAACATATGAAAGCACACTGTAGAATCATGTGAAAGAAGGCTAGTACTGACCTCTCATGACGCGGAATTCAAACAACTCACAAGAAGAAGATCTGAACCAAATTTGCCAACACGAATAGGAAGTAAGATCTCCTCTTGTGAAGTTCCACTAAGATCAAGCAATCAAGCAACGTTGTCAGTGTGACACTTTGGTTGAACTGCACAAAACACTCTTAAAACGAAAGTGTTTTGTGCAGTGCAACAAAAGGTCACAATGGCAACGAGGTGATGTAGATAACCCTTTTTACACAGAGGTGCAAAGGAAACAACTAGTGGTCAATAACGGTGGATGACACAGAAGCCAACAAAAAGAAGTGTCTACCTTATCTAAATGGGAAAGAAATCAAGACAGTAGCATTTCTCAAACGGGGGCATTGATTAATATTAATGGAGAGATTATATTAACAATAAAATTCATTAAACATGTAATTTGCTTTTAACTGTGGCATTGCATGAATTTTCCAGCGGCATTATTAGAGGGTGCTTGTTTACAGGGACATTTTGGTGGAGGGACTAAAAAAACTCCATGTCAATCCCATCTAAACCAAACAGGAGGGACTTTTAGGGACTAAAAGTGGGCATTTGGGACTAAAGAAAGAAGACCCCGAGGGAGAGTCTTTTTGGGACTTTTTCCAATAGTTGCCCCTACCATGCATCACACATTGTCTCTATTAGTTCATTACTAGGGGTAACATGGTCTTTTAGCATGTCATTTAATAACCTCTAGTCCATGTTTAGTCCCTGGAACCAAGCAGGTAGGGACTAGGGAGTTTTTAACCAAACAGGGCCTTAGATTAACAACAGCTAAAGAGTTGCACGGGACAGTGGACGCACCAGCACCATGTGCATCTACCGATTTACTAGGGTGATGCACAGTCTGTTGCAACAAAGAACAAACAAGCAAGGAGCATATTTGTGTTGGTCCCAGTTTTGTTATCTTTAGACACCTTTCCCTATGTGAGCGTAGCAAATCTAGTCCTGCTCAAACTCTACCGCCTTGTCCCCCAAAACAAAAGATCAGTTTGTTACAGATGTGCATACTGCGTTTGTCATTGTTTTCCCTTTTCGACCAGCGTAGGTGCTGGATAGCCAGTCTGTACTAGTAGTTTCCCCACTTCCTTTCCTTTGTGAACCACATCCTAGATTTATGCTATACAACTTTCCCCACTACTTTCCCCCATTCCTGTCATCTTTGAACCACGTCTTAGATTCATGCGATACAACTTTCCCCACTACTTTCCCCCTTCCTTTCCTTTTTGAACCATGTCCTAGATTCATGCTATACAACTTTTCCCACTACTTTCCCCCATTCCTTTCCTCTTTGAACCATGTCCTAGATTCATGGTATACAACTTTCCCCACTACTTTCCTGTTTGATCCAACACCTAGATTCGAGTGCAGAAGCGGAAAAAGCCCACATGCAGCTAGAGTAATGCATGTGGAATAAGTAAATTATACCTTAAGGTTCTTGGGGTGTGGTTCGGTGGGTGACCGAAGGCCGTTCGACCCACACTATGTACGGCAGCGAAGAAGAAGAAGAAGGGGTCAGAGGCCCTCCCGCGTCGCTGCTGGGTGAAAGTGAACAGCTGCGTCGGTAGTGGATTCCCTCCCTCACCGACGGCGACAGCGTTAAGCCTCCTTCCCTTCCTGGTGGACGGATCCTGCCGGCTCTTTGACCAGCAGTGAGGGGAGAGAGAGATACCAACAAAGTCTTGTTTAGATCTGGAGAGGGTGAGAGAGTGTGAAGAGAGCAACTACAAGCAAACCAGCAGTAAGGGGAGAGAGAGAGGCCAACGAAGTCTTGTTTAGATCTAGAAAGGGTGAGAGAGTGCGAAGACGGCAACTACAAGCGCTGAGGCTCCAGTGTGTATATATATACTAGAGAGTGTGAAGAGTGCAACCCCTAGAAAATAAGCATCGAGGCTGCAGCTTATATGTGATGAGGTGATTATACGGTCACTACGAGATCGTATAGCTCCGTATCCATCCATTTTGACCAGTCAAAGAATCCTCCTTGCATGAATTATGCTCAAGTGTAGTTATCGAACCCGAGACCTCAAGTTTGATGAGCGAACAGGCTAACCAGCTACACAACCCTCCCGTTATGTTCAACGAGAGTAAAATAACCTTTTATACATTCCTGCATTCGTGTGACAAGCATGGTGTTTTTTTTGTGTGTGGAAGTCATTGGGATTTAAATCATAATGTCATGTGGCTTTGGTGGTAAGACTATCCACAGTGGTGCAGAAATAATGTAGCCTTAGTCACCTTACCTCTCTCCACGTAGTATGTTGGGTCCCACCAGTCAGAGGGTGAAACAAACAAATTAATAAGAAAAATTAAAAGCGCCAGTGGTGTATCTTACCTAACACATCTCGCTACTGCTCAGGAACACTGTCCAATTGATCCCTCTGTTCGCTCATGTACTATTTTAAGTCAATCCTTATTATAACATGCACACAATTTTGGGCACTTGTATTCGACCTAAGTCAGTGTGCCACCGTATCTCGTACGACCCCCTCCGTCTAGGTGTAATAAGTCACGTTAGAAGGTGCAGCGGGACCAAGGTGCAAGCAAATTGGAGGAGAAGGAGAAATTTGACCGGTCATTCCTCCAATCAAATCACTGATTTCCGTCTCTAAAAGTAACAATTAATCCAAACAACTAAGAGATGCCGTTTTAGCAACCATGCAGGGCCACGTATTAACTCGCATGCAAGCCGACTTTGATTTCTTGACTGGTCAACATGTAGTTGCATTCCATGCATTGGGTTTCCGGGGGAGATAACAAGGCAGAGTAAGGAGCGTTTGGTTACATTGCTTAGGCTGGTCATAGTGGCACGTAACTTGGACAAGTACAACATGCATATGTTACTAGTCTATGTTACTACTATGTGAAGTTTGCCATCGGAAGCGAGCCGATTTGGCTCTCCTGAGCTAGCAAGTTTTTTCTAGCCCACCCAAGCTAGCTGGCCCACAAAAGCTAACATATTTTAACAGTTCCAAATGCCTAACCTTGCCCGGCTATGCTATGAGCTATTCTTGCTAAGGATCCAAACGCTCCCTAAGTAACAATGCTCGCTAGCAATGAGGCCAGGAGGGGATTGAGATGCGAAGTTAATGGACGACGCCTAAACATTTTGGGAATATCTGATTTCCGTAGGATGACTTAACACCTAGACGGAGGGAGTACTACTCCTCAGTCCAGGTTTGATGGAATATTCGTCACCTCTTCCCTTCTTGTACGTACTCCATTTGTATATCACTTCTCGTGGCTTCGCACTCACACGATTTTTCCTATTCTATGAACCTGTGCGTGCGTGTGCGTGTGTGTGTTTAACAGCATGTGTGTGTTAGAGAGAGCGACAGATCGACCTATTCCTACAGAGAGATGGTGTGTACTGTACGATTTTAACCGCTCCAAAGAATCAGTGCCGCATTCATGCCCCGACAGAGCGAACGCGACCTCTCACTGGTGCCTGCGTTGAAGGGAGAAGCGGATTCAAGAGTGATGGTTGCTTCGTCCGTCCAACTTACTGCTGGGTCTATGTGATTTGATGGCTCATTGGTCATTATTACTGAGGTGGTAGGACTGCTGGATGTCCCACGCTTTCGGCGAAAGGAGGTAATACTAGATTATAGTTTTCTCCATTCTTACGACGGAGGAGTGCAAGAGCAGTGAAAACACGCAGGCTCAGTGATTACATGGCCCATATCACACTACAAATTTATTTATAAATGACACGGCGCCTACTACTCGTTCTCCTATAAACCATGCGCTTGGCATCTCCAAACTATTAACCTTGCGATTGGCTCTTCACCTCTTTGGGAAGTGGAGCAATAATGGTACTGCAGTATATATCGTTCTGGCTATATGAGACCGAATGAATTGTTGCACGTCCACCACGTGGCGAGGGTCGAGGGGCGAGGGAGAGTGCATACTATTACGTCCGTTTCAATATGGACTACATACGGAGCAAAATGAGTGAATCTACACTCTAAAATACATCTATATACATCAGTGTTTGGAATATGTACTAGTAGTTCATATTGAAATATACTAAAGGACATATATTCCAAACAATATGATAATCTCTCTAACCAAGGTAGGGACAAGGAGTAAACGAAGGGAGTACTAGTAAAAATTTCTCCTCATCCTGCGAGCCACCGCATGCGTGGGCGACGGAGCGGGCGTAAGGCGTAGTAAGCAAGCTTCACCTCATCCTGCGAGCCACCACACCCGTGGGCGGGGGAGACGGCGTACAAGCAAGCTTCTCCTTGTTCTGCGAGTTGACGGGACACATCAAAAGTACTCCAGTGTATAGAGCCTTGCCTCTAAGGTAGGCCCCACATGGTTTGCCTCTTTTTTAACATAACGCATCAAGTCGCAATTTGTTTGTTCAGCCGTGGTAGATGATCCTCCCTCCATCTAGTGGACAACCAGTACACGTGTCAAATTACCACGTGGGCTGCCTTTTCATATAGAAATGAGCTCCACCGTGTACCCGCGCGGGTGTGGTTGGGAAAGAGACAGGAGTACGTGCGCCGTGCGTGCACCTCTTCTCTTCGTGCACGTCCCCCACCTACGTGGGTGTGTGAGAGAGATACAAACCTAGACAAATGGCTTGTGTGTTCGTGCGTGTTTTTTGTTTTGGGGGGGAGGTTGATTTCGTGAATGTATTTGTGGGAATATGTGTCGATGACATCTCAAACAAAATTTTTGCATGCAATGTGTGTGAAATGGAGGCCTATCCATATCATATATAGAGGGTCGGGCAATCCACGAGAAGAGAGGGAGGGGTCATAGAAATCGATAGAGTCAAGAGAGGTTCAAGTGGGTGGGTGCGAGATCGATGAAGAGAGCCATTGAAATTGTGTGTGTGTGCAAGTCAAAGATATAGGGCGACTGACCTAGCTACCGGAACGTCATAGGGCACAGGTCAAGTTTGTGTGTGGCAGGGAGACATGACTAGAGCGCTCGATGTATCGGTGTGTGTGTGGGAGGGGGTGGGGGTGGGGTAGGCAGATGCCTAACTATAGAGGTAGACCGACTCGTATATGTCTTGAGAAGGAGAGACCCAGCTATGTCTTGAGGGAGATCTGTCGACATCCATACATAACTGAAGGACGGGAAATAGGATGGGACAGAGAGAGAGAGGAGAGAGAGGGAGGGAGAGGGGTAGAGTGCTGGATGGGTGATGGAGTTGCTTCTCGAAGATGGTGGGAGAGGCCTACTAGACAAACCGAGGGTGGAACTACAATATTATCAATAAGAGTGGGGATGTGTTTTTGTCTGTGCCTGTGCATGATAGATCTGTCAGGACACATCCATGGATGATGAAGGGGAACCACGTGTTTGGTAAGCAAACCTAACTAGATCGGTAGATCAATTGTTGTTTGTCGAAGGAAGGGAGAGACATAACTAATGAGGTAGATCGATCGACGCATGGGGAAAACGAGTTATAAGGACCTAGCTAGCTATATGTATAGCGGTAGATCGGTCGATGTACGTCCATTTGTTAGAGGCAAATAAGGCCCGATGAGACGGATAGACAGAGAGAATGGAGCTAGGAGGTGGTGCGAGAGGCCCAGCTACTAGCTAGATAGGGGGGAGTGTGCGGTTGTGAGATCAATGAAAAGAGGGGCGAGAGTTTACACGTATGTGGGACCGTATGAGAGACACGAGGCAAGGACACATAAAGGAGGAGACTGAAGGTGCGTGTGTATGTTGTAGGCAGACATCGCTGGAGAGGTTTATCGATCAGTGTGTGTCGGAAAGGAGTTGTGGAGACAGTGGGAGAACGACCTAAAGAAAAAAATGAATGTGCGCGATGGAGAGAATGCTAAGGGAGGGGGGCGAGGAGGGCGTGTGCATGCACGAGAGAAAGTTAGTGGTAGCTACAAAGGTTAGAGGATTGTGTGGGTGTAAGAGACTAACAAAGATCATAATTTTATATGAAAGTGGATTCATATATTTGAATAGGAGATCATAGTGTTTTAAACATATGCATGCATGAATATCGCGGTGATACGTGTGTTGTGGTTTTGCACATGTTATACCATAATGTGATGATGCATGGCGTTTGCAACTCACAGCTAAATGTGGAACAATCTAAACCATATTATACATCGAACAATCTCACATTTTATTTGAATTTGTGATAATGTGTGGCATTTGCAGCTTACAACTAAATATCAAACAATCTAAACAATACTATATATCGAACATTCTCACATTTTATTTGAATTTGTGGTAATGTGTGGTGTTTGCAACTCACATTTAAATACTTGTAGGCATAGGGGATGGGGCACCATACATAATGTGATAAACACATTATACATATGAGACATTGTTTAGTTTCTGAAGATCTAGCTAGAGCTTTAAATGTACTATGATTTGAAATCAACATAAAGTGGATTCAAAAAATCGAGTTCGAGTTCATATAGTACACATAGTTCATATGTAACTCGAGACTAATCATGTGGTGTGCTGTGAAGATAATACACAAACGATGGTTTAACTTGACAATAATGACGATTGTAGATCTTATTAAAATAGAGAAAAGAATTCAAATGCTTTGACTTCACAACAATCACTATTGTGGATCTTATTCAAATAGAGAAACCAATTCAAATTTAGTTCATATTGAAGCGGTAGTATATACGTTTGGAATGCACTAAAACGTTCATTTGAGTACTAGGTTGCATGCATTATACACGTAGCGAAATATTTTAATTGAACATAACATGAATTCAAAGTTTTGAATGACATTTGTAGTGCGAATTGATTTGGTACAGTACACGTTAGGCTTGTTCGGAAATTGGAAATTTCAACCCGTGCCTTTTTAGCCCGAAATATTTAAGATATATCTTTGTCTCGTTGTGCTCTGACAACTCCCTCCATCTCAACCCGCGCCTTGCTATTCCAAAATTACAACACATGCGAAAACTCCCACCTCCTGTGAAATCCCGACACGTGAAATGCCCGTGATACCCCTGAACCGAAAAAACCGTCTCAAATCGATGGGGGTACTTTCGTAACTTACCCCACATTTCAGACAAGCGCGTCCCTAAGCCATGGTTCCCCCACTCCCATCCCATCCTCCCACCCATTCGTACACTGAGGCCGGTAAAACCCACGACGCCCCACACCCTCCTCCGTCCGCCACCCAGCCGGAGCCTCTTCCCCGACGACGTCGTTCACAACAACACCTCGACGTCCCTCATCCACAATACCGGATGAGGATCCGTCGTCGATCTGGTCGTCCCGCCAGTTCAGCCACCACATCCTCCACCTCCAAGGAGTTGCCCCGATGTTCCCCTCGTCTTTCGCACCACCTCCATTCCCACACTGTCGTCTTCACCTGCACCACCAGAAGAGCATCATCATCACCGTTTCCTCGGATGAAGCTGCAGCCTAATCAGCGCCACCAAAGGGGTTGTACACTAATCGTCGCATTTTCTTTTTGATTCGATCTCACGGTGCTGCCGGCGCTTGGTCCCGAGCCGACACAGCACAGCTCCATCCACGGCGGCATCGCCGGCCACTTCCTCCATGGCATCGCTCCCTCGGCGACGACGTCCACATTAGTAGGAGTTGCTGCTACTTTAGCTCTCGCTCGCGCTGCTGCTCTGCTCTTGCCCTCGGTCCCCTGCCTGATCTGCTCTTGCTCTTGCTCTTGCTCGTGCTGCTGCTCTCGCTCTTGCTCCTGCTTGCGATGCTGCTCCGATTTAGCTACACTTCAGTCGACTGAATCGACTTTTGGGTCAGTCGATTTTCAGGGAGTGGGGGCTCGCCGGAGTTAAAGAAGAACCAACCGCAGCAGGGAGGGGGTCTCGCCGGAGAGATACCCCACTATCTATCTTAGGGTTCAGGGTGGGGGCGGTGGTCGCCGGTGGTGGTGGGGCGGTGGCGTGGGGATCACCGGAGAGAAAGCTCGGCACGGGGGGGCCTACAGGGATGGC
>NC_041392.1:551182302-551208913 GCF_002162155.2 Triticum dicoccoides | reverse complement strand
CCCCACTATCTATCTTAGGGTTCAGGGTGGGGGCGGTGGTCGCCGGCGGTGGTGGGGTGGTGGCGTGGGGATCACCGGAGAGAAAGCTCGGCACGGGGGGGCCTACAGGGATGGCCAGGGCGGCAGCGGACCGGCGGTAGGGAGTGTTTTCGAGGCGGGCGGGGCGGCGCACCGCCGGCCGCGGGTGGCAGGGGGCGGCTGTTTGCCCGGTGGTGGCTGGCGGCTCAGGGGGGTGGAGGTTGAAGATGAACTGCAGGCCCTTGATTTCGTATCCAACGACTGCAAAATCGACTGCCGAGAGATGAAAAAGTCAGTTCACTGACTTGTAGCCTCACCTCTAGTGCGTTCAGTTTTGGCAGTAAAATTCAGTTTCGACAGCAAAATTCAGTTTCGACAGTTAAGTTTAGTTTCAACAGTTAAATTCAATTTCGACAGTTAAGTTCAGATATGAGCGGCTGATGTATACATCTAGCAGTTTGTGGTTATGTATTTTACGTCGTCTATTGGAGATGCTATTAGAATTCCACTCAGGTTAATGTTGTCTCTCTTGTCCTGCTTCAGCCTCGACGTCGTACAACTCGCTGGAGCTGCTCCAACGACAAAACCCTCCATCACAGCGGAGCAGTACCTCGGGCTCCATCTCCAGACGCCTAAGATCTTCTTCCCCTCCTCCGACAACCAAGTCAGCCGGAGCATCCTCACTGGCAAACCCAATCACGCTGAGATCGACATGGCTTCGCCAAAGAGGTTGTACACTTCTTGTGGTTTGACTTAATCTCACCATGCTTCTTTGCATCCTGTGATCTTCCAATTCTTGTGAACCAAACACCTAGATTGGCAGAAATCCTATGTTTTTAAATTCTCTATTTTGCACGTGCATTCCTATCCTATTCCTGTCTATTTCCTATCCCTGCATTGTTAGAATCCTCAAATTCAAACAAGCCCTTACACAATTACTTCTGTTACAGATATGTGTCAAAGAAAACCTTGTGTGGTTTGTCCTGCTCCTACGCTGCTGTGTTCCACCCTAGCTCAGCTTCTCCAATGACGGAAGGGTTCACCACAGCAGGGATCTGCTCTCCAGACTGTCTCTCGCCGCCTCAGATCTTCTTCCCCGCCGCCGACGGCCACGACAACTGCATTACCATCATCAACTGAGCAGATGACCTTGAGGACTACACGGGTCCGCAAGAGAGGTCGCACTCTTTCGTGTCTGCTTACATTATGTGTCACTTAATATGATGACATGCTACTTTATCGCCGTGTTCACCTATTAGACTCCGACTCAGGTCCAAACTTATGTTGAAACTTGAGTTTTTAAATGGTTGTGGGTTACATATTAGGGCAGCAATCAGTACTATCTATCTACTATCTGGTTAATCTCGGGTGTCTACTATGAGTTTCATGTTCGGTGCAAACAAACATTAAAGGAGCCATTATCTGTATTTTTTAACTAAAGCTATTATCTGCCTGCTATCATTGGTTTTGGGTCTATCCACAGTTTGCTACCTTCACTCTGGATTTGTGCATGCACTCCTTACATAATCTCACTATGTTTTATTCCTATGCATGTCAGTTATGTACACAATTGAACTGAACATGTAGAGCAAAAGAGACGAGCCTTGCGTGTCAATAAAATTTCATGCAGATGTCTCTCCATGGTGGGCGCAAAGGCAGCCCCCCTCCACCCATTTCAGATCGTAATCAAGAGGAAGATAACAGTTCTGAGGGGGATTCAGAAGCAGAAGACCACTCCTATTTACCCCATGAGGTCTTCGCTCTAACTTGGCATGCTAATGTTGGTAATATCATGCATATGGTGCCTTGCATTGCTTACTATATACATCAAAGATGTCATCTGCTTAGTTTAGACATGCTTTGTGTCAATGCCATCTGTTTAGTTTCTTTATCATATATGTGAATCATGCAATGTCATCTTGTTTAGCCAGGCATCATATATGTGAATTTTGCAATGCCACCCTGGTTAGCCAGTCATCTTATATGTGAATTATATCATGACATCTTTTTTTATTACGTGTTAAATTTGTCAACAATTTTAGTACATTCAATTACTCTTTCTGTGCATTAGCCGTTCAGCACGGTCACTGAAAAATCTGGAGTGGAAACAAGGTCTTCAGAGCAGACAATGCTATCTGATGAAGCGCATGTCTTGCTAGTTACAGATAGCTCCTCAAAGGAGGATTCAGAGACATATGACCAGTCCTATCCCCCCCCCCCTGAGGTGCATGCTCTAACTTGGCAGGGTTATGTTGCTCATATCGTGCATATGGTATCTTGCATTGCTATGTCATTTGCTTAGTTTAGACATGATTTGTGTGAATGCCACATGTTTAGTGTCTAACTACCATATATGTGAATTATGTAATGCCATCTTTTTGCAATACATTATATATGTGAATTATGCAATGCTATCTTGTTGCAAGGCATTATATATGTGAATTATGCAATGCCATGTTGTTTAGCCAAGCGTCATATATGTGAATTATATCATGCTGTCCTTTTTTTGTATCTCATTGCTTTTGTCGACAATGTTTGTATATTCAACTGCTCTTCCTGTTCATCAGCCATTTGAATTGGTGATGGAGAAATCTGGAGTGAAAACAAGGTCTTCAGAGCGGACAATACTACCTGGTGAAGCAGATATGTTGTTGGTTATAGATAGCTCTTCAGAGGAGGATCCAGAGGCAGATGACCAATCCTATTATCCCCCTGAGGTGTATGCTCAAACTTGGCAGGGTTATATTACTCATATCATGCATATGTTGTATTGCAATGCTTAGTTTTTACATCATATACACGATATTGAATGACATCTCCTTAGTTGACACATCATATATGTGTGCCCTCTGCTCACTTCCTTAGTATATAAATCATATGTTTGAATTATATCATGCCATGATGTTTACATAGACAGCATGTATCTGAATTATGGCATGCCAACCCATTTTCTAAAGACATAATATAGTTATATCATCTCATCCTGTCCACATAGTCATCATATTTTGAATTATGTCATTCTATCCGTGAATTATATCATGCCATCATATTTCCATCGACGGTGTGTTTGTGATTTATGGCATGCCAACCACTTTAATAGACACATCGTATAGTTATATCATGTCATCCTATTTACATAGTCATCATACTTTGAAGTATGTCATTCTATCCTGTTTAGTTAGCCATCATACATGCGAAATTGTGTCATGCTATCATGTTTAATTAGCCATCATATATTTGAAATTATGTCCTGCTATTCTGTTTGGTTAGACAACATAAATGTGAATTATTTCATGCCCTGTTTTCTTCCCTACTATCCATTGCACCTGTCTATCTTACAATGTCTGTACATTCAATTACTTTTCTTGTTTATCAACCATTTCAATTGGAGGGGGTGATGGCAGTATCTGTGGGAGTAAAAACACGGTCTTCAGAAAAGATCATGCTACCTATTGATGGAGATAGAACCACGATTGTACTTGCCCAAGAACCAGCCCCACCACACATAACCCAGACTCACGCAGATTGTTCCCCTACCCAGTTGGATAAAGAACCAGCTACACCCCTTCTAACCCCAACCCTAGCAGATAGTAACCCAGTTCCCGTTGACACAGCACCGTCTCCACTAATAAGCACCCAAACACGAGAAGTTAGTAAGGCAACTACAGTTCCCAAAGCACGAGGACCACCACTCCGAACCCCAAGTCAACGCTTAAAGTAGAAGAAGAATTGTTCTCAGGTCAGGTTCCGTAGCTATGGTTCATACTACTTTGCTCTTGCATCACTGTATTTACTCATACCAACTAATTTCAAATTTGAAGCATGCAATTGAAACTCCAATGGCACAACAGGTATGTTTTAAACCTGTTTCTTTAACGTGTTTGCTATTGTAACTTTCTCTATGTTGATTTCAGTCTCAATTGAATAAACAGTTATGTTCTCATGCCATGCACATTACAAGTGTTGTTATTGCTGTGTAGTTCCCCACACTTATATTCTGTCTATGCTCCTTTGTCTTAAATAGATATGATTCATACTGTATCTATCTTGATTTGGCAACATAAACTAGAATGATATAGACCATACAGTGACCATACTACATAGATATATGTTTGTTTCATGCTGTTATCCTGTCCACCTTACTACTGAACTGGTTTACCAAAATGAGTTTCATATACTACATTGTAAACCTGTGATGTGTTTGTTTGTTTCTCCTTTAGAACGCGGATAAAATATTGGAGAAGAGTACCCTGTTATGCAATGGTAAAGGAAGTAATGCAGATCATGTTCAAGATAGTGAGACATCCCTGTTGTTCTCCAAGAAAGCTGATAAAAACTATATTGAAGACACTGAGGCAACCCCAAAGTCCTGTCTTGATGTAGTGTTCAAGTTACTGGCTACTACTGCTGGCACGAGCTCTTTGAATCAGGTCGTCTTCTTGAGTCTCAACTTCAAGTTGAAAGACATCGATCAGATGTTATGCGACAAGAAGCCGAAGGACTGAGGAAGTCCCTACAGAATTCAGATGCATACTTTCTGGTGCAACAGCAAGTGCTCGAGGATTTAAGTGCCAAACAAGAGAAAGTTAATAAGCTTGATAAGCATCTTGCCAGCATTATGGGTACCTAGGATATTGTTTCTTGACCTCTACTGAAGTGGTTTCAGTTCTGGACTTGTTTTGCTGCGGTGTTTATATGCTGCTTTGTTCCCTATATTTGCAGTTGTGGCGAACTTTGATGCTCAGTGGATGTAATATGTGTAATAGCCATGATAGCCTAGCGTAAGTTGCTTGCTTATTTATTTCCGTTTTCTTGTTTATTTGTTTTCTTGTAGTCAGTGCAGTTCTTTTTCCGCGGTTTGCTAGTGGTCGCAATAACATATTTTTTTAAACTAGGCCACATTAACAATGGGCTACATATTTACTGTAGTTAACACGGACCTCCTACGGGCCGTAGAAACAATGGGCCTTCTAAGGGCCGTAGAAACAATGGGCCTTCTACGGGGCGTAGACACAATGGGCCTTCTACGGGCCGTATCATCAATGGGCCTTCTACGGGGCGTATGATTAGTTGGCCAAACATGGGCCAATAACAGACCACATTATGGCCGTAAATGGGCTAGAGTTGAAATCATCTGTTCATGGGCCGATCATAACGGGCCGTCGTTAATAGGTCGTATTTGATGACGCTATGAAAACGGCCCAACGTATTAACGGGCCACAAACGGGCCGACTGTAACCACGGGCTGTATTTGGCCCACAAGCAGAAAATGACAGTAACGGGCCAAAAGTAAACGAATGCTGGAAATGAGCCCAAGAATAAATGGGCCCTGAGAAGGCCGAAAGATAACATGGGCTGGACACGGCCCAACGGAATAATGGGCCATTAATGGGTATAAAGTGATACACTATTCATTACGGGCCAGTTTTACCACGGGCCGTTAATGGGCCAAGGGCTACTAAGGGCCTCATATGGGCCAAAAGACATCATGGGCCATACATGGGCCGGAAGTTAAAACGGGCTGGAATTATATTGGACGGCCCAAATGACGCTACTAGGCCTAATTCGGATAGGCCGTAAACAGGCCCTGGGTTAGCGGGCTGTAAATGGGCTATATGCGAACAGGCCGTTAACAGGCTTGTCGTGGGCCGACCAGCCACCTTTTGACCAAGTCAAACGGGCCGGCCTTTTCACAGGAATGGGCTTCTGTTGGGTCGTGCCACGTGTCGACGTATCATAAGCGCTTTGGGTCCAATGAGTGGATGATATCTGTCCCAACGATGAGCCGACACGTGTTTCCTCCAGCCAATGATGATTTTACACGTGGAAAATCCCCATTGGTCGGGGCTGTTAACGGGTTATCGGATCCAAAAAACCGGACCCGATAGCTTAACGGCGTTCCGTTACGGTGGATGCAACGTGTCGATCACCCTTGACGAAAGCACTTATGTGACGCGCGATTTATCGTCATGGAAGTGGACACTTCCGTGAGGATAATTTTGGTAATGTCATGGAACACTTCTACGACAGCACAGGTATGACTATCTTGATTCTGTCATAAATTTTTCATGGATGTACGTGCATGACAGAAAACGTGACCTACTGTGACAAACACGTATCATCACGGAAGTGTATTTTTTGTAGTGATTAGCACTAGGTTCATGTTCATTACCAGATTGTGTCTCACCATCAGAAATAGAAATATCACCGGGATTCTCAGGTGTGTCTAAAACAGGTTCACTAGTAGCATGCAAAGTCCTATAAGTTTTCTTTTTTTATTAGAAGGACTAGGTGCATCAGTATTAGATCTCTGAGAATCTTCCTCAGCTCTCTTAGGTTGACCTTCAGGATACAAAGGTTCCTAAGTCATCTTACCACCTCTAGTCATAACCCTAACAACATTATCATTATTCTTACTATTCAACTTATTGAGCAGATCATCTTGTGCCTTAAGTACTTGTTCTACTTGAGTTGTAACCATGGAAGCATGTTTACTAATAAGCTTAAGATCATTCGCAGTTCTACTCATATAATCACCCAAGTGGTCAAGCATGTAAGCATTATGTTTCAATTGTCTACTAACATAAGCATTGAACTTTTCTTGTTTAACAATAAAATTATCGAACTCATCCAAGCATTGACTAGTAGACTTATTATGAGGAATATCACCTTCATCAAATCTACGGAGAGAGTTTACCTCTACTACCTATCTCGGGTTATCAAGACCATGTATTTCATCAATAGGTGGTAGATTCTTAACATCTTCAGCTTTAATACCCTTTTCTTTCATAGATTTGTTTGCCTCTTGCATATCTTCAAGACTGAGAAATAGAATACCCCTTTTCTTCGGAGTTGGCTTAGGAGTTGGTTCAGGAAGTGTCCAACCATTATCATTAATCAATATATTATTCAATAGCAATTCAGCTTGATCAACAGTTCTTTCCCTAAAAACACAACTAGCACAAGTATCCAGGTGGTCTATGGAAGAATCGATTAGTCCATTATAACAGATATCAAGTATTTCATTTTTCTTGAGAGCATGATCAGGAAAGCATTAAGTAATTGGAGAATCCTCCCTCAAGTTTGTGGGAGACTCTCTTCTTCAATTTGCACAAAGTTAAATATTTCCTTTAAAACATCATGTTTCTTATGAGCGGGGAAATATTTCGCAGAGAAGTAGTAAATCATATCCTGGGGACTACGCACACAACCAGGAGCAAGAGAATTAAACCATAACTTAGAATCACCCTTTAATGAGAAAGGGAACAAATTGAGAATATAGTAATAGCGAATTTTTTCCTCATGAGCAAATAGGGTGGATATATCATTCAATTTAGTAAGATATGCCACAACAGTTTCAGATTCATAACCATAGAAAGGATCAGATTCAACCAAAGTAATTAACTCAGGATCGACAGAGAATTCATAATCCTTATCAGTAACAAAGATAGGTGAATTAGCAAAAGTAGGATCATATTTCATTCTAGCATTCGAGGATTTTTCTTTCAGCTTAGCTAACAATTTCTTGAGATCCTCTCTATCATTGCAAGCAAAGAAGTCTCTAGCAGTTTCTTCATCCATAACATAACCCTCAGGTACAACACGCAATTCATATCTAGGGGGAATCATAATCTTCAGTTTCAATATCATCAATTTCAGTAATTTCATTCTCTCTAACCCTAGCAAGTTGTTCATCAAGAAATTCACCTACTGGAACATTATTATCTATCAAAGAAGTAGTTTCATCATAAGCATCATGCATAGCAGAAGTGGCATCATCAATAACATGCGACATATGGGAATCAATAGCACGTGTAGGTGTCGCAAGCTTACTCAAAACAGAAGGTGAATCAAGTGTAGAGCTAGATGGCAGTTCCTTACCTCCCCTCGTAGTTGAGGGAAAAATCTTGGTTCTTTGATCTTCCAAATTCCTCATAATGATCAACAGATATAAATCACAAGTGACTCAGAGAATAGAGCTATGCTCCCCGGCTACGGCGCCAGTAAAAGGTCTTGATAACTCACGAGTATAGGGGATCACAATAGTTTTTGAGGGTAGAGTATTCAACCCAAATTTATTTATTCGACACAAGGGAGCCAAAGAATGTTCTCAAGTATTAGCAGCTGAGTTGTCAATTCTACCACACCTGAAAGACTTAATTGTTGAGAAACGTAGAATGCAATTTCAAAAAAATTCTTACGATCATGCAAGATCTATCTAGGAGATGCATAGCAATGAGAGGGGGAGAGTGTGTCCACGTACCCTCGTAGACCGAAAGTGGAAGCGTTAGGTTAACGCGGTTGATGTAGTCGAACGACCGATCAAGTACCAAACATACGGCACCTCCGAGTTCAGCACACGTTCAGCTCGATGACGTCCCTCGAACTCTTTATCCAGCAGAGGGTCGAGGGAGAGTTTCGTCAGCACGATGGCATGGTGACGGTGATGGTGATGTGATCCGTGCAGGGCTTCGCCTAAGCACTACGACGCTATGACTGGAGGGGTAAACCGTGGAGGGAGTAGGCGAAGGAAAGGGGGTGGTGCCGCCTTCCCTAAACCAATTCAGCCTCCCCCTTGTGGGGGGTGCACCAGCCCCTTCTGGGCTGATTAGCCTCCCTCCTATGGCCCATATCCTCCACCGGGGGGTTCCGGTAATCCCTCCGGTACTCTGGTATGTACATGATACACTCCGGAACCCTTACGGTGTCTGAATACTACCTTCCTATATATCAATCTTTACCTCTGGACCATTTCGAGACTCCTCGGCGTGTCTGTGATCTCATCTAGGACTCCGAACAAACTTAGGTCACCAAAAACACATAACTCATAATAGAAATCATCATCAAATGTTAAGCGTGCGGACCCTACAGGTTCAAGAACTATGTAGACATGATCGAGACACATCTCCGGTCAATAACCAATAGCGGAACCTGGATGCTCATATTGATTCCTACATATTCTACGAAGATCTTTACCGGTCAAACCGCAATAACAACATACGTTATTCCCTTTGTCATCCATATGTTACTTTCCCGAGATTCGATCGTCGGTATCATCATACCTAGTTCAATCTCGTTACCGGCAAGTCTCTTTACTCGTTCCATAATACATCATCCCGCAACTAACTCATTAGTCACATTTCTTGCAAGTATTATAGTGATGTGCATTACCGAGAGGGCCCAGAGATACCTCTCCGATACTCGGAGTGACAAATCCTAATCTTGATCTATGCCAACCCAACAAACACCTTCAGAGACACCTATAGAGCATCTTTATAATCACCTAGTTACATTGTGACGTTTGATAGAACACAACGTGTTCCTCCGCTATTCAGGAGTTACATAATCTCATAGTCAGAGGAATATGTACAAGTCATGAAGAAAGCAATAGCAATAAAACTTAACGATCATTATGCTAAGCTAACGGATGGGTCTTGTCCATCACATCATTCTCTAATGATGTGATCCCATTCATCAAATGACAACACATGTCTATGGTCAGGAAACTTAACCATCTTTGATTAACAAGCTAGTCAAGTAGAGGCATACTAGGGACACTTTGTTTTGTCTATGTATTCACACATGTACTAAGTTTCCAGTTAATACAATTATAGCATGAATAATAAACATTTATCAGGATATAACGAAATATAAATAACAACTATATTATTGCCTCTAGGGCATATTTCCTTCAGTCTCCCACTTGCACTAGAGTCAATAATGTAGATAGTAATGATTCTAACACCCATGGACTCTTGGTGTTGATCATGTTTTGCTCGTGGAAGAGGCTTAGTCAATGGGTCTGCGACATTCAGATCCGTATGTATTTTGCAAATCTCTATGTTTCCCTCCTTGACTTGATCGCGGATGGAATTGAAGCATCTCTTGATGTGTTTGGTTCTCTTGTGAAATCTGGATTCCTTCGCCAAGGCAATTGCTCCAGTATTGTCAAAAAAAATCATTGGACCCCGATGCACTATGTATTACACCTAGATCAGATATGAACTCCTTCATTTGCTGCTTCCAGAGCAGCTATGTACTTCGCTTCACACGTAGATCCCGCCACGACGCTCTGCTTGGAACTGCACCAACTTATAGCTCCACCATTCAATATAAATACATATCTGGTTTGCGACTTTGAGTCATCCGGATCAGTGTCAAAGCTTGCATCAACATAACCATTTACGACAAAATCTTTGTCACCTCCATAAACGAGAAACATATCCTTAGTACTTTTTAGGTATTTCAGGATGTTCTTGACCGTTGTCTAGTGATCCACTCCTGGATTACTTTAGTACCTCCCTGCTAAACTTATAGCAAGGCACACATCAGGTCTGGTACATAGCATTGCATACATGATAGAACCTATGGCTGAGGCATAGGTAATGACTTTCTATTTCTCTCTTTCTTCTGCAGTGGTCGGGCATTGAGTCTGACTCAACTTCACACCTTGTAACACAAGCAAGAACCATTTCTTTTACTGATCCATTTTGAACTTCTTCAAAACTTTATCAAGGTATGTGCTTTGTGAAAGTCCAATTAAGCGTCTTGATCTATCTCTATAGATCTTGATGCCCAATGTAAAAGCAGCTTCACCGAGGTCTTTCATTGAAAAATTCTTATTCAAGTATCCTTTTATGCTATCTAGAAATTCTGTATTATTTCCAATCAACAATATGTCATCCACATATAATATTAGAAATGCTATAGAGCTCCCACTCACTTTCTTGTAAATACAGGCTTCTCCAAAAGTCTGTATAAAACCATATGCTTTGATCAGACTATCAAAGTGTGTATTCCAACTCCGAGAGGCTTGCACCAGTCCATAAATGGATCGCTGGAGCTTGCACACTTTTTTAGCACCTTTAGGATCGACAAAATCTTCTAGTTGCATCACATACAACTCTTCTTTAAGAAATCCATTAAGGAATGCAGTTTCGACATCCATTTGCCAAATTTCATAGTCATAAAATGCGGCAATTGCTAACATGATTTGGACAGACTTAAGTCGCTATGGGTGAGAAGGTCTCATCGTAGTCAACTCCTTGAACTTGTTGAAAACCTTTTGCAACAAGTCGAGCTTTGTAGACAGTAACATTACGTCAGCGCCAGTCTTCTTCTTGAATATCCATTTATTCTCTATGGATTGCCGATCATCGGGCAAGTCAACCAAAGTCCATAGTTTGTTCTCATACATGGATCCCATCTCAGATTTCATGGCCTCAAGCCATTTTGCGGAATTTGGGATCATCATCGCTTCCTCATAGTTCGTAGGTCCGTCCTGGTCAAGTAACATGACTTCCAGAATAGGATTACCGTACCACTCTGGTGCGGAACGTACTCTGGTTGACCTACGAGGTTCGGTAGTAACTTGATCTGAAGTTTCATGATCATCATCATTAACTTCCTCGCTAATTGGTGTAGGCATCATTGGAACTGATTTCTATGATGAACCACTTTCCAATTCGGGAGAAGGCACAATTACCTCATCAATTTCTACTTTCCTCCCACTCACTTCTTTCGAGAGAAACTCCTTCTCTAGAAAGGATCCATTCTAGCAACAAATATCTTGCCTTTGGATCTGTGATTGAAGGTGTACCCAATAATTTCCTTCGGGTATCCTATGAAGACGCATTTCTCTGATTTGGGTTCGAGCTTATCAGGTTGCAGCTTTTTCACATAAGCATCGCAGCCCCAAACTTTAAGAAACGATAGCTTAGGTTTCTTGCTAAACCACAGTTCATATGGTGTCGTCTCAATGGATTTTGATGGTGCCCTATTTAACATGAATGCAACCGTCTCTAAAGCATAACCCCAAAACGATAGTGGTAAATTGGTAAGAGACATCATAGATCGCCCATATCTAATAAAGTACGGTTACGACATTCCGACACACCATTACACTGTGGTGTTCCAGGTGGCGTGAGTTGCGAAACTATTCCACATTGTTTCAAATTAAGACCAAACTCGTAACTCAAATATTCACTTCCACGATCAGATCATAGAAACTTTATTTTCTTGTTACCATGATTTTCCACTTCACTCTGAAATTCTTTGAACTTTTCAAATGTTTCTGACTTATGTTTTATTAAGTAGATATACCCATATCTGCTCAAATTATCTATGAAGGTCAGAAAATAACGATACCCGCCGTGAGCCTCAACACTCATCGGACCGCATACATCAGTATGTATTATTTCCAATAAGACAGTGGCTAGCTCCATTGTTCTAGAGAACAGAGTCTTAGTCATCATGCCCATGAGGCATGGTTCGCAAGCATCAAGTGATTCCAAAATCCCATCAACATGGAGTATCTCAATGCGCTTTACACCAATATGACCTAAACGGCAGTGCCACAAATAAGTTGCATTATCATTATTAACTTTGCATCTTTTGGCTTCAATATTATGAATATGTGTATCACTACAATCGAGATTCAACAAAAATAGACCACTTATCAAGGGTGCATGACCATAAAAGATATTACTCACATAAATAGAACAACCATTATTCTCCGATTTAAATGAATAACCGTCTCGCATCAAACAAGATCCAGATATAATGTTCATGCTCAACGCTGGCACCAAATAACAATTACTCAGGTCTAAAACTAATCCCGAAGGTAGATGTAAGAGGTAGCGTGCCGACGGCAATCACATCAACCTTGGAACCATTTCCGACGCGCATTGTCACCTCGTCCTTAGCCAATCTTTGTTTAATTCGTAGCCCCTGTTTCAAGTTGCAAATATGAGCAACAAAACCAGTATCAAATACCGAGGCGCTACTATGAGCTTTACTAAAGTACACATCAATAACATGTATATCAAATATACCTTTTACTTTGCCATCCTTCTTATCCGCCAAATACTTGGAGCAGTTCCGCTTCCAGTGACCAGTCCCTTTGCAGTAGAAGCACTCAGTTTCGAGCTTAGGTCCAGACTTGGGCTTCTTCCCGGGAGCAGCAACTTGCTTGCTATTCTTCTTGAAGTTCCCCTTCTTCCCTTTTTCTTGAAACTAGTGGTCTTGTTAACCATCAACACTTGATGCTCCTTCTTGATTTCTACCTCCGTAGTCTTTAGCATCGCGAAGAACTCGGGAATTGTCTTTTCCATCCCTTGCATGTTATAGTTCATCATGAAGCCTTTCTAGCTTGGTGGCAGTGATTGAAGAACTCTCTCAATGACACTATCATCAGGAAGATTAACTCCCAGCTGAGTCAAGTGGTTATGGTACCCAGACATTCTGAGTATTTATTCACTGACAGGACTGTTCTCCTCCATCTTGCAGCTATAGAACTTGTTGGAGACTTCATATCTCTCAACTCGGGCATTTGCTTGAAATATTAACTTCAACTCCTGGAACATCTCATATGCTCCATGACATTCAAAATGTCTTTCAAGTCCTGATTCTAAGCCGTAAAGCATGGCACACTTCGAGTAGTCATCAGCTTTAGCCTGTCAGATGTTCATAACGTCCGGAGTTGCTCCTGCAGTGGGTCTTGCACCTAGCGGTGCTTCTAGGACGTAATTCTTCGGTGCAGCATGAGGATAATCCTCAAGTTATGGACCCAGTCCATGTAGCTGCTACCATCATCTTTCAACTTAGCTTTCTCTAGGAACGCATTAAAATTCAAGGGAACGGTAGCACGGGCCATTGATCTACAACAACATAGATATGCAAAAACTATAGGGACTAAGTTCATGATAAATTAAAGTTCAATTAATCATATTACTTAATAACTTCCATGTAGATAGACATCCCTCTAGTCATCTAAATGATCATGTTCGACCTTTCGGTCTCTGTGTTCGGAGGCCATATCTGCATATGCTAGGCTCGTCAAGTTTAACCCGAGTATTCTGCACATGCAAAACTGTCTTGCACTCGTTGTATGTGAACATAGAGCTTATCACACCCGATCATCACGTGGTGTCTCAGCACGACAAACTATAGCAACAGTGTGTACTTAGGGAGAACACTTATACCTTGACATTTAGTGAGGGGTCATCTTATAATGCTACCGCCGTACTAAGAAAAAAAAGATGCATAAAAGATAAACATCACATGCAATCAAAATATGTGACATGATATGGCCATCATCATCTTGTGCCTTTGATCTCCATCTCCAAAGCACCGTCATGATCTCCATCGTCACCGGCTTGACACCTTGATCTCCATCGTAGCGTTGTTACTGTCTCGCCAACTATTTCTTCTACGACTATCGCTGCCGCTTAGTGATAAAGTAAAGCAATTACATGGCGATCGCATTTCATACAATAAAGCGACAACCATAAGGCTCCTGCCAGTTGTCGATAACTTCTACAAAACATGATCATCTCATACAACAATTTATATCTCACCACGTCTTCACCATATAACATCACAACATGCCCTGCAAAAACAAGTTAGACGTCCTCTACTTTGTTGTTGCAAGTTTTACGTGGCTTCTATGGGCTTCTATCAAGAACCGTTCTTACCTACGCATCAAAACCACAATGATTTTTCGTCAAGTGTGATGTTTTAACCTTCAACAAATACTGGTCGTAGTCAAATTCAATTCAACTAAAGTTGGAGAAACAGACACCTGTCAGCCACCTGTGTGCAAAAGCACATCGGTAGAACCGATCTCATGAACATGGTCATGTAATGTAGTTCCGGGCTGCTTCATCCAACAATACCGCTGAATCAAAATAAGGCATTGGTGGTAAGCAGTATGACTATTATCGCCCACAACTCTTTGTGTTCTACTCGTGCATATCATCTACGCATAGACCTGGCTCGGATACCACTGTTGGGGAACATAGCATGCAATTTCAAAAAAAATCCTATGATCACACAAGATCTATCTAGGAGATGCATAGCAACGAGAGGGGGAGAGTGTGTCCATGTACCCTCGTAGACCGAAATCGGAAGCGTTAGGTTAACGTAGTTGATGTAGTCGAACGTCTTCATGATCCAACTGATCAAGTACCGAACGTACGGCACCTCCGAGTTCAGCACACGTTCAGCTCGATGATGTCCCATGAATAATAAGCATTTATCATGATATAAGGAAATATAAATAACAACTATGTTATTGCCTCTAGGGCATATTTCCTTCATTAATATCTGCAGCAAAGTATTTAGTAGCAAAGTAGTATGGAAGTAAAGGTAACGGTGGCAAAAATAACAGTAGCAGTTTTGTAGCAATCGTAACAGTGGCAACAGAAAAGTAACTTAGCAAAGATCAATATGGAACGAGCTCATAGGCAATGGATCAATAATGGATAATTATGTCGGATGGCATTCCTCATGCAATAGTTATAACATAGGGTGACACAGAACTAGCTCCAATTCATCAATATAATGTAGGCATGTACTCCGAATATAGTCATACGTGCTTATGGAAAAGAACTTGCATGACATATTTTGTCCTACCCTCCCGTGGCAGCGGGGTCCTATTGGAAACTAAGGGATATTAAGGCCTCCTTTTAATAGAGTACCGGACCAAATCATTAGCACTTAGTGAATACATGAACTCCTCAAACTACGGTCATCACCACAAAGTGTCCCGACTATTATCTGTCCGGGGTTGCCAGATCATAACACGTAGTAGGTGACTATTGACTTGCAAGATAGGATCAAGAACACAAATATATTCATGAAAACATAATAGGTTCAGATCTAAAATCATGGCACTCGGGCCCTAGTGACAAGCATTAAGCATAGCTAAGTCATATCAACATCAATCTTAAAACATAGTGGATACTAGGGATCAAACCCTAACAACACTAACTCGATTACATGGTAAATCTCATCCAACGCATCACCGTCCAGCAAGCCAACGATGGGATTACTCATGCACGGGGGTGAGCATCATGAAATTGGTGATGGAGGATGGTTGATGATGACGATGGCGACGGATTCCCCTCTTTGGAGCCCCGAACGGACTCCGGATCTGCCCTCCTGAGGAAAAACAGGGCTTGGCGGCGGCTCCGTATTGTAAAACGGGATGAATCTTTCTCTCTGATTTTTTTCTCCTCGAACGTGAATATATGGAGTTGGAAATGAGGTCGGTGGAGGTCCAGTTGGCCCACAAGAGGGGTGGGCGCGCCCCCACTCTTGTGGCCAGGGTGTGAGCCCCGTTCACTTGATTCTTTCGCCAATATTTTTTATTAATTCCACAAATCATCTCCGTGAAGTTTCATGTCATTCTGAGAACTTTTATTTCTACACAAAAATAACACCATGGCAATTCTGCTGAAAACAGCATCAGTCCGGGTTAGTTCCATTCAAATAATGCAAATTAGAGTCCAAAATAAGGGCAAAAGAGTTTGGAAAAGTAGATTTGACGAAGACGTATCACGCCACCTCCTGTTCTTCATCGGGAGGCCAGATCTGGAGTCCGCTTGGGGCTCCGGAGAGGGGGATCTTTGATATTCGTCATCACCAGCCCTTCTCCATCGCCAATTCCATGATGCTCCCCACCGGGAGTGAGTAATTCCTTCGTAGGCTCGCTGGTCTATGAGGAGTTGGATGAGATTCATCATGTAATTAATCGGGTTAGTTTTGTTAGGGCTTGATCCCTATTATCCATTATGTTCTGAGATTGATGTTGCTTTGACTTTGCCATGCTTAATGCTTGTCACTTTGGGCCTGGGTGCCATGATTTCATATCTGAACCGTTTATGCTATCACCATTGTATCTATGTTCTAGATATGATCTTGAAAGTTATAGTCATCTACTACGTGTTATGATCCGGCAACTCCGAAGTGATAGAAGGCGGGACACTTCCCGGTGATGACCGTAGTTTGAGGATTTCATTTATTCACTATGTGTTAATGCTTTGTTCCGGTTCTCTATTAAAAGGAGACCTAAATATCCCTTAGTTTCCAATAGGACCCCGCTGCCATGGGAGGGTAGAACAAAAGATGTCATGCAAGTTCTTTCCATAAGCACGTCTCACTATTTACGGAATACATGCCTACATTATATTTATGAACTGGAGCTAGTGTCGTATCACCCTGGGTTATGACTGTTATATGACGAATATCATCCCACGAATTCACCGATCCAATGCCTACCAATTTCTCTCATATTGTTCTTGCTAAGTAACTACTCCTATTTGATACGTCTCCAACGTATCTATAATTTTTTTATTGTTCCATGCTATTATATTATCTGTTTTGGATGTTAATGGGCTTATTTATACACTTTTATATTATTTTGGGGACTAACCTACTAACCCAAGGCCCGGTGCAAATTGCTGTTTTTTTGCCTATTTCAGTGTTTCGCAGAAAAGGAATATCAAACAGAATCCAAACAGAATGAAACCTTCGGGAGAGTTATTTTTGGAACAAACATGATCCAGAGGACTTGGAGTGGACATCAAGAAACCAACAAGGAGGCCACGAGGCAGGGAGGCGTGTGTGCCCCCTGGGTGCGCCCCCACCCTCGTGGGGCCCTCGTGGCTCCACCGACCTACTTCTTCCTCCTATATATGTCCACATACCCCGAAAATTTCCAGGAGCACCAGAAACCCTATTTCCATAGCCGCAACCTTCTGTACCCAAGAGATCCCATCTTGGGGCCTTTTCCGGAGCTCCGCCGGAGGGGGAATCAATCACGGAGGGCTTCTACATCAACACCATAGCCTCTCCGATGATGTGTGAGTAGTTTACTTCAGACCTTCGGGTCCATAGTTATTAGCTAGATGGCTTCTTCTCTCTCTTTGGATATCAATACAAAGTTCTCCTCGATCTTCTTGGAGATCTATTCGATGTAACTTTTTTGCGGTGTGTTTGTCGAGATCCGATGAATTGTGGGACTATGATCAAGATTATCTAACAACATTTGATTCTTCTCTGAAACCTTTTATGTATGATTTGTTATCTTTGCAAGTCTCTTCGAATTATCAGTTTGGTTTGGCCTACTAGATTGATCTTTCTTGCAATGGGAGAAGTTCTTAGCTTTGGGTTCAATCTTGCAATGTCATTTCCCAATGATAGCAGGGGCAGCAAGGCACGTATTGTATTGTTGCCATCGAGGATAAAAAGATGGGGTTTATATCATATTGCTTGAGTTTATCCCTCTACATCATGTCATCTTGCCTAATGTGTTACTCTGTTCTTATGAACTTAATACTCTAGATGCATGCTGGGTAGCGGTCGATGCGTGGAGTAATAGTAGTAGATGCAGGCGGGAGTCGGTCTACTTGTCTTGGAGAGTTAATTGCACAGAAGTACCACAATTGAGGCATTACATACAGATTGGTACCACTTTTCGTAATTTTTACATGTCAGTACCAAGTTTGAGGCTAGCCGTTACAAAAAGGTCTAAATCACGTATAAATATGTATTGATAGTGTATCTGACTGACAGGGCCCGCCTGTCGGGTGCCTATGTGGCAGATTTTTTGCAGAAAACCCCCTAGCTTTGTATGTAATCACATAAATGCCCATTTTTGCGCGGTAAAAAAGGCTGCTGGGAGGGTTTTTTTGTTCACAAGTTTTTCACGGCCTAGTTTGAAAGTTCCCGGCGTATTGAACAAATAAAGTATAAAACGAAAAATCATGCGCCAGCAGGATTCAAACCCGCGATCTGCGGTTCTGCAGCTACCCGCTCTAGCCAAGACACCAGGGCTTCCCCGACGACGGTATGCAGGCGATATCTCTTTTCTAACGGTTCGCAACGTTTGGCCGGCAGTTGGGCTTAGCGAGGCCTTAAACAGACGAGCTTTCGCGCGGGGCACTTTCTTAATGGGTCAGCCCACTCGTTGCGTCGTATTGAGTCGGTACTAAAATTCCACAAAAAATATGATGGATCAAGGAATCGAACTCGAGAGTAGACAATTGAAAGGAACAATTCTTTGCCAGTCGATCTAATGAGTGTAAATGTTATTTTTGGCCGCACGAACATTTAAGAACTAAATGCAACGCTAGACAAAAGAAGTCGAAATTTAGACCGTTGTACATTTTTTAATATAATTTGAACATTTTGTAATATACAATGAACAAATTTTAATTACACATTAAAAATTTTGTGAAATATACTGAACAATAATTAAATACACATTGAACATTTTCTGCGATATACGCTGAACCATTTTTACATATACATTGAACATTTTTTAATGTCTGTTGAACAACTTTTTGCTACACCTTGAAATTTTTTGTGATATACACGGAACTATATTTATATACACATTGAACATTTTTGTGATCTATACTGATTTTTTTAATTATGAGCACATTTTTCAAAATGTGAACAAAATTTGAAACCATGAACAGTTTCGAAATCATGATCAAAATTTGGGATTTCAAAACATTTACTTGAAAACAAAGTACAAAAATAAAAACGAAAAAGGATAAAATAAAATAAACAAAAACAAAAACAGCAAAACAAAACAAGGGAAAAAGAAACAAAAAGAAACAGGAAAACCCGTTAAAAAACAGAAAGAAAACTGGTTGAGGGACACTAGTGGGCCGGCCCGTACACAATAGTGGCTTGTGCGTCCCTAGTGTAATAAGTGTTCCGCCTGGGTCTCATCAGCGGCGTCGCTGTGGCGTTATGGCTAGCGGGCGCAGTGCTTAGACAACAGGTCGCGGGTTCGAATACTGGCGCGCGTTGTTTTTCGTTTATGTTATTTGTTTGCTCAATTCGCCAGAAACTTTCAAACTAGTTTGTGGAAAACTTGCAAACAAAAAAAACCCCTCTCAGAAGCCTTTTTCGCGCGAAATAGTGGGTATTTATGCGATTACATATAAAGCTAGGGGGTTTTCTACAAAAAACCTGCCACATAGGCACCTGACAGACGGGACCCTTCGTTCAGATACACTGTCAATACGTGTTTATATGCGATTTAGACCTTTTTGTAACGGCTCGCCCCAAACTTGGTACTGACACGTAAAAATTACGAAAAGTGGTACCAATCTGCATGTAATGCCTCAATTGTGGTACTTCTGTACAATTAACTTTGTCTCGGACGAGATGCCCATATACATGATCATGCCTAGATATTCTCATAATTATGCACTTTTCTATCAATTGCTCGACGGTAATTTGTTCACCCATCGTAATACTTATGCTATCTTGAGAGAAGCCACTAGTGAAACCTATGGCCCCCGGGTCTATTCTCTATTATATTAATCTCCCACCAACTAGCTATTTCTAGCACCGTTTATTTTGCAATCTTTACTTCCAATCTATATCATAAAAATACCAAAAATATTTATCTTATTATTATTATCTCTATCAGATATCACTCTCGTAAGTGACCGTGAAGAGATTGACAACCCCTTTATCGCGTTGGTTGCGAGGTTCTTATTTGTTTGTGTAGGTACGAGGGACTTGCGTGTAGTCTCCTACTGGATCGATACCTTGCTTCTCAAAAACTGAGGGAAATACTTATGCTACTTTGCTGCATCACCCTTCCCTCTACAAGGGAAAACCAACGCAGTGCTCAAGAGTTAGCAAAAGGATTTCTAGCGCCCTTGCCGGGGAGGTTGCACCAAGTCAAGTCAAGATTTGATCTCCCGTCAACAAGCCATTTCTGGCGCCGTTGCCGGGGAGATCTACCACAAGTCAAGACATACCAAGTACCCATCACAAACTCTTATCCCTCGCATTACATTATTTGCCATTTGCCTCTCGTTTTCCTCTCCCCCACTTCACCCTTGCCATTTTATTCGCCCTCTTTTCCGCTCGCCTCTTTTTTCATTCTCCTCTTTTTGTTTGCCTCTTGCTTGCTTGTGTGTTGGATTGTTTGTCATGATGGCTCAAGATAATACTAAACTATGCGACTTTTCTAATACCAACAATAATAATTTTATTAGCACTTTGATTGCTCCTCTTATCGATGCTGAATCTTGTGAAATTAATACTGCTTTGCTGAATCTTCACATGAAAGATCCGTTTTCCGGCCTTCCTAGTGAAGATGCCGCTACCCATCTAAACAGCTTTATTGATTTGTGGGATATGCAAAAGAAGAAAGATGTGGATAATGATATTTTTAAATTGAAGCTATTCCCGTTTTCGCTTAGAGATTGTGCTAAAACTTGGTTTTCGTCTTTGCCTAAAAATAGTATTAATTCATGGAATAAGTGCAAGGATGCTTTTATCTCTAAATATTTTCCTCCCACTAAGATCATCTCTCTTAGAAACAATATTATGAATTTTAAACAACTTGATCATGAACATGTTGCACAAGCTTGGGAGAGGATGAAATTAATGATACGTAATTGCCCTACACATGGTTTGAATCTTTGGATGATTATACAAAAAATTTATGCCGGATTGAATTTTGCTTCTAGAAACCTTTTAGATTCGGCCATGGGAGGCACTTTTATGGAAATCACTTTAGGAGAAGCTACTACACTCCTAGATAATATTATGGTTAATTATTCTCAATGGCACGCTGAAAGATCTACTAGTAAAAAGGTGCATGCAATAGAAGAAATTAATGTTTTGAGTGGAAAGATGGATGAACTTATGAAATTGTTTGCTAATAAGAGTGTTTCTTCTGATCCTAATGATATGCCTTTGTCTACTTTGATTGAGAATAATAATGAATCTATGGATGTGAATTTTGTTGGTAGGAACAATTTTGGTAATAACATGTATAGAGGTAATTTTAACCCTAGGCCGTTTCCTAGTAATTCCTCTAATAATTATGGTAATTCCTACAACAATTCTTATGGAAATTATAATAAGATGCCCTCTGATTTTGAATCTAATATTAAAGAATTTGTTAGTTCGCAAAAGAGTTTCAATGCTTTGATTGAAAAAAAACTATCTAAGATTGATGAGTTGGCTAGGAACGTGGATAGAATTTCTCTTGATGTTGATTCTTTGAAACTTAGATCTATTCCACCTAAGCATGATATCAATGAGTCCCTCAAAGTTATGAGAATTTCCATTGATGAGTGCAAAGAAAGAACCGCTAGGATGCGTGCTAAAAAAGATTGCTTTGTGAAAGCGTGTTCTTCTAGTTTTCATGATAATAAGGATGAAGATCTAAAAGTGATTGATGTGTCCCCTATTAAATCTTTGTTTTGCGATATGAATCTTGATAATGATGGGACTGGAGATGAGTCAACTTTAGTTAAAAGGCGTTCCAATGATTCGGAGTTTTTAGATCTTGATGCAAAAATTAATAAAAGTGGGATTGGAGAGGTCAAAACTTTACATAGCAATGAACCCACTATTTTGGATTTCAAGGAATTTAATTATGATAATTGTTCTTTAATAAATTGTATTTCCTTGTTGCAATCCGTGCTAAATTCTCCACATGCTTATAATCAAAATAAAGCTTTTACTAAACATATCGTTGATGCTTTAATGCAATCTTATGAAGAAAAGCTTGAATTGGAAGTTTATATCCCTAGAAAACTTTATGATGAGTGCGAACCCACTATTAAAATTAAAATTAAAGATCATGAATGCTATACTTTATGTGATTCGGGTGCTAGCGTTTCCCGATTCCAAAAACTTTCTGTGATGTGTTAGGTTTCCGTGAATTTAACGATTGTTCTTTAAATTTGCACCTCACGGATTCCACTATTAAGAAACCTATGGGAAGGATTAATGATGTTCTTATTGTTGCAAATAGGAATTATGTGCCTGTATATTTCATTGTTCTTGATATTGATTGCAATCCTACATGTCCCATTATTCTTGGTAGACCTTTCCTTAGAATGATTGGTGCAATTATTGATATGAAAGAAGGAAATATCAGATTCCAATTTCCGTTAAGGAAAGGCTTGGAACACTTTCCTAGAAAGAAAATGAAATTACCTTATGAATATATTATGAGAGCCACTTATGGATTGCATACCAAAGATGATGTGTGAGTAGTTTACTTGAGACCTTCAGGTCCATAGTTATTAGCTAGATGGCTTCTTCTCTCTCTTTTGATCTCAATACAAAGTTCTCCTCGATCTTCTTGGAGATCTATTCGATGTAACTTTTTTGCGGTGTGTTTGTCGATATCCGATGAATTGTGGGTTTGTGATCAAGATTATCTATGAACAATATTTGATTCTTCTCTGAAATCTTTTATGTATGATTCTTCTCTGAAATCTTTTATGTATGTAACTTCGAATTATCAATCTTGCGGTGTCCTTTCCCAGTGACAGCAGGGGCAGCAAGGCACGTATAGTATTGTTGCCATCAAGGATAAATGGATGGGGTTTATATCATATTGCTTGAGTTTATCCCTCTACATCATGTCATCTTGCCTAATGTGTTACTCTGTTCTTATGAACTTAATACTCTAGATGCATGCTGGATAGCGGTCGATGTGTGGAGTAATAGTAGTAGATGCAGAATCGTTTCGGTCTACTTGTCGCGGACGTGATGCCTATATACATGATCATGCCTAGATATTCTCATAATTATGCACTTTTCTATCAATTCCTCGACAGTAATTTATTCACCCATCATAATACTTATGCTATCTTGAGAGAAGCCACTAGTGAAACCTATGGCCCCCGGGTCTATTCTCTATTATATTAATCTCCCATCAACTAGCTATTTCTGGCAACGTTTATTTTGCAATCTTTACTTCCAATCTATATCATAAAAATACCAAAAATATTTATCTTATTATTATTATCTCTGTCAGATCTCACTCTCGTAGGTGACCGTGAAGGGATTGACAACCCCTTTATCGCGTTGGCTGCGAGGTTCTTATTTGTTTGTGTAGGTACGAGGGACTTGTGTGTAGTCTCCTACTGGATTGATACCTTGGTTCTCAAAAACCGAGGGAAATACTTATGCTACTTTGTTGCATCACCCTTTCCTCTTCAATGGAAAACCAATGCAGTGCTCAAGAGGTAGCACTATTGTTACTGTTGCACTTGCTACAAAATCATTGCTATCACTGTTATTGTTACTATTGTTGTTGCTACTATTATCAAAACTATCATATTACTTTGATACTGATCACATTGCTGAAGATAATTAATCTCCAGGTGTGGTTGAATTGACAACTCAGCTGCTAATACTTGCAAATATTCTTTGGCTCCCCTTGTGTCGAATCAATAAATTTAGGTTGAATACTCTACCCACGAAAATTGTTGCGATCCGCTATACTTGTGGGTTATCACTTGTCGATATGCTTGAGTATTGAAATCATCATGTCAAAACTATACTATTTCTTTGAACCATATAAAATTCGAAATGTCCATGGTACAAAAGAAAAGAATATGTGATGAACATGTTAGGTAGCATTCCACATCCCAAACTCTGTTTTTATCATTTACCTACTCGATGATGAGCATGAATTAAGCTTGCGGATGCTGATACGTCTCCAACGTATCTATAATTTTTTATTGTTCCATGTTGTTATATTATCATTCTTGGATGTTTTACAATCATTTTATAGCATCTTTATATTGATGACCCACAAGTATAGGGGATCTATCATAGTCCTTTCGATAAGTAAGAGTGTCGAACCCCATGAGGAGCATAAGGAAATGACAAACGGTTTTCAGCAAGGTATTCTCTGCAAACACTGAAATTATAGGTGACAGATAGTTGTGTGATAAGATAATTTGTAAAGCGTAACAAGTAACAAAAGTAACAAAGGTGCATCAAGGTGGCCCAATCCTTTTCGTAGCAAAGGACAAGCCTGGATGAACTCTTATATATAGCAAAGCACTCCCGAGGACACATGGGAATTATTGTCAAGTTAGTTTTCATCATGCTCATATGATTCACATTCATTACTTAGATAATTTGATATGTGGGTGGACCAGTGCTTGGTGATACGTCTCCAACGTATCTATAATTTATGAAGTATTCATGCTATTATATTATCAACCTTGGATGTTTTATATGCATTTATATGCTATTTTATATGATTTTTGGGACTAACCTATTAACCTAGTGCCCAGTGCCAGTTTCTGTTTTTCCTTGTTTTTGAGTTTTATAGAAAAGGAATATCAAACGGAGTCCAATTGACGTGCCAATTTTTCATGATTTTTTATGGACCAAAATAAGACCCTGGAGTAAAAGAGTTGGGCCAGGAGAGTCCCGGGGCATCCACGAGGGTGGAGGCGCCCCCCCCCCAGGCGCGTGGGCCTGCCTCGTGGACGCCTCGGACACCTCCTTGACATGAGACCGACGCCAAAAATTCCTATAAATATAGAAACCTCGGAAAATTAACCTAGATCGGGAGTTCCGCCGCCAGAAGCCTCCGTAGCCACCGAAAACCAATCTAGGCCCTCTCTGGCACCCTACCGGAGGGGGCCATCATTGTTGGAAATATGCCCTAGAGGCAGTAATAAAAGGATTATTATTATATTTCCTTGTTCATGATAATTGTCTTTTATTCATGCTATAATTGTGTTATCTGGAAATCGTAATACATGTGTGGATACATAGACACCAACATGTCCCTAGTGAGCCTCTAGTTGACTAGCTCGTTGATCAACAGATAGTCATGGTTTCCTGACTATGGACATATGATGTCATTGATGACGAGATCACATCATTAGGAGAATGATGTGATGGACAAGACCCAATCCTAAACATAGCACAAGATCGTATAGTTCGTTTGCTAGAGTTTTTCTAGTGTCAAGTATCTTTTCCTTAGACCATGAGATCGTGTAACTCCCGGATACCGTAGGAGTGCTTTGGGTGTACCAAACGTCACAACGTATCTGGGTGACTATAAAGGTATACTACAGGTATCTCCGAAAGTGTCTGTTGGGTTGACACGGATCAAGACTGGGATTTGTCACTCCGTATGACGGAGAGGTATCTCTGGGCCCACTCGGTAATGCATCATCATAATGAGCTCAAAGTGACCAAGTGTCTGGTCATGGGATCGTGCATTACGGTACGAGTAAAGTGACTTGCCGGTAACGAGATTGAACGAGGTATTGAGATACCGACAATCAAATCTCGGGCAAGTAACGTACCGATTGACAAAGGGAATTGTATACGGGGTTGCGTGAATCCTCGACATCGTGGTTCATCCTATGAGATCATCGAGGAGCATGTGGGAGCACTCATTAAAATATGACATGCTAAAGAGTTGATGTTGGACAAGGAAGACAACGTAATGAGTTATGTCTTTCTTATATCTGATATAAAGTATGTTGTCATGGTTCCTCTAACTTATTGAGCTTGCCTTTCCCCCTCATGCTAGCCAAATTCTCAGCACCAAGTAGAAATACTACTTGTGCTTCCAAATATCCCTAAACCAGTTTTCCCATGAGAGTCCACCATATCTACCTATGGATTGAGTAAGATCCTTCAAGTAAGTTGTCATTGGTGCAAAGCAATAAAAATTTCTCTACATATATATGATTGATTGGTGTGGGAGAAATAAGCTTTATACGATCTTGTGATGTGGAAGTAATAAAAGCAATGTACTGCGTAATAAAGGTTCATATCACGAGTGGCAATATAAAGTGACGTTCTTTCGCATTGAGATTTTATATATCCAACCATAAAAGCGCATGGCAACCTCTGCTTCCCTCTGCGAAGGGCCTATCCTTTATTATTATCTTCTTCCTTATGCAATAGTGACGGTGATCTTCACCTTTCCTTTTTCATTTTATCCTTTGGCAAGCTCAGCATGTTGGAAAGAACACGATATATATATATA